>NC_046619.1:12546080-12853858 GCF_900324465.2 Anabas testudineus
TTACTTGTAGATTCTCTGTGTTTGTATCTGCACCATCATCTTTCTGTGCCTCACTCTGATTTCCCTGCACAGCAGCTGTATCTTCACTTTCTACCACTACCTGCTCTCCTGTCTCTTCATTTATGTCTTCGACCTCCATTTCCTGGTCCCGCCCTTGATGATTCTGCTGTTCCTCGACTTGTGACTCGCTGCAAGAAACCAACTCCTCTCCTTGTTCATGCTCAGATGTTTGTTTATTAGGCTGATGGGTGTTTTCAACAGTCTGATCTATAATGAGATCTTGGTTTAGTTCTGTCCCAACATCTGCTCCTTCTGTATGTTGTGAAAGCAGTATGTTTCCCTCCTGTTCAGAGATTCTTGTTTCCACTATTTCAGTCTGTTCATTCACTATTACTGGTTCTTCTATGTGCACTGTTGGAATGTTTTGGATTTTGTCTGTCTTTAAAGGTTCCTTGTCTTCCATTTGTCCTGTTAGGTTTGGCTCTCTTTGTTTCTTGCATTCCTCTGAAATTACATCCTCCTCCTCCTGAACCCCCTGCACCTTCTCAAAATTTAAATCAGTCCAGCTGTTCCAGTCCTCCTTTGCTCCCATCGAAAGGTGCCTCACAACCTTGCCACCCCCTTCCCATTCACCTGCGTTAACTTTCCCCCCTCTCTTCCACTTCTTGCGAAGTAGGGTTGGAGACAGCGACAGAGTGGAGGCCGAACGTGCTATAGGGACAGACAGGTTCCCTTTCTCCCTCTCCTTCCTGTCCCGTTCTTCCTTTTTCTGGTGAGCCCTTGCCCATGCCATGTGGAACCCATGGCAACGACCTCTTGGATCAAAGGTGGATGAGGGTTTGTCCTTCCTCCACTTTTCCAACTCCTTCGCTGTCTGCTTTTCCAGATCTCTGGCTGACAGTGGCACTGAGCAAACCTGGAACAACGCAGGTCACCTTTGTTTTAATATTAATTTTCAAAATTCAGGTTGATGATGGGTCAAAAATTAAAGGTTAAACCATTAAATCGTGTTCTAGTAGCACAGTGCATGGTTTTGAGACATCATCAGCTGGCTTAGTGCATTTCAAATGTCTATATCTAGAATCTAGAATCTACTGGAGAGCATATTCTCTCATTTGATGTGGTAAAGGGCACTGGGGCCAAAATCCTCTACAAGTTGCATTGAAAGGAGGTTACTGCAAAGGCCATTGCATGCAAACTGCAGCACCATCAGCCTGTTTGTAGGAGCCATTTAGATACTTAAAGGATTAATTAATATGTGGGTCACATCCTGGGTTTGTTGGCATCATTTGGTTGGTACAGGTATATAAGTAGGAACCTTTCTTCAGGGGATGTTGTTTCTATCCATTAACTAAGATCTGGCTTCAAGTGTAGGCTAAGCTGCGACCTTTAGGTTTTCCATTTTGCACTATTAAACAGGAAAATTGTGCCCAACTTTATGTTAGCATGTTGCATTTCCACTCTTTTATCACGTCTTTCTTTGGTTTGATAAGAACCTGTACTTCGCCAGTTTGGGTTTGATGAAGAGCCCAAAATGTGATGTTTGGATTTGTTTCTAAACCAGGGTGTAAATCTTAACAGAGAACTATAAATGTAACTGTTAGCTAGTATCTGAGTTTTATTCTTACCTCTGCTATGAAGGTGTCATCTTCCTCTTGGACTTGTTCCCTGACGCCCCTCAGCTTCTCCAGAGTTTCCATCTGGCCCTGGCACTGCTTCCTCTGGTCCGCCCGGCCCAGCACCCGACGCACCAGCACCACTGCCACCTGAAGCAGCACTCGCACCCCTGCCCAAACGAAAAGTGTATTATATATTAATTACAATATAATATGAATATATTAGTATTCAAATATTGCATTAGTTTCAGCCTTTTAAGCTAAGACAATCATAAAAAACAGTATGATGTATATTAGAAATGGCTTGGTTAATTTCCTCCCTTTTAGAAAAAAAAAAAAAAAGATTTTATATCAGTCTGAGCCTGTGAGGAAGATGTACCATAGCAGAAAAACAGGTCCCAGACTCGGAGCAGAGTGTTGAATGGCAGGTGCCGTGTGAACAGACACATAAGCCAGTCAGTGGCGAACATGAGCGGCTCCACTCCATGTTGCTGAAGGTGTTTGTGTGCAGCTGGACATGTCCTCTTCAAGACCCAGCTCAGCATGGCCGCATCAAACAGGACTCCCTCCTACACAACAAATCACAGCAGGCTCGGAGTGAAAACCACAATGTGTACATTTGTCACTGACATGTACTATATGTGCATGACAAGGTTTTGGACATGTCTCTGTGTCTGTGTGTCAGTGTCAATGTCTATGTCCTCACCAACAGAGGGCTGTAATATCCAGGCAGGTACTGCTCACTGATCTGCACCAAACACCAGAAGGCCTCCTACCAAAGTTACAGAAGGTGAATGTTAGATACCACTAAAGCTGAATGTCTTGTCTTGTGCTTCTAAAATGTTGTTTGTCTCATGGGGCAAACTGACAAAATGTTACACAGTCAATATCTGAAAGGAGCTTTGTTTCTCCAATGAAATCCAGATTCATTCGATTTTTATTTAACACAAGGGTAACTGTGTTATTGTTTGCTACCTCAGCAGGCATGTTCATCAGCAGTACCGCAGTCACCGGCCCCTGTGCCTGGCAGTAACCCTCCTCTGGTTGGTACTGAGTGTAGGCTTTCAAAACTCGGAACAAACCACGCTGCCTATAAACACACAGACAAACCAAAGGTTTAAATATAAATGTACAGATAAAAGTCACCCTTGACTACAGAGGTGAGTTTATACAAAGAAAGCACATTGTTAAGTATAGACTAAAAAAGAGAGAGTTAGAGAAATGTTGCCTACCCGTGTCCATCTTTGGAAAGGAACATTTCATGGAAGGGGAACTGGCGGTCCAGGTCTCTTTCGATCACATCCACCCAGCTCTGCAGAGCAGGTTGCGAGTCCAGAGTCTGGCACAGGGATAAATGGCACTTGAAGTAAAATATCTTCAAACAATATTTGTCTTTAAAATATTAGTCACAAAATACAACTAACTTTGCCAGGTACCATCATCATCTTTATCAAGCTACTTCTGTATCAAACAACCAGTCCCCTTTAAATCACCTTTAACCAGTCAGAAAATATTAGTACTTTCTCACGAGGTTCACAGAGTTCAGTGTGATGTCCTAAAAGTGGTTACAGATCACTAGTATATGTCTTTTATTTACTACAGTGACGGTGTTCGGTTTTCTTGCCTGGTAGAGCTTTTCGTTTTCTTTCATCCTGTCAGTAGCTCCGCAGAGCAGTGGCCAGCACTTGGCTCTGAGCGAGGCAGGGATGCCTTTCTGACACTGCACTTTGACCTGCAGCGATATTGGTAATAGGTACGCAAGATCAGAGCAGTCAGAAAAACAACAACAACAACAAAAAATTCACAGCACTCATTTTGACTCGTCATAGCAGGAAATGCACAGGTGTGGCTGATAACTGTGGACTGCTAAACAGTGACAGAGCGACAGTTAGGCAGCATTGGGGAAAATCAGAGACTGAATCAGTTAAACACTGATCTTATTATTCACATGCTTTTTCTTGAAAAATGTTTAAATCTTATTTTATTGTTGTACTATTTTTGAACTTTAATTTGAGGGGGTTAATTCACACTGCATTTAACATGTCTAAAAGGGGGCCCACCTTACTGGCCTTCTTCAACAAGATGCGGTCCCATTGTTGAATAATGTTGATCCATTTGGCCTCCCTCTGTCTGACCAACTCAGGAGGTGGGCCCAAACTCCTGACACAAAACAGCACACAAAACACCAGATATACATTTAAACATGGAGCAACTATATTGTAACAAAAATTAAAGCCTTTTATTAGTCTAGTCCAGACACTGTGGTATTAAAACTCTCAAAACTATCATTTAACAGACACCTTTACGTCGGTGTGCACAGCAGCTTTTTGTGTATTGTCATTATATAGAGACAGTGTTTCGAAAAACAAGACAGGAAACAGGAAAACCGCACGTTAGCAATGTGAAGTCTCCATAGCAACAGGTCAGGATGTTATCAATGGGGAAAGTGTAAAGACTGCAGGTAGCAATTTGTTCAGTAGGTCTAATGCTGATTTTACACTACTTCTACCTTCTCCCACCGAGATTTGTAGTTTCATCGTTTTTAAATGCAACTTCTAGTTGAGTCTAGTCTGTAACTGTTGTCTACTGTTATTTGACGGTATTAATACCTAAGTGCTGCCATTGTCATGCACACTATCTTAGCTGCACATTTCACTCTTTCTGCATGAACTTTAGATGCTGGTAGAATTCAGTATCACTAGGAGGTGTAGTTGCAGAGTTGCAGCACGTTTTTCCTCCTACTTCAAGAAGTGTTTCTCACTGCATTCACAGAGTTGTGGTCTGATTGTGACTGTGAAAGCCTCTGGGTTTATAGCTGCCCTCCTTTCTCTAAATTAAACTTGATTACAACTGTCTTCTACACCAGGTTTGGTGTCCTTTCATGTGGCTGTGTTTTTATTTTAATACACCCATTGCAGTGTGAAGTTCAAACTTTATTTTCTGTGCAAACAGGTTTTCTTTTTTAGTCTATAATAGAAACATTTTGTTCTTGTTTGGCCAGTGCTGTGCGATTACACTGTGGTTTGGATACTACAGCTCTTCCTATTAAGACCTCTTTGCTAATTGACTTTTGATGTTATTTACTAATCACAGTAGTTATCTGCCCAATAAAATATGTCTTGGGAGCTGCTCTGTGTTCTGACATTGACACAGTAATTTATTTTAATGTGTTTAAAGAAAGCAGAGTTCACAGTGTTTACACTAAATAATAAAATAATAATAAAAAATCTAAAGGATCTTAAATGACCCAGTGTGAGAAGGGAAATCTTTAGTTGTTTGAAATGTCTACAACTTGTGTCCAGCCTTAGAATATAACCTGCATAGGGAGCCACAAGTAAATGGTTTCATTTGATAGGTTTACAAGCCATAGACATATAGGCAATAGCTAGTCTAAAAATATATGTATTCAGGCTTTCTAGAGTCTCCTTTGACCTCTTTAACACGTGTCTTTGAGAAAAGAGTGAAAAAAGAGAAGCAGTATGCTTAGTTTTGTTAGCAGTGACAATAGTCGTGCGCTAACACGACAGAAGCACAACAATAGAACTTCTCACCCAGCTGTGGATCCATTGGCCAATATGAAGCCAAACCGGTCCGTCTCAGGTTCCAGACTGACCTCTGACCCCGCATCGGATCCAGAACTGTCCTCCTCACTGAGGTTCTTCTGGGTTGGACTTGATGGACTCAACATCTTACTAAAAGACAAGAGTTCGGCGTGTGAATTTGTCCTCTGTCGTGCTCTCTGAGAAGCTGATGTGGATCTGTGTCAGAGCCTCCAGTATTTAGCAATTTGTTCAATAACTTAACGCCGTCCTAAAATACGAGTAGTGGTTAGTCATGCTGCTCTGTCTTGATGCTGAGTAAGCACTGTTCGCCACTGTAATTAATAACATTTTAAAAAGTACAACCTCTCCTATGTGAGTCCGGGTCATGAGCTCAAACACAAGTTCATGTAAACATGAGATCAACAGTTAAACATCTTGAATATACATTTAAATGCAGTTACCGTTTACATTTCCGTCATGTTCGATCACTTGGCTGCCAGTGTGGTGAGGTGTGACATCCTCTAGTGATGGGAGAGCAAGACAAACTTCCTCTCTCTCTCTCTCTCTCTCTCTCTCTCTCTCTCTGTGTGTGTGTGTGTGTGTGTGTGTGTGTGCGTCTTTCTCTCTCTTTCCTCCAGTATTACAAATGTTTACAAATGTTTGATCCCTCTGTCAAACAATGTAGCTGTAATACTGACTATTAATGGAGCTCTATTTTTAACTGTCATAGGATTGAGTCAGTAGTTCCAGTGTGATTCATCAAACATTACATCAGAGTGTGTGGCCTGTAAAAACCCCAACTGGTTAAGTAATGTAAAGCACGTTTAGACAACAGTTATTACATTGCTTTTGCTTGCTGTAAAAATGCTGTAATTATTAGAGCAAAAAGTTCATTTAAATACAGCTGAAAACACCATCAACAGTGAAACTTTTGTGCGATAAACTCAGAATGAAGCATTACCGAGGAGCACCTGAACGCAGCATTAATACTGTTCAGGGACCGCTCACTGTTGTTGCTCCTCAAAAACTTGCTTCAGAGGTAAGTCTGCTAGTTTTAGGAACTAGCAGCTTTGTTAATAACAAGAGACGAGTACTGCTGACGATCAGAAACCATATTGAGTCAGGTCTTCTACTAAATTATTATAGATTCACAAGCTATTATGATAATATTATTATGATGGTGATATTTGATAGTACGGTCATGTATGGTCCGTGTAAATAAAATAAGCAGCGATGTTTTAAGGACTAACTAATTAATTAGTTAAGCTAATGTAACGCCAGCAGTCGAGGAACTTCATTCATTTTATTAATAGTGAGGCGTTCACGTGTGTCGTACTGTGCGTGAATTGTAGTCTTTGAGTCCTCTTTTTAACGAAAGTAATTTCTAAAGGGCTTTTTATCGTTGGCAGTATGTTATGACAACAAGATTACTAATTGTGACTACAATTTATTTAAGTATTAGTTGGTTGGTATTTTTGGTTAGTAAGAACCGAAATTATTCCTGTTTTTCCATTTTCCCCGACATGTCGTAAACGTAGCACATCGCTGACGTAACAGCGGGGATTTGGGGCGCAGATTACCGGATGGTTGTGCTCAGTCAGCTGTCACTCTCCTCCCTCAGGCACCCATCCAGTGCTTTCAGATTGGATTCCCGAATCTGCATTTTTGTTCCAGTTTTTAGTTCAGTTAGTCTCAGCTTTTTTCTGTTTGCTTTTCCCCCTGTCTTCTCTGCTCAGATGTCTTCGGCACTGAGTCTGCGTCTTCTCCACTGCTACTCAAAGCAAGGTACTGCTGAAGAAGTACTATTAAGTCACCTCAATGAAAATTCAGGCATCATCACGTCACACTTTTTGTATCTCCAGGGACTTTGGGATGTGGCCCCGGTGTCATGCGCTCTTTCAGTCTCAGTGCGACCAGTGAAGGTTATAGTAAGTACCACTACAAAGTAAGAACTTATCCTCAATAGAGAAAATGCATACCCTTGTTTTTCTTATCATATGAAACGATCTAAACAAACATCAAACACTGTTCTCCTTTTATTCTATTTGCAGAATATGTAAATGCTCAGGAGATGCCAACAGACCTGAGGTCAATCACTGACCGCTCTGCCACAACCCTCCTTTGGACAGAACTCTTTAGAGGTTACACAAATTGTGATTTCTGTGCAGACCACCCATGCCATGCACGGGGTTACATGACAAATCTAGTCATATTCAATATTTTTCTTATTATTGCGAGACAAAATTATTTGTCTCGCAATAAGAAAAAAGTTTTGCAAACCTGCATTTAAGTGTTGTCTGTGTAGCCAAAACCTGGCATGGTTTATTTTTCTGTGCATATAGATCTCCACAAACCTTTAAAGTCACACACTTACACTGGATGCCATGTTCCTTCATTATGAGGAAAACAGCCAATATTGAGTCAATTCTACACACTGTATATTCGCATTTATCCACCAATAATTACTAGTGTAAGTGAAGTGACGATGTTGGTTTTACTCTTTTGATTCGATTTTGTCACCATAAGAAAAGTATAGAACAACACCAGCATTCTCCTTTAAGTGAGTGACACTCTCTCTGATTCTCTGGTGACACTCCCTCCAGGTTTGGCGATGACCATGAGTTACTTGTTCCGTGAGCCTGCTACTATCAACTATCCATTTGAGAAAGGCCCTCTGTCTCCCCGCTTTCGTGGAGAACACGCCCTCCGTCGCTACCCTAATGGAGAGGAACGCTGTATTGCCTGTAAGCTGTGTGAGGCCATCTGCCCTGCTCAGGTGAACACAAAGAGAGTTCCTGCTGTAAACACAGAACATTAGGACAATATAAAGTTTAATCACAGAGCACTTTTCTAGCTATGATGTCAACTAAAATTACTGCACAGTGGTTGTTTGCCTGCACTAAGCAGTGACATTGTAGTTTACAAGCATCCAATCATATGTTTCTGCATACATGAGGTCACGGTGACCTTAAGTCTTGACCATAACAATCTAAGTTCATGCTTGATCCCGTTTGCAAAAGTTGAATGTGAAGTCAGTGTGCAATGAATTTGCAATGTGGTACAGACTGCAACGATAATCCAAAAGTCAAAACTATTCATCTACTGAAATCTGTGACAGTATTTATGTTGTTATTTAATTAATCTCACCTTACATGATACTAGGCTCTGATTGATTAACTGCTGTCCGTTTTTTCTTGCTCTTTTCCTTTCTGTGTTTAACCTAGGCCATTACCATTGAAGCTGAGACTCGAGCTGATGGCAGCAGAAGAACTACTCGCTATGACATCGATATGACCAAGTGTATTTACTGTGGCTTCTGTCAGGAAGCCTGCCCTGTTGATGCCATTGTTGAGGTAAGAATATATTACTGAATAGGAGATTTTATGGAGCAGAAATTAGTCGTTTGTTGTCTGAAACGTGCCCAATTGTGCATTTTTATTTACTTTTTCAACTACAATTCTCTATTTTCATTTTCACAAGAGAACTTATCAAATGCAGACTCAAACTGAAATTATGAACATACAGTACGATAATCATGCATGTTATTTAGAATAAATTACTAGATTTCACAAATTAGAATATTTATTGTTATCAAACAGTCCTAAACATCAAAACCTTGTTGTACCTTAAAACTCAATGTCACGTGTGCAGTCAAACCTACAGACCCTTAATGTTTATTTTTCCTCCTTTAGGGTCCCAACTTTGAGTATTCCACAGAGACGCATGAGGAGCTTCTGTACAACAAGGAAAAGCTGCTCAACAATGGAGACAGATGGGAGGCTGAAATAGCAGCAAACATACAAGAAGACTACCTATACAGATAGAAATAGTCATATACGCACAGTGTCCATAAAGATTAATCATACGTGAAAATGAAAGACATATGAATGTCCTCTTATTCATTGAAGAGATTATATGTAGTTCTACAGCTATTTCAGTGAGTTACATATGAGCACTGAAGCTTTGCAGCCTCTGCTTCTGTTGTCAGAAATGAGAAAACGCACAATCACCTTTTTGTGTTTAAAATGATTAATGATATTGTTCTTAACTTTATGATGTTGACATTATAATCTGTAACCTATGTAATCAATGCACAGTATGTGATACACTAGTTTCTCTTGCACTTCAAAAACATGGTATATTGAAGAGTATTGTATGTAATATTTCAGATGCTATTTAAAAAAGTAAACTGCAGTTTTAACTGTCAATTCATCTGTTGCATGAAACTCAGTCAACAAATTTTTTTCATTTAGTTGTGTAAATAAGTCTTGCAGCCATAGTTTAACCATAATTAAATAATGAATGAAGATTGATTAAATTATATTAAATAAGACTAAAAGGCTGTCATTTAAGTGGCCAATTAATTAATTAAATTAACTGTAATCCTTTTTCAAGCACTTGAAAAGGTTATCAGTCAATAATAAAAAATAAGCATTAGTTTCAGCCCTTACAATGATGTTATTTAACAGGACATGGTAGCATAATGTGCATCACCACAACATAAATTCTGGTATGAAACTATTCTGATGCAGTACTAGTTGTTCAGGGCATAGACCGGTGTGTGTTTCTGGATTCTGAGTGTGTTTTGAAGAATAATCATGATGTATGTTCGTGATCTATAAGATCACGGAACAAGCTTTAAAATGAACTGCGTTTTACCGCTGCGGTGGTCACGTGATAGGGGCGGAAACTGACTCATAGTCCACGCTGAATCTCCCGCGAACGCAGCCATTTACTCTTTCCTCTCGTCGCAAAGACACCGGTGAGTATCTATATTCTTCTCCCACAACGGGCCATCCTGAATTTTTAAGTTTGTGCTTATAGAGAAAGTCCGTCATAACAATAAGAAACCTGAAGGTATGTTTTGGGTCCGTGTGGCGCTGTAAAGTGTCACCACGTGAGGGATGAGCAGCTAAACTAGGCCATTGTTTTTCATATGCTAACTCTTAGCTAACTCAGCCGTTAGCTCCGCGTAAAGAATGGCTTCCATGCTGCTAGCTGCTAGGTTAGCATGCACACCCTATGCTCATTTCACTGCTTTGTTCTAGAGACCAGCTTAAAGATATATTTGCCATTGTTGATTAAACCAATTTAGCCGAACCGCCTTTTTTACATTAGTTTTATTTTGTTTTGGACAGCAGCCGCAAAATGAAACGCGTTAGCTCGATGGTCTCCAGTCTGATTGTTCATGTCGAATAAGAAAAAGTGCGGTTGCGCGTCGTATGGCGCACTCAAACTAACCTTAGTGAGTAAGCTAGTTAGCAGCCGATACACTTCAAATACATCCGCAAAAGCGATGGTGTCGTGTTTTTTTTTTCTTTATTTAGGATTCAGCGTTAAATGCATCGATTGCCACACAGAACCTTAACGTTAAGCGATGATCAACAGATACATGCTAGCGAGACGTTACCGGGACGCTTGCTTGGCTTAGAACTGGCTGCTAGCGCTAGGTAACACGCTAGCTAGCTGCAAAGTGGCGTTATAATAACTGTACAAAATATGACTAAGCCAATAGTGCGTCTTATTTTCAGACTTTAACATCTGATTAGGTGACTGGTAACGCTGCTAGCTGAACGTTACTGGCGATTAACTTGGTAGACAAGAGGATAACGCTAACGGAAAACGTGCTAACCATCCCGCCTTGTTTTGTTTGACTCAGATAAATCGCAACCACGGCGGACTCAATGGCACAGTGTGTACCGGTGGCGGTGTTTAAGGTAAAGTATTGCTATATAATCTCACTTTTATACAATTTATATAGTTTAGTTAAAAACTTAGGACACTTGTGGTACGTTAGTTGTGCTAACGGCCAACTAGCTGATCCAGTACCAACCAGTCTACGGTTAAACTAACACATTTCTTTTGTAATAGCTGGTGTTGGTGGGAGATGGAGGCACCGGGAAAACAACCTTCGTGAAGAGGCATATTACAGGAGAGTTTGAAAAGAAATATGTCGGTGAGTAACGCTAACCTTTATCTAGTTTGTTAGCTATTGTAGATTACGGATAATGAGTTAAAATGTACAAGTTTAACATACGATCGTTCTAGTGGACACTTGGATAAAAGATACAGATGATATTAATGTTCGTTTAGCTAGTAGGAAACAAGACATTGCAGTACTGAAATGCTGATCTAGGTTTGAGAGAATTTCACTCACCATTGCATAGTTTGTCCACCAGAGAGCTCTGACAACTTTACCATGTGTCTCTGACACAAACTAAAAAATCTATGCTAAGACTTTTTTTATGTTCTTATAGTCTTGATCTAGATTAGCTGGCAATATAGAGGTGCTAATGTAGTTTCATTTCATTTTCACACCAATATTGTGGTGTGTGTGTGTCAATTTAGATTTCTGGGAATTGTAATTTAATGAGTTCTCTTAATGTTTAATTATGAGATACTTATTTGCCCCTCTACCCCTAAAATGAGGCAAAACTGAAATAGTATTCATATTTTGCTTGTAATTTCAGCTACTCTGGGAGTTGAGGTGCACCCGCTGATGTTCCACACAAACAGAGGAGCCATCAAGTACAATGTGTGGGACACAGCTGGTCAAGAGAAGTTTGGTGGTCTGAGAGATGGATACTACATTCAAGGTACTCTTCACTATCCTAAATAGTTCTGGTTATAACCTTTTTGCTTTAACTCTACTTAACTATTTGACTGTAAATCGCCAATAACAAATAGTGGTTGAAATGTTCTCGTTGCCTCCACAGCTCAATGTGCTATCATCATGTTTGACGTTACCTCCCGAGTCACCTATAAGAACGTGCCCAACTGGCATCGTGACCTGGTCCGTGTGTGTGAGAACATTCCCATCGTCCTCTGTGGCAACAAGGTGGACATCAAAGACAGGAAAGTAAAGGCCAAGAGCATTGTGTTTCATCGCAAGAAGAATCTGCAGGTAAAAACATGTTTAGACTACATGCCCAAATGTGTGGATTATTAAAAGCACTGGTTTGAGTCTTTATTTTACCTGAATAATCACTACTGTTACATACTTCTCTGCTTCCAGTACTATGACATTTCTGCCAAGAGTAACTACAACTTTGAGAAGCCTTTCCTGTGGCTAGCAAGGAAGTTGATCGGTGACCCCAACCTGGAATTTGTGGCAATGCCTGCTCTCGCTCCCCCAGAGGTCCAGATGGACCCAACCCTCGCTGCTAAGTATGAGGAAGAGCTTCAAGTGAGTATTACTTTTCCAGCTCAACGTCAATTTAGGGCAATAAATTTAGCAGGGCTGCAGTTGAGTGTTAAATTATTTATCCTGTCTCCTACTCTCAGGTTGCATCACAAACAGCACTCCCAGATGAAGAAGATGACCTCTAACCTGTTACCTGAGTCACCCTCCCCTCTCCCCCCTGGCTGTGGACAGACATTGTTGGAGTTTCGCCCCTTTACTGTAAAATCCCTTTCCAGATTTTTTATTTTTGAATTTTTTGTTTGTTTTAAAAATAAGAAAACTTGGTGGAAAAAGTTGTTCTAATTTCACTGTATAAGACACACCCGCCCTAGTGTTGTCGGTGGCATGCCAACGTGCTACTCTTCATCTTCGAGCACCCTCCACTGCACTTACCCAGCTCACATAATGCTGTTGTATGGTGTACTGGAAGCACTAAGGGGAATAAACTTTGAATAAAAACATTCTCAATATATTACGCGTGAGTGTATTTTTGCTTTACTAGTACGCCAGTGTACCCATGTTCTGGGCAATTTTGCATACTTTATTTCTTTATACATGTACAATTTACTCTGTTCATAGTACAAGAACACATTTAAATTGCATTTTTCAGTCATTTTATTATTTAAGCTGTGTGTAATTTGCAAAAGTCCTTTGGTGTGCAGTAGTTCTTGATTTATGCAATACCATAACATAGTTTGATATTAAAAGATGAATGACGGATGTAATAAATTGAAAGTGTCTTTTGTCACATTTCTGAATACTGACCAAAAAGATTTACTATCCATGTTATTTAAAATCGGATTGCATATTTCTTAAACTGGCAAGTCACATAATTAAATGATATGGTTGAACTGACTACTACCCTTGAGCCTCAAAAGTTTTTAGATTTCAGGTATCTTAAGCAAGGCACCTAATCCTTGGGTCAGAGATAGTACAGTGAGCTACAGGAAGGCTGACAATGACGGGTACTCTTGACAGAAAATGTACAGTGTAGAGGGGCGGTGGGGGTAATGCAATGAGGTATAATGAGATTTAATATCTCCATAGAGGAAAATAAACACAATACAGTTTCTTCTTATAGGTGCATTTATTGCAACCTGCTTAACAAAGTGGTGACCAGCAGGTGTCAGTCAAGTTCTTTGGATGTGAGCACAGTGGACCTCACCTTCTTACCTACAGGAGATATATATATATAAATAATTGTTCCACTGTGATGTGTTTTTTAGGCGTAGAGGTTACTACGTATCAGTATACCGGTGTTACAATGCATTTTGACGCATATGTTTTAAATCATGCATATTTCTGCATTTTACTATGTGATAATCAAAAACGTGCTATGAAGATAAACTATTGTTTAGTCTTTTGAAAAGCATCTTTATATGACATTTTAATGAAAGTGAGTACCTTTATTGTTGAATACATTCAGCTGTTCAGCAAAATACAATTGTAATTTTGATATGTTAGTGAGTTCTTTTCTTTTTTTTTTTTTTTTTTTTTACATTTGTAAGGTTTCACCAATTTTGTGTTCACAACTGCATTGATACAATCATCACAATTAGCCCATTTAAGAAGACGTTAAAAGATGACATTGAGGGCTGGTGTGCACAGGATTGGTACATTTCACATTTTCCAATGTAAAATGGACTCATAGCTGCCTTCATCATCAGCCTGTCTTCATCTTCCTGCAGAGGAAACTCTGTGGCACAATCAAGGAACTGAACCTGTGTTGAAATTATTTTGCCACCTGCTGTTTCTATGGTTAGAACTGGACTTTAGATCACAGCCTTTGTGTGCTGTGTTGATTTGAGCTACCTTAAAGTTGTACTTTTTAAAAATAAAAAAAAAATACATCAGAGAAATACACAGTAATGACGCAACACGGCATTGTTTTAAATCTTACAGTTGTCAGAAAGGTCAGTGTATGAAAAACAGGCACGTTGTTGTTTTAAATAGTGGAATAGTAAGGTTTATTATTCCTACAACACCTGAATGCATCAATAATGCAGGTGGCTCAGGGCGTGGCTTCATCCCTACGAGCACTGGCCTGTGTGCGCATGCGTCGTCGGAGGAAAGTGCGTTTTAGACTGATTAGTGCTGGTCAACGGAGACAGATTATACTGCTCCACACAACTGCTGATTTAATCCCCTGGGCGAGGAGATTTAGCAAAGAAAAAAACACTGGCCTCAAACCCAGCAGCCATATTGTATGGAAAAAGGACAGCAAGACTCGTCTTTGCAGAGAAACGCGCTTCTTCACACACCTTTGTCAAGACTTTTGGGGAGTTTAATTTCCTCTCTTGCTGGCGGTGGGTGTCTGTGGGACGGCTAGCTCGCCAGCTGGCTGAGGAGTTCAGAGACTGGGGCTAGTTTGAGCCAGTTGACATTATATTTTTGGTTAACTTTTGGTTTTTAAAGTGTTAAATTAGCCGCCTGAAAGATGAAGGACCGATTGGAGCAACTCAAAGCGGTGAGTAATGTCGAGGAAATAAGTTAGTCTCCAGTGTTTTCTCTCTATACTTCAATGGGCCTCTGAAAACACTCAATTTTAAAAAGAAATGAAATATTAACATAAACAAAACCCTTCTTTACAGCTTTAAAAACTATTTTCATTTATAAATTAAGACGTTCACGTTAATGCTTGGCACACAAGGTGACAGCCATTTCAAATAAAAGTACCATGTCATGGCATAACCCCAATGATGGATGTAGCAACACTGCAGGTTGGAAATCTGTTTAAAATGGGGATGTTAGGTAAATGTGATTAAACTGTAATGTGTCCTTTTGTATTGTGTCACAGCGAAGTGGCATAGATTACTAAAGAAATGTTGTTGGATTAATAGTCTGTTTTAAATTGAGCCACATTACCTGATGTCAGTTTCTATTTATGATAGGATGCAGTATAAACACACACTAATCAGTTTACTAAGCTACACAGGGCAGTCACAGCTGAAAATGATATGACTGATCAATCATGATGTGTTAATTGTTATTAATAATCAGCTAAATGATTAGTTGACGGACAGAAACTCAATCCCTTAGTTGTTTGTCTAGGAAAATCCTTCTTTAATGTGAGCATTTGTGGCTCTTATTCAATTTCCATTGACAAAAGAAATTGAATATCTTTGGGTTTATGGTCACACAGATCAAGCCTCCGGAAGAGGTCCCTTTTGGCTGTGATGACGTTTAAAGGAAATTGTCCAATATTATATGATGACTGGGATTAATTTGCATTTGAAAATGCATAGTAAATTATCATGAGAATATTGATTAAATGCCATTACTGATATAATAAACATGGTCATAGTTTCAGGATTCAGGAGTTTGGATCGACTCAACTTGGGTTTAAGAACATCAGAGCTTATGTGCTTAGTCATCAGATAATCACCATCAAATGATCTTATCCATGTTTTCTATATAAAACGTCTAATCATTTGTAGTAAACACACTTCTTTTGCTGTAAATAAAGTAAAGGTGGTGAAGACATTGCTGCCTGTCGGGCGAGGCCTTGATCCTAATGTAACCCAAGTTGGGTTTTGTTGTTATAACCACCTGAAACTCCTGGCCAAATATTTGCTGTTTAAAATTGCTGCACTGCAGAGCACCCCCAGGCATCTGTTTCTCACACATCTGTTTTTTTTTCTGGGAAAGGATGAACAGATAACATGTTAGTAGGCTAGTCATTTGTTGGAAAGTTGACAGGATATGTTACAACTTGCAAAGCTGTAAACTTGTTTTGTTTTTAGATGCCTCCATCTCACTTACTTTTTCTATTTTTAACTCTTCAGTGTCTTTAGCTTTACACCTATTTCACACTTACCAACCATCTGTGTTTTCCTTCAATAGTTTTCTTTCTAATTTTTAACTTCCTGGCTGTAATCTAGGCTATATATTGAAACCTGTGTGTGGGCACACGTTCATACGAAAGGTAACAGTGTGATCACATCACCTGACATATTGTAGATCTAGGAGTTTTGGAAAAGAGGAACAAGAAGAAAGCCGGATATAAGCTTAACACTGAGCTAAGGTTGTACAGTACAGTTTACAATTCCACTGCATCACCCTTAGTGAGCTGCTAGCTTACTTGATAAGAACATTTTAAAAATGCCAAGAACATAACTTGATAATGTAGCTGTGTTTGCCATATTTTACTACTATAAGGCTGAAGGCTACTGTAAATTCACAGGTTTCTGTTGTTCAGGATTTCTGTTCCATTTACTAATGTACTTTCTGTCAAAACCATATCCTTTTCTGTACTGTGTGTGCACTACGCTGAGGGGAAGCTGGCCTGGTGGACTAATGTTGTTACTTTGCTTCCCCACCCAGCTCAGATATCAGCACAATGAATGGGTAAAATTGTAACAGCACTAACATGGCTCCTTCTGTGGCACATGTTTAGTGTTTAAATCCCTTGTCAGATTTCAGCATTGCATTAACACAAGTCCTGATGGAGTACTTTGGCTTCTGTCACCATGCTGTTTTAAATCTGACCCCTCCGGTCTCTGTCCTGCTGTTGTGATAGCTAGTTGCTCATTTTCTAAATCATGCCATGGGAAAATCCAGTCATAGCATCGCATCTCAGTCATGGTAATTACTGATTAATCTGCCAAATATTTTTATGCTTGGCCTTTTTTTTCTTCAAATGATTGAATTATTTTATTATCTGTTGCAGGTCAACTAGTTCAGTCAATTTTTAGCTCAGTTTTGTCATTTTCAGCTGTCTATTGTTCCAAACCTTCAAGTATTACTGCTGAGCTAGTTGAAGTTATTATGGCTGATAATGTTGCGTCATTTATGATCCTGAGAGACAAAGTCTGACAGTTTATCACCGGTTTCTTTAAGATGACGGAGTCACAGGAATCATAAATTATCAAGAGGGTTGGACATTAAACAAGGGCCATGATTTTCCACGGAGCCCTTGTTTGTTCATAGTTATGACGTTTAGAATCACTTGTTATTGGTTCTGATACTTACGTTTGTGAGTCAGTGTAAGTACATTTTGCTGTGGGAGTGCAGTGGCTAAAAGGATGAGCTCAGTCTTTGTACTTGTTGTGTATGTGTTATTTTAGAGCTCTATTTTTCTTTCCATAGGTTTGATCATTCGGCTGCACATTGTATGTGACTTTATAGAAGTAATTTGGGCTCCAGTGAACATCTGTGTTAGAGCCAGTCAGTTTGTTGTGTTTGAGAAGCACAGGATCACGTGTCTGCTGCAGTGTAAAACATCTGTCTCGTCATTGCCTCGTTGAGGGGAATTATGCAACGCAACATATGGCGCTTTGTGTGCAGATGAAGTGTTTTGAATATAAGGAAAAAGACATTGTCTGAGCTGATATTTCCATCGTTCATACGGCCCATTTGTTCTGCTTTCTAATCTTAATATCCTGTTGTTCAAATGTTATCCAATGTGTACTGTATAAGGGTTTGACGATTACACAATCTTGATGTAACTAAGCATGAGATTGTAGCATTTTGGGGGATTTTGGTCAAAGCTAAATAGAAAATCTAATTTGCTGTTGTACTGTTCAGTCTGTCAGGGATCATTTTGGCACAGTTGCACATAGTCACATTAAATCTAGTTTGTTCACAGCTTAAATATTTATTTTCAGAATGGGATGATGCAAGGGTGTGCCTTGTTTTCCATCAACATTAGATAACATTGCAGAAAATTCTGTAAAAATTCTGTAAAAAAGTTGTTAATGTTACTAATGTTACTTCCAGTAATAAGTGCACACATGCCTTTTTATACATAAGCTACATCATACTGCTTTGTCACTGCCACATTTAATCATGAATGGTTACACAACTTCCAACCCCCATGTCAAGGCCCGAAACAATATGAGAGTAATGTTTATTATTAATACATGTATTTTTATCTGCAATGAGAAGGCAGGTTATACAGTATGAGGTATGTGTTAATTTCAAATGCTATATTCTATTCCTATAACAATAATGGGTGTTGCCAAGTTGAATCAGAAGATAAGGAACTGAGTTGCTGAAAACAAGGTATTTTCTAAGGGTTTTCTTCACACATGGCCTCAAAGATTTTACACTAAAGCCTCTGTTTCTGTAGCATTTGCCAGTTTGTTGAAGCACATGTAACAGTTGTCAGGCCCTTTCCTTTTATTTTCTGCTGAATGAGAGACACTGGAAGGAAATGAGTGCTTGTTCTTATCTCTGCTACTGCAGAAATGTGTGCGTGAGGGAGCATAACGTGTGTGTGTCAGAGCGGTGCATTGGATGTCTAAGTCTGTGTTCACAACTGTTGTTGGTTACAGCCTGAACCAAATAGTCCAGGGTGCATTTGCAAGTCAAATTTTAGACGAGGGGAAGAAGGTTAAAGTTTAAAACTCGGCAATTGAACATGTAACAGGTGCTGTTGCAGAACATGTTAGTTCACAGAAAAGCAGCTTATGTTTGGTGTTGCTAATTTCTTTTTCTTTTTTTTTATTATTTATAAAAACATTAAAAATGCCTCAAAAACATATTCATTGTTTGTCATTGTCACTCATATTGTTTAAAGTGCTTCATTTCACTGATTGTATAAAAACCATAAAAGAAAGTAGATAACAAATAAACAGCAGATGTTCACATTGAGAAACTAGACACATTAAATGTTTAGTGGTTTTGTTTGAACATGGTTAACTGATTATGAGATTAGAGGGTGTTTTTTTTTTAAGACTCGGAACTAGGATTGAATATCCTATCTTATTACTCAAGCTGACACTTCCTTATTTAAATCGTTTCTTTGCTTTATTTCTTAAATTCAGTTGTTTAAATCTTATCTTTATTTTGCATGGAAATGGCAATTATGCTTTAATCAGCTTCATGATCATGAAAACACATTTTAAATGTCAACAACAAGAGGAAACAAATGGTGCTTACTGTCCCTTCTCGCTCATTGTCGTTTTTCCCTCTACCTAACACAGTCACAGCATGGTGTTATGTCTGTTGACTCTGTACGTCAGCTGTAGTTTTCCTTAAGTCATTTGGAAACGGGTTGAGTTCCTGGAGCCTGGCCCAAGACCTTCACTGTGTAAATATTCACCAGCAGTGCTGAAACTCTTTGTGGTCAATCTCTACCACTGCTCTGTGTTTACCGACTATCTCTTGTGACGTATTTATGACTTAAATAGATGATAAATTTATTGGGTGGCGACTGATTGGGGTCAAACAAATATTTCTGGCTGATGTGTCCACTTTGATGGCTCACCAGGAAGCAATTTCAGTAGCAGCCCCTGACAAGATATAAACTTCTTATAAAAGCATATTTTTTTTACACTTTAAAATCTTTAAATTATTAATTATAAAAATTAAAATATCAGCTGTCGGTCTGCATTGCTCTTGTGGTATTGCCTCCTGCAAACACTCATGTCTTTACTGCACTTTTAATGGGTGTAGTTCTTGTATAGCTACATGTTGAAGCTGATTAAATGAATGGTTAAATATTTTCACGAAATGAAATTACTCTTGTTGAGGGTGATCTGCAGATATTGATATAATTTCCACCCTGATCATTGCACATGATAAATCTGTCAGCAGCATGTTAGTGTAGCATGTGGACTGGAAACAGGAAAACGGCTGAATGTGAAAATCTGCCTGCCAGCACCTCTAAAGTTCAATAAGTCACACATAGTGCTATGTTTCTTTAGTCCATAAAAACAAAGTGTCAAAACAGTAGTTTGTGGTTTTATTGATGATCATGTGACAGACTTTTGATTGTTTGAGACTGTTGACTGGAGTTTCTGCTGGTTGCTTGGCAACATCAATATGACAACAATACTAATAGGAAATTGTTGCATGTGTTTGAGAAGTTTAGCCCATTTGGTTAAATATATCAGTTTTTTTATATTATTAAAAGGCTGTTTATATAAGTTCAACATATTGAAAAGTATTATGTTGCTGCAGAAACTGTACTGCCTTTGCTATCAAAGCTTTGATTAATATCTAAGATCTAAAGACACAAATCAAACACACATCCTGTCTAATGTACAAAGGCAGGGTTATGAAAGGGTTTCAAATGGGGACGGTCAGAACCCATGATTTTGCCTCGGGCTTCTTGTTTGACAGGATGTCTCTGTGTTTGTTGGCAACATAGGGTGTATTCATGCTCCATAGTGATCTGAGTGTCCTAGAAGACACATGCAGTACTCCTGAAAATAAAACTCTTAGCAAAGAATATTTTCTTAAAGGTAAAGTAAATTTTTTCAACAACAATACAATCCAAAGATCTATAGAAGATATTAATCACAAGCCGAAAGACACAAACAGCATGACAGTAAAATAAAAAAGAAGGGACGAAGCTGTACTGAAACACTGAGCTGTCTGCTTTTCTGTTTTTACTCTGGTGAACTTAATAAACCTCTGTCCAAACCTTTAATCCTCAAGTCTTAATGACACATCTTTTATAGCTTTAGAAAAACACGTAATACCCATCACACAGTCTCTCTGGTTTCTGACAGAGCCTTTTTTGTTGTTGTTGTTGTTAGACGTGTGATCAAGATGATGACGAGGTGGAGATCGCTGTGGATAACGCAGCCTTCATGGATGAGTTCTTCTGTCAGGTGAGTGTTACTGTCAGCATGTTAGTGTGTGGAAACTTTACTTTGGCTTATTCTGACAGTTTTTAAGGTCAAAATTTTGTGTTTTTTCTTTTTTATTATAGTCATCTGAGATTTATGATGCGCTCTCTGTATGTTTCAGATCGAGGACATCAGAACAAGTATTGATAAAATAGACGAAAATGTGGCTGAAGTCAAAAAGCTTTACTCGGTCATCTTATCTGCTCCCACATCAGATCAGAGTAAGATACTTCACCGCTGCCTGCTTTTCTTCCCGTATAAGCACTTTTTAAAAAATCTTTTCTGAAAATGTATTCACATCACTTTTGGTTTTACACTTCGTGTTGTAGTTTTTCTGCTATTTACTGGACATTTTGTGTCCTAAATTAAACAAGACTTTTGCTAAGAGCTAAGAAATATTCTTGTTTTTGGACTTAAAATGGGAATTTCTTAAGGCAATATTAAAGTAACAATAAGAATTCCTCAGCGGCAGCTTTAAGGTTTTAGTTTTGAATTTTTCACAGATTGAAATGATAGTATTGTTAAATAAATGTTAATCAATTTAAGAATTTTCGTTAACAATTAGATTTGTCTAGCCAAAAATCACTTTGTTCAAACATTTCAGCAGTTTATTGCTCTTTTTTTCACAGAAACACAGGATGACCTGGAGGCAATCACTAATGACATAAAGAAGATGGCCAACAATGCAAGAAACAAACTCAAGAGTGAGTCTACCTCCCACTACCTCACACAACTTGTCGGTCAGATGGGAAATTAAATGAAGAATTCAAGTTGAAACTGCAACAAATAAATCAGTGTCTTGGTTTTCTTTATCCCTCAGCGATTGAGAGGAATTTGGAGTCAGAAGAGCAGGAGAGGGTGTCAGCTGACATGCGGATACGTAAATCACAGGTAAATCATGTCCTTCTGAAATGCAAGGTGGCTCGCAGTTAGTGCTGGTTTTATAGGAAACCATCCCATATGCAAAATTGGAACATGTTTGATATTGTGCGTAAGGGCTAATTTCTTAATTCTTCATTCTGCGAGAATCTGATGTTTTACATGGGTTTCATTGGCGTTATCGTATTCAGATACAGATATTATCAGTACTGATCATATTTAATATAACTACATACACTGTATTTAGAACAGTAGTTGTATGTCATATTTAAAATACAGAAAATTGTGCTTTTGCAGTTCAGTACTATAAAAACCTAACTGCACATTTAACATCTGTAGAAGTAGTAAGACATGATCAAAGTATGATTTTTGTGAACATACAAGATATGTTTGACACCTGCCTCTGTCCTTAAGTTCTAATCCATTTGGATGGACATTTTTTTTCTGTCTTCCAGCATGCAGTGCTCTCTAGGAAGTTTGTGGAAGTAATGACAAAGTATAATGAAGCCCAGGTGGACTTCAGGGAGAGGAGTAAAGGACGTATTCAGCGACAGCTAGAGATCAGTGAGTGATGCCGACATACATGACATCATGTGAAGGTCCTACATATTCTTTCATTAACCTTGTTCTTTTCTTTTACAGCTGGGAGAGCAACAACCGATGAAGAACTGGAGGAGATGTTGGAAAGTGGTAATGCTGCTGTGTTCACTGCAGGGGTAAGCATGAGCGTGTGTGAGCATGCATTTCCACTGTTGTAAACCGCACTCTAACACTAACTTTGCCTCCACACTGTTCATGATGTGTGTCAACTGAGAAACTGTAAATTTGTCACTTAATGCTGAGAAAGGCACAGTGGTGCTTATGGTAAACAGTATATGTGTACTACTGTTAATGAATGCCTGCTGTTCAGGTTGTCAGTCATTTAGTAAAACTCAAAATGCCTTGCATCAACTACTGTAGTTAAAGATTAGCTTTGCTTGTGATTTGGCCTGTTGGCAGTTCACTTTTCAGACAAGGGTGCAGTACATTTTGAACTGCCACTGAGAACACAGTAAACGCTTAAACACAGGTTGCAAGAATGATACATCCGGAGAGAGATTATTGTGTTGTATAACTTTGAGCTGCATTAAACAGCTGATAAAGGAGAATACAGCACATTGAAAGTGCTGAGAAAGTTTTTATTTTGCCAGGAAAGTAGTTTTTCCCATCCCATTCCCATGTGAAGACATCAAATTTATCTCAACAGTCATAGATTTAAAGAATTCAGTGTCTCACAACGGGCAAGTTTAAACCTGACCTTGAGCATGAATAGAAAATGTAGCATTTGCTGTTGTTTGTGAGCATGTTTTAGTAATTACAGTTCTACATTATATGTAGATTGTTGTTATTTAAAGTTACTCACCTTGAATATGCTAAAGTGTAAATGTGCTATAAAGAGTTATAAACATTAACTTATAAATTCCTGCTGTTGTTGCAATAAAATCAAGAAATATGTGCTAAAATGAATGGAACGTAACCATTTTCTGTCGTTTTTTAATGATTGAATGAATTGTTTAGATTTTTTAATCCTAAATAATTGAATTAGTACAGACCGCGTTTGATAAAGTTAAAGTTCTTTACAGCAGCGTGTGTTAAGACAAAGACAGATGTATTTAAAATGTATTTCATCTGTATTTCTCAAACTAAGGATTTACTTATTCAACCACCAAACTGTATTTGGTTTAGTTTTTAAAGTGGAAACAAAATGGAAAGTTAGATGACTTATAACAAAAATATTTTTAGTTGACAGGTTTTATTAAACAAACTGTTGTTTCCTTTTTATGATAATTCACATTTCAACATTTTCTGTGTCGCTATATGCGACACCTCATATTCACTTCCTTTGCTGTCTAGTCATCTTTTTTTTAGATGAAGATGCAGTTTTGGCCACACCAATGAGCCAATAGAGGTGACACCAAGACTAAGATGTGGTGATAAAGCGTTTACATGTGTATGTCTGTGTGTAACAGAAAATGTCTCCTCTCTACAGATTGTGGACTCTGGGATCTCGAAACAAGCCCTGAGTGAGATTGAATCCAGACACAAAGACATTGTCCGTCTTGAGAGCAGCATCAAGGAACTACATGATATGTTTGTAGACATTGCCATGCTGGTGGAGAGCCAGGTACACTCTTCTGCATCCACCTGCCCATCAATTCATCCTCTCACCAGTTACTTAAAAGAATCCATCTCCCAAATTCATTCATTTATTCACTCTTTGCATTCACATTCAACTTTTTATTCCCCAATCAACTTGTTTCTCTCTTGTCTCTGCTATGGCCTGACTATCAATCTCAATCATTTTCTGTTTCCTCTTTTCCAGCTACATGCCTTTCATATACCTCTCTGTAATGTATTCTGCCTCTTCCACCTCCATCTCATCACCCAACATTGATGGAACCAACATGAATGCATTTAGTAAGATCCATGAATCAGCCCTCCTTGTAGGCACCAGAGCAAACTTCTCACCTAGAATAAATCTGTCACTCTGTGTATGAACATACTTGAGTATAACCACATATTTCTTGCTGCTTGCACCATGCTTTCTGAGGGAAAGGCTTGTTTGAGGTAAGGGCCCCGCCCCTGCTGTTTGTGTTGCGTAATTTCTAAGGAGACTCTTGTTTTCTCAACCATTTTTATTTCCAGTTTTGAGTTTGTCAAGGTTTGCTACAGAGAAACACAGCATTGTCCTTACCTCTCAATGCTTCTTTTATAAAATGTACCTCTGTATTAAACTCTTTTTGTTGTGTGTTTGTTTCCAGGGTGACATAATAGACAATATAGAGCAGAATGTATCCAAGTCTGTGGACCATATCACAGCTGCTAAAGAACAGACCAAAAAAGCTGTAAGGTATCAGACCAAAGCATGCAAGGTAATGTACTTGAGCCAACTGCTGCATCACTGTGCCTGTGCCCTCTTCCTTCATTCTGCTTGTTTTCTACACACAGTTGCACTTTTTTTTTTACTGTTTAACACATTTAACCACAGACAGATCACACTCGCTCACCCTGCACACACATTGCTTCGCTTGTTGTTGGGTTGTCCTTCTCTCTCTAGCTGCTTTTTTTATTCATCTTCTTTTATTGCTTTTCACCCATCTCTGACCGCGCCCCATGTTAGGGTGGAATGATTGACAGGATTGAGAGCAACATGGACCAGTCAGTGGGCTTTGTGGAACGGGCCGTAGCAGATACTAAGAAAGCTGCAAAGTTTCAGCAAGAGGCTCGCCGTGTGAGTGGACATGGTCAAGAACAGCAGTCCGGTTTCTCAAAAGCAGTGGAAATTGTTTTATTCTATAACTAATTGTACAGAAGAATATAGTTACAAATCTGACACTTGCAGTTAAAGGAAGAGTGATACAAAATCTGAAACAAAAATAGATGGCATAGGTCTAAGACTGAATTAGATCAGTCAATTTTACATGCCTTTGCACAAATCACATTACAGTGTGATTTAAGTTTAAGAATCCATGTTATTCTGGTGACCCTCAAATAATGTGAACATGCACCCGGGATGTCAGCGAAGTGTCCTCTGCTTCCTCGCGGCTGCATTATTGATGAGACTGCATTATCACCTATACAAGTGGCTTTTACCCAGTGTTCAACAATGGTTCAGAGAGGAAAACACTGCACTAAAATGTCCTGAACCTTGTATGATTTTGGTACAGCTGAAGCAGCAGATGTGCAAAGCTCCAGCTTAAAATGCTAGACTGCCTAACAGTAAAACTGAACCATGAACTTTTGCTGCAACTTACTGGCCACTGAATATTTCATATTTCTGGTAAATAATTAAAGAAAAATGCTGTATTTTTACTGTTTATCTCACAGCTGGTACAACAAGAGTTTTTAATTTTCCAGTAAATTATGTTAAAGATGTGTTAATTTTAGTTTGGCTATGCAGTACTTCAACACTCCTCCATTAATGCAGCCTCTGAGCCCTTGCTTATTTTAGCTCATGGCTTTGGTCGAAACCCCCAGCTAATATACGAAAGGTGAAAATGAATAGAATAAAACTTGAACACTAGAATGCTTTTGGGAAATCTGCCTGAGAAAATGAAGATCATCCCCACTATCAAAACCCTGATGTTTACCTTGTTACGTGTGGTGATCCCGAACCATCTTCTACATGCTGTGTTCCTGAGTCTCCACCCTGTGGCTTGTGGACCCCTGTCAATAAACACCCCCATGACCTGCCTAGCACCAAGATCCAGGACCAAGACGACATCTTCAAACACACACACACACACTCACACATACAGTTTCAACACTTCATTATTTTCTTTCTGTGCTTTCTCTTCAGCTTTCAGCTTTGCCTGTATTATCTGTGTGACATGCTGCATCTTTAATCTTGCTTAAGCTTGTAGCTGTTAGCTTTGTTAACCTGTACGTGTTCTGTATGAATAAACCATTTGTACTCACTTAAGTCGGAGAGGAAACTGGTGTATCGGACTTAATGTGCAGAGTGCGGGTGGTTACCAAGTTACAAAGAGACTACACAGTATTTGATATGGGAATTGTTGCTCTATACTCTATACGCTGTCATGTGAAACTGCTACAGCTGCTATATCCAATAGTGGATACCATAGTTGGTTCCCATATGTTTACATTAATAATAAACTTGTTGTTCTCCACTGAAGCTAGACCTGATGGTACCATATGTACTTTGTTGTTCCCAACAGAAAACGGTGATTATAGTGGTGATTGTGCTGGTAGTGTTGGCCATCATAGCTCTCATAATCGGTTTGTCAGTGGGATTGAAGAAATGAGCTATGAGTGAAAGAGCTGAGGGTGAGTAACTCTGGAACAAATAACTGCTGTAGATCCACAGTGGGTGTGGGTATGTGGCACTCTTTGGGAAAGGGTTTGCATGCTCTTTTTGTTGGACTTTATACGTGTGTATTTTCCTTCTAGCCGCAAGGTTTGCATGAGGTGGATTTGTGTGTATTTATGTTCTTGGGCGTGTGTTTTTCTACCTCTTCTGCCTCTGGTTACTGCTGAGCAAACAAAGCGTGCTAGTAGTGAGTTAGTCACACCGTTTCTTCTGGTGTTTTGTCTGTGGGATAGTTTCGATCCTGTGCATCTCATGCATCTCATCATTAAACCTCTATTCTCCATTTTGTTTCTCTCTCTGTAGAAGATGATCATAATTGGTGCAATCTGCGCTGTGGTTGTTGTCATCATCCTCATCATAATCCTCACCCAGACACTATAGCAGGACTGTGTCTTGCTGCCTACTGATTATTCATCATCTGCTCCATCACCCAGCCCACCAAAGGAAAGACTGATACTGATCACTCCATGTGGATATAATAATTTTTCACCCATAGATCGTTGTTTTAACTAGTAAAGGAAGGCATTTTAACTGTTGGGGAAAAAGTGGACCTGCAAAAATTGTGAGCATTAAAACATTAGTTTTTACTTTGGAATTGCTTTTACTGATCCCATCCCAATCATCCTTCCTGGTCTATGAGGGTTTGCTTGACTCGTACACAGCTTTGACCGTGTGAGGATGCTCTGCTCCAAATGAGGAAATGAGACTGGAGCTGACATGAGATACAATACCTGCTTTGCGGAGGCTAAAAGGGAAATGAAAAAAAATAACTGATCATAATGTCACTCCAGTGTCACTAAACATTTCGTTGTTCAGCTTTCAATGCCAAAGAATCAGGCTGAAAATATTTATCTTAACTCTTTTTATTGTCTAACAAGTTGGACGTCATCTCTCCTCAACATTATTTCTTGCCTTTATGAGCCTTGACACATTTTGTGATTGAAATGCTAGCTACTGTATGTTCACTGTAACAGGATTATGTTTTGTTTTGTGGATTTCCAGCACTTTTACATTTCAAAATACAGTATGTCAAATATCTGTAATTAAGCTTAGATGATCGTTTAAATAATAGATGTATTACTTTTTGTATTCTCAGTATCTAATATCATTGTTCTTGTAACTTGAAGATGATTGGTGTATATTCACTGATGATTCTTCATCGTCTTAGAGCCTAGTGGTTCTTATTTGAAATGTGAAGGATAGTGCTTGTGTGAAACAGATTTCAGGGGCAGGATGAGCTAAGATAATAAAAGAAAGACAAGCTCAGGGGTGTAAACATGTTTTCCTCACTGGAAGATGTATCTGAATGTTGTAACGTGGTAGAAATGCCTGGATATTTGTTCTGTATCTCAGCTAACTGGTACAATGTTAGTCATCTTGCCCTTTTACAGTTATGCACATGATTGTCTCCTCTCTTAGCTGCTGTAAACAATGTTTCAATAACAAAGGCTGTACGGAGAGACTGGTAGTGAACCTAGTGGCTTTGCTTGTTTACCAAAAGGGCCAGAATAGGCTTAGTTTTTAGTCACACATACAGTGTAAATGGACACACTAAACACTACTGTAAGCTCTCCTGGCTGGTGGCTCATTGGTGAGCATGATCTGATTTCCTGGTATATTTTAGGTCTCATAATATTTCTACTGTAAACATACAACTCAGTTGCTAGTTTATTAGGTACAGGTTCTGAAATAAATGCAGTCTAAATGAACAGCTCTGGAATAACGGATCTTAATGAAAGTTATAATGCTCAGTTTTTGTTAACATAACTTTGCCGATATGAGTGTTAAACTTGATGGACATTTTGTAGGATGTCTGTGGTGCTTTTTAATTTCATTGTCATACTTTTTAGACTGACTAATATGTTGTTGTCGTTGTCACAGTTTACTGCTCAACAGCACCACAAAGTACAAAATCAAATGACAACCATAAAGTAAAAATATCAGAAAAAACTGAACATCATTCATATTGTATTGTTTATCATGTTTTTGTTAAAAGGTTTAGAAGTAAGTCTTATCAATAAGATCTAAATGAATCATGTCACAATTTAATGCAGAGCAAATGTGTTAGTGCATTAGTTTTAGTTAACAGTACCTAATAAAGTGGCAACTGAGTTTAATCCTGATTGGTCACCAACATTTCACTAGTTTTTTTTCTTGGTAGAGGGACATAAATGAACCCGTGTATGTGTTGTCACCCAGTGGCTTTAAAGCAGGGGGTGATCTGTTTTCATCATTAGGTATTGATGAACATGGATCCAGACGTGCTTTGTAAAACACCTGGTACATCACGAGAGCTTCCATCACTGAGAAAAGTATTTGTTTCTGTTAGACCAGAGCTTGAATGTTGCCTCTAATTAAATTTATGTGGGGAGCCCTTGAAAGTCAGAGGGACCCCTACATGGTCTTTTGATCCAGTGCTGTCTTTTCCTGTCGACAGTTGTTCGTCCCAAAGATTCTATTCAAGCCTTTTTCTTCACACCACTTAATCCATTAGCACGAGCTGCAATGTAACAGTTGTAGATTGTTGACTTCAGGTGCCAATGATTTTAATAGAAATTAAAGATTTTATATTTTTTAATGACTCGTTGACTAGTGTTTCTTTGCACTCTCGTGCACGTCTGCCCTGCAGCCATTTGTGAGCTATATACAAGGTAAATATGTAACTTTTTGATGACTGCTTGTTATGGTGGAGCTGTGTGAATGTGTCTTTTCGGATGCTGTTGTCAGCAGATTGTTGATACAACACGTTACCCACTGTGTTGCAAAGTACAGCTTTTAAAGAGCGGTGCACGAGTGTAAAAGAGGAGGTAAGTAAGACTCATTTCTCAGCATTTGTCTATTAGAGTCACACACCCTAACCTTTGTGAACCTCTTCTCCTTTTGCCTGATCATTTCCTCAAACTGGTGTGTCCATAAATATAAAGAGTTGTATTTTAGTAACTAATTTGTATGATCATTATCTTACATTTGTCTATTTTTGATTTAATTCACAGAAAAAAATGATGATTACATTGTGCTGTGCCATAATTGGGATCGTTGTGTTCTCCTATCTGTACAGCTTCTTCTCATAAAATGTTTTACACAGGTAAAACACCTGCATCAGCCTTTTACACTCTGCTTTTCTTTACTTTGACACTAAATGTTTAAACACTGTTTTTGTATTGCTGTGTTTTATTTCCAGGGAGGAGGATTTTCCCAAGAAAAAGAAAAATCCCCCAGGTGCTCTCTGATTCCTACCCTGACCATCGTTTATTTCTGTTTAAAATCCTAAAAGTATATTAAAAAAACAACAAAAAATCACAAACCATATCAGTCATGTGCACTTACCCTTCTGTAAATGATTAAAATTTAATTCTCTTGCTGTATGAAGTGTTTGAAAACGTGTTAGAAATGTTTAGATTTCAGTCTGTTGTTCACCGCCAAGTGGTTTCGATCTGCTGCCTCCTGGTGGCGCTTAGAAAGTAAAAATCATGTTTTAAAGAAGCTACAATGACAAGAAAAAGTATATGAACCTTCTGAAATGTCATGGTTTTCGGTATTAATTCACATTTTATGACAAATTCATGCAGAAAACCATGAAATTCCAAAAGGTTCATATCCTATTTTTTTTTACCACTGTATAACTATAAGGCCATTATTTCTAATGATTAATTTTACCTGATTAAAACATATATGGACGTCATTTTTGTTTTATTTTATTTATTTTTATTCAGACTCCAGAAATCAATGTATTCACTCAGTTATGCTCTGGGATAAATTACCTTATTAACAGTGTTTTCTGACTTGTTTGTTGTGATATTTTGACTCAACTGTGTGATTTTTCTTTTTTTGTTGTGTATGCTGTGACTGTGCTGCTGAGCTGCTTGTGATAAAGGTCTTTTCTGTAACAGCGGCTGTCAGTCGCTCACTGGCTTCGTGTTAACCCAGTAAAGTCGGTTATGTAATAAAAGATTTGCGTGCGTTGCATCAAGTGTTGCTGTGCGCTTCGCTTCGTGTGTTGCAGGTTTGGAGCTGCTGTGCGCACGGAGGGACTCTTTGTATCTGGCTGTTTACTGTGCAATACATTTTTTATTTTGGGGAATCAGACGTGATTTGTTTCCGTTTTATTGTGCGTGGAGGCTACATGTAATGTATGGCGACTCACGACACAGCATCCGTGTATAAGAACATCTCTCCTGACCTCGTTTCCTCCCCCATCTCGCTGTTCTTCCTATCCAGAGGTGGGCCCGGCACATCAACACTCCGCGGGGCGGGGTCTGCACAAGGGTGCGTTTGTTTTCCTGTGTCGTGTTTAGGGGATAAACTGTGTTTGGAAATAGATTAAAAAAAATATATAGAAAACTGTGAGACGCATGAGGGAAATTTAAGATTAAAGCATAATAATCTAAAAGAGAACACTGAATAATAAATTTGGTTAAACATAAAAAGATATTGATAGATTGATATACATGAACATAGAGCTATATTAAACATTTCACTATACTGTAGATGTTTACATACATTGTCATAGAATTAAACACACATTTCTATGAATATATATGTACATATATTTTTGCTATATACCTTAATAGTTATTAAATGTACCTTGTACCAGTGATATTACATCAAGTACAAGTACTAAAGACAACTGTGCAATTATAGGCCACATACAGTACACATAGATACATGTATATTACAAAATCTATATATTAGAGGGTGGCTTTTTTTGGCAGAAGCAGTGTGATATAATTGTTCAAACTGATATGACAATAATATTGAATATACATACAAACTGGACAGAAGCGTATTGTCTATGAGGAATAACAGTAAAGTACACCTCCTCAGAGCCTGAACGCATCATGAAGCATTTAGGAGCCCTACCGTCCAACCGGGGAAGACGAACCGAGCACACTCACGTATTAACATATTCTAATCTGGTTTAAAGAGCACACGCTGTGTCCAATGACAGCGTGTGTATGCTAATGTTTCGGGGCAGTGGAGTAAATAGAGGGTGGATCAGCAGCTTCTTTTTTTTTTTTAGGGGGGTTTGTGTGTATGTGTGTGTGTTTTATGACCAGCTGAAAATGGCGGCTCGGAGCGTCGAATCGTTCTAACTTTATCGCACAATAATAAACATAACAATACACACAGCTGTTAGCACATAACATGGGTGGAAACTTCACTGAGAGGCTGTAGACGCTGTAGCCGGGAAACATTACTTTTGACCACCACGACTAAAAGGAGTTAAAACGCAGAGGTAATGATAATAGCTTACAACTGCCGTATAGAGGCTAACGTCAGCTAGCTACCTGAACGTTAGCCGACGACTCATGAAAGGGATTGCCAACTGAGCTAGTTTCTGTTAGCCAATAACGCCAGTTGAATAACGTTATTAAATAGACACATTGGTTCAAAATACTACTGATGTAAGATAGTTGCTCTAGTCGGCACTTGTCTACGCGTAGTGACACAATTTTAATGCGAACGTTTGTTATTTTGTATGTGTTGCTAACATTAGCTTGCTGGCTAATGCAACACTGTTAGCTTACGTTAACAGAGCTGTCGGCTAGCCTCTACTCAAGAGAGAGAGAGGCGTGTGTTTCTGTCCGACACAATGTAAAAACACACTTAAACACTTGAGCAGCGTTTGGCTAAGTAATCGGTGTTATTTAACAACGTGCCCGCAACTTTATTTGTCTTTTAGAGATCATGGAGGATCCTCATACACGGTACAGCAAACGCCTGGTGAGTAACTTAACCCAACTGTTAGCTTCCCGGAACACTTGTTTTATGTTCACAGTACAACTGTTTCATTTGACATATGTGTGCAGTGTTAGCCTTGGTAATGCACATCATTTAGTTTAGTGAATTAAATTACTGCAGTTGATTGCAGTGACCCACTTTCGTTTGACACAATGCCTATTGACAGTGGTCCTCTCTGCACCCTAATAACGGCAATGAACCTGTCCTAAGACTCTGGGGTCAAGATGAGGTCAAGTTCACTGTCTAACCTGACAGCCTTTGTGCTGTGACCTTGTCTCACCTCGTTCAAATCTTTTCCCATTGATGTAAAGGAATAAATCTGCTGCTTTTAAGTTTCCCAGTGTGAACACAATGAAATGTTACTAATATTAGATTTGGGATTAATAATATCAAAATATACATTTCTAAATATGTGTATAATGAGGGGTTTGTTTGTTGATGCATGTCTATACATATATATTAACACACAACAACTTAATTGAAGCACTTAAAGTGCTGCTTTAATCTAAGTCATTAATGTTATTGTTTATTTTATTATTTTATATGCATGCTTTTCTTTCCTGATCTTAAATTACTTTCAGCCACAGTTTAATGGGGATTGTACAGCCCCCTGTTATGTAAGTAAGAACCATTAGAGTTTAGATAATACCACAGTTGTGATAAAGGGATGGGGGTTGGGGAGATCTCAGAGCAAGGGTATTGTGCTTTATCCATCTGTCTAGCCAAGCAGTGATGGTTTGGGTGAATGTTAGGAGGGGAGGTTAAAGGGGGCACAGTGTAGAAGATTAACCCCTGCTATTGTAATGCTGTATTGTTTAGTTCACACATGAAATTATTTGGTAGCCAGCTGACTGATGAGCTTTTATTGATTAGTTATTTAATCTTTGTCTTTCATCAGAATGTTAGTCTTGTCACTAATGGAAGTTTAATTCCTTTTTACCATTGAGATATAAGGAACAACTCCCATGTCTTAGCAAATAGACACTAAAACATTTTAAAAATGCATTAAATTGTTTAACATCTCTTAAATATAATTGCTATTGGTTGTGTATCAGAGCTTGTTTTGTTTTTGCATACATAAAGGTAGATTGGGAAAAGTCAACAAATGGTACCTGTTATCATCTGGGTTGTGAGTTGAGTGGAGTGTACAACTTTTATGTTTTTGTTAAAGACATATAATTTACGTCATAATATACATCCTTTCAAATGTGATCTTGACATTAGGCTTGCCGTCTGTCTGATGGGCTGCCTTAGCCCATCTCTGTCATACTAGATTTTTCACTGCCAGTTATTTTTTCTCTCTCATCCTGTACTTGCTCTGTAGAAACCATGTTTTTAATACTTGACAAAAAGGTCAACGGAAAATGTATTTTGGCCCCAGCGTACAGGTACACGGCGCCGCTACCAAGACGATGGAATTTCAGATGATGAAATTGAAGGCAAACGAATGTTTGACCTGGATGAAAAGTTGCAGTGTGACAGATTTAACTCGGACATGGTCAAATACATGGATGGTAAAGGTAGGATTTCAGGAATTTTATTTTAATCAAACCACACATGAAAATATCTAATATCATGTGAAGGAAATTAAAGCTAGCAGCTAGCTGCAGTGTTGCTTCATACTGAAGTTGAACATGTTTTGATTAAAGCATTTCTGACAGGTCATAGTTTGTGGGCTATCTATCAAATGCCTATTTATGTTTGTTGAGGATTTCACTTTGTAAATTTCATTTGTCACTTTGTGTTCATCTCTTTTCTAGATTTCACATTTGAATATATCCAGAGGGAAGGGCTCAGGGACCCAATTGTGTTTAAAACAACTGATGACCTTGGCATACAGTAAGCAGCAGTCTTGAATAGTTTTATTAGAGATTAAGATTAAAGATTTTTTTACAGTTTTAAATAAATTCAGTGCATATGTCAGTGAACCTATTTCACTGTGTGTCTCAGAGGAAAAAAAATATAACGGGGAATTGCCTCCATTTTTCAGAATGCCAGACCCTGATTTCAGTGTGAGTGATGTGAAGTTGTTTGTTGGTAAGCTTCAGTTTTATTTTCTTTTTCAATTTGTATCTATCAAATTTAAATTAATACTAAAATTTAAGTGATCTTTATTCTGTAAGGTGTTAATATTAGAAACAATTACTGTTGGCTGATATTGTGTGTTATTATTTTATTTCTTTTAAACTTCTGAACCGCTTCATATGTTGTGTCACTTATTTAACTTAACGCTACTTCGTTATATTTTGGGACAGTAAATTTGGATTTAATTACCAAGTTGTCAGTTGTTTAATCCTTTTTAATTGTCTTACAGGTAGTCGGCGTATTGTAGATGTGATGGATGTGAACACACAGAAGGGAATCGAGATGTCAATGGCTCAGTGGCGACGTTACTATGAGACGCCACCATCAGAAAGAGAAAAGCTTTACAATGTCATCAGCTTGGAGTTTAGCCACACTAGGCTGGAGAATCTAGTCAAACGACCGTCTTCGGTGAGGATGCACAGTTTCACACCTCATGGTTTCACAGCTATCAAGATGTGCACTTTGATAATGCCATGCTAGAATTTGTACTAAAATATACCTTAAGTAACAAAGAGGGTGCATGATCAGAAAATCATGTTTTGAATAGTAAAAAAACTGGCTAGTTATCCAATCATGCATTTGCTTTGATGGCTTTAGCGCTTTGGCTTAGTCCCAAGATGATATGAATGTATATTTTAGACCATTTTCTTTTTCTTATTATGCAGGTGGACCTTATTGACTGGGTGGACAACATGTGGCCACGCCATCTCAAGGAGAGACAGAGAGACTCCACTAATGCCATAATAGACATGCATTATCCCAAAGTACAGAAGTGAGTAAATCAGACCTCAGAATTTACTGAACACAATTCTTGCAATAGTGAAAATGTATCACTTCCATCTCATGTCTCATGATTTTTTTTAATTTCATCCTTTTAACCTAGAATTATCTATAATGAATCCTTGACACTCACCTAAAAAAAAAACAAAAAAAAAAAAAAACCTTTACATAGATGGACACTATTGAAATTTAGTGGACACATGGGTTCTGCCTTTGTCATTTGCTACCAGATCTCTTTAATCTAGAAAGTAATTGTGTATATGTAATATGCAGTATTTACAAGTTTTGTTTATACATAGAAGTAAAAGCAATCTTTTATCCTGGCTGATTCTCGTTCCTTCCTCCACACCTCTCAGGTACTGTCTCATGAGTGTGCAGGGCTGCTTCACAGATTTCCACATTGACTTTGGAGGAACATCAGTATGGTACCACATCTTGCGAGGAAGAAAGGTTGGTCTAGGTGTTGCACCAACCATACATGTCAACATTTTGCCAGGAAACGTTTTAGTTTTAATGACAACCTTTTTCTGACAGCATTAAATCTGTCATGCTGTCAGAAAAAGGTATGGTGGCCTGACAGTCACCCTTGTTATTTAAGTTCTTGTGCCATGGATATTTCTATACACAGATGTTGGCCTCAGATTTACCCTATATAACCTTTTACCTGTCACTTGCAGGTGTTCTGGCTGATTCCACCCACACCACAGAACCTGGAGATGTATGAGAACTGGGTCCTATCTGGAAAACAGGGAGACATCTTCCTGGGGGACAAGTGTCATGACTGTCAGAGGATAGTGCTTAATCAGGGCAACACCTTCATAATCCCATCAGGTTTGTTACTGTAATTTAGGCAGTGACTCATACAGACATGTCATATTTGCAGCGACCTACACTGTCTCTACTGACTCTAAATAGATGCACACTTGACCCCTACATGCCTCCAACATCTTATGTCTTGCATTTCTTTAGGCTGGATCCATGCTGTGTACACCCCAGAAGACACCTTGGTGTTCGGTGGCAATTTCCTTCACAGCTTTAACATCCCCATGCAGCTCAACATCTACAGCATTGAAGATCGCACACGGGTAAAAAACATCTCACATTGACTGTTGATGTTTTACTACTGCTGATATGATACGCATCCGCTGTCTTGCCACATACTGATGATTGCCTCAGAGCTTGAGAATTTGCAAAGCATTACTCTTAAAATGCTTTCGGACTGAACCTGATTCTCCCAACATTGTCAATGTTAATATGGCTTTAATCTGTGTATTTAGTCTCAAAAAACTATGGTGACGCAATCATTTGTCAACAACGTGATGTGAATTTTTTTAATGGATGGTCATAATCATGGTCATGGCCGTAGTTGTTACTTGGTCGACCTAATGGATCACCAGATCATTTAATGTTTACCTTTAAATAACCATATTACCTCTTATGCCTCCATCTGGACACTGGTGTCTCAAATTTAATGTTGCAGTAACAATGACACAAAATTAAGCAATTTCCAGCAACACTTCTCTGAGAGGTTATGACCCAAGTCATTGTGTTTGGCTACATCAGTTTTTTAGAGACTGAAACTGCACAGCTCGAGAAAATCATCCACTGGGCTTGGAGGTGTGCTGACAGGTGTTTTGTCACCTTAGCCACTGCAGTAACACAATGCCGACATCTTTGAAAGCACAAGTGTAAACCACAACAAAGTTGTGACAAGTGATTGTGATGAACAAGTGATGAACAAGAAATCTAAAAGCAGTTTTTAATTAAGCAGAAAACATGTATTTATGTTAAATAAAATATAAAGCAAAGTGTGGCATTGCATAGTATATGTTCAAGTCTCATGGTAGTCTTAAAACAGATGCAAAAAGTATCAAACACTTTCCTCTTATGTGTTTCTTGTTGTCACCTCTAGGTGCCAGCAAAGTTCCGCTACCCTTTTTACTACGAGATGTGCTGGTATGTCTTGGAGAGATACCTCTACTGCATGACCAGTGTTTCCCACCTCACCCCTGAGTTCCAAAAATACTCCCTTGGTATAGGTGAGATGAGCACAAGAACACATTGTTGTCTTCTTTGTTCTCTTATTCCCACAGACATAGAAAAAAAAATGTACACAAATGGCACATAATCATTGGTGTGAATTTCCTTCCCTTACATCCCATTTTCAGGACTGACCCAGGCTGACGTCGAAACAAATGGTCACACTGGGAATGGCAACTCCAGTGGAGGTGAGAGTGATCCTGAAAATGAAGAGGTCAAGTTGAATGAAGAAGAAGTCAAAGAAGATGAGGCAGCCCAGGTTACCAAACCTGAACATGTGTTGACCCCGTTTGAGTTGGAGGGACTGTGGAACCTCTTAGGGAAGCTGGAGGAGCTTCCTGCAAACAAAAAGTGTGTCCCTGCAGGTATCAGGAATGCTGCAGACCTGCTCGAGGACATGAGGGTGGGTGAGGCTTCCTTGTGCATTTCATCCGAGAACTCACACTGGCTACACTACATTCAAACAGATATTGACTGACAAACAAAAGACATGCCACTATTGCTTTTATGATGCTGTTACATGCAAATTATGTACATATGTATTATATATAGTATTTTTTTTTCCGCTTGTCCAGACTGTTCTAAAGGAGCATGCCAGTGATAACCCCAAGCTGTCCTACACTGGAGAGCCCATTGTTAAATGGCCCAAAAGGGTAAGCAGAGAACATTCTTTTACACAATTTGAACACAAAAGTAAATAACACAATATTTAGCAAATTAATTACTTAAAAATATATACTTTAAGTTTATTTTGAATTATATCATTAATAGAAATTGTTATTAAATAAGCCATTCATTCAGGTTCATCAAACCTGTTTTTATTTACTTACTTTTTGCCATTACTGCTCTCTTACTTGTTTACTCGTTTACAGCCATCATGGTACCAGCCACCCATTCCTCCTGCCCCCATTATTTACCGTCCTCGCTTGGGTCCCACTCTCCACAAGTCTCTCAGCCAGAGGCCCACCAAACGCTCATCCATCTCTGCTCTGAGACGCAGACGGGTGAGGTGCAAGCGCTGTGCTGCTTGCTGCAGGAAGGAGTGCGGTACTTGCCAGTACTGCCACGATATGAGGAAGTTTGGCGGACCTGGACGCATGAAGAAGAGCTGTGTCATGAGACAGTGTCTAGCAGTAAGTTGGAATAGCCATCATTGTTTTTGTATAATAAACCAAATGAGTTTTATCAACGTGGTCTTAAATTTCCATATTATTTTACCCCTGTGTAAATGACATGTTTGTATTCCTCCAGCCTGCCTTGCCAAACACAGCGCGGTGTGCCATATGTGGAGAAGGTGAATCTGATGAATCTAATCCAAGCACTCACTCGCTCATGGAGTGCTCTGTCTGCTCACAGATTGCTCATCGTCAATGCATTAAGGTAATCTGTTTCAGATATTTTAAAGCTTATCTAGTTCATACATGGCACAGTTATTTTGCGTCTTAGCTTTACTTTCAACTTTTAATTGTTCTCTGTTTCAGGAACCTGGGGAAGGGAAGATCAATAAAGATTTGCCCAGCTGCTGGGAATGTCCCAAATGTTACCAAGGCAAGGGTTCAGAATCAGAGGTACATATTGCATATCTTCTCACTCTGTTTTCATCCAGGCTACTTTTTCATTTCTCAGCTAAGTTTTCTTTTTTAGTAATGTCCACCAGTTTCTGTATAGTTGATGTTTAAACTTTAATGAACAATGTCACCCTTTCTTCTACCACCCTACTTGCCTTTTCTTCCCACACTAGTCTTCCAGCGATGAGGAAAGTGAAGAATCAGAGGGCTCAGCCTCAATTCCACCGTCCAAACTTGCATACCGGGAAGGCATTGGTGTGGGTGAAGGGGAGAACCGAGGGAAACAAAGCAAACCCCCATCCCGACCCACAGCCCCACCACCTTCTCAGAAACTGTTACTGCAGCATCAACAGAACCGCAAAAGAGCAAGTGCACTGGAACTTAGACTTAAGAAGAGGGTAAAGTGGAGATTGTAACTGTGTTTACTTGCTTTTTAAAAACAATCCAGTGTTTTGATGACCAAAATAAAATAGTGACTGATAGATTTTAGCATCTTTTAACAATGTCACATACTGACAATTTGTTGACCCAGGAGTAAGTATTATTTTACTAATTCTGTTTAGGTATGAATTTTAATCTAGTTTAGTCACTGAAAAGCTTAAAAATCTAAAAACATTGTTAAATTAAAACTAAATCAAAGTTTTGAAATTACACTGGCAGATGCTACAGATATAACTGCTGACACTTTGTTAAATGTAGTTATGTTATTAAAACTTTTTTCTATGTTTGAGTTTTATCTCATTACCTTAACCCTGCTCTGTTTATTTCAGATAAAACTGGAGCGCAGCAAACTCTTGGTAAGTATGTATTTAATTTTGTAATGTTTGTTTATTTATTTTGAACACTACAATTGATACATGTAGTTATATCTAAGTAATTTGTTAGAGATGATGATTTCTTTAAACATATAATACAGTTAGCACAGATTTGATATTTAGATTGTTCAAAAGACAGTACTGCACAGAGCCTGCTGTTGCGCTGGTTTCATTGTTTAAAACATGCATTATCCATTTCTTATTTGGCATCTTTCTTTTTCCTCTCAATAGAAACAGTCAGCTCTAGATCGCTCTCCCAGTATGCTGTCCCGCCTGCGCTCACCAACCAGCAGACTATCTCAGGGCAGAGGCCGGCCATCCACCTGGATGAGTGGCTCCCCTTACCATAGCACTCCAGAAGGAACAGGATCTTTTGAGCAACAGCAGTCTTCCCACGGTCTGGTACTTGTTCCCAAGGGAGAGCCCCGCAGAGGGAGGGGAAGAGGGGTAAGGCTGCGGGGAGGAGGTGCTGGACGAGGAATCATAGGTGGTAGAAGCCACGGAGAGTTGGAGGAGGAGAGTGAAGACAGCGACAGCAGCAGTACCAATAGCAGCAGCAGCAGTGATGATGACGAAGAGGACCGAGGGCAGAACAGTGGGAGGGGAGGGGATAAGGAGAACCAGCCACAGATGAGGCGAGAGGGACAGGCAGCCAAAGAAAGAGAAGAGGACGGGAGCGAGATGGCAAACCAAAATGGTGCAGAACCCGATGAGGAAGAGGAGATGGAGCAGGACTGTCAAATGGGGGACAAGGAGGGCTCATGTGTTAAAGTGACACTCCAAAAGCCGACAAGGGCCAAACGGGACCCATCAGCCATTGTCCCCAAATTAGAGGCCATTGCCCCTCAAACTGCACCTTCCACAATACACAGCCAGGCCAGAGCCCTGGTCAGACCCCCAATTAGAAACCGTGGCCCCTGTCCTGATCAACACTCCAATAGGCACACACCACAACACTCTCACAGTGGACACACAGACTCTTGTACCTCCCACCCAGAGAGGCCAGATACCTCTAAAAGAATGAGGCTAAGCAGGCTGCCTAAATTGAGACATGGTGCCACCTCGTCCTCATCCTCAGAGCTTCCGCATTTTCGCATACCTCTGTCCGCCCTGCAAGAAGGAGGGGGCGATGCGGACAGGGACAGTAATGGGAGCGGGTCGAGCTGTGAGAGGGAAGTGTGGGTGTCTGTCTTCCGCTACTTAAGTCGAGCAGATCTCTGCGTCTGCATGGCTGTCTGCAAGAACTGGTACAAATGGTAAGACTTTTGAGCTGTTGTCTATCGTATTTTTATTAGGGTAGGTTCTGACCACCCATTCCTTTTATATCTGGTTTGTGGTTGGTAAAATAAGCTGGTCAACCACATCTGGTGGTTTTCATGTTGTGGTGCATGCTTTTAGTTTATACATGGTAAGAACAAAAAAGATCAACAGGTGTTGGAATACACAGTGCCCTGCAGCTTGCTGCCTTTGGGGATATGTAGTTGCATTAAAGCCACTTGGTGGGTTTAATATTGTGGCTGATCTGTGTATATTGATTAGTTCAGATACTCATACATGTTTCATAAAATTTTTCTCCTGTTTTTTAAATTTGCAAACACCACTGGGAAACAAAGGTTGCAGTCTTGTCGTGTTTATCTGTTTTTCGCTCTTTCCTTAATTACATATATCAGCAGATTAGATTAGCTGCAGCTAATTAATAATAATCCCATAATGGCTAAAATTGAAAGTTTGGTTTTTTCTGGGTTAATGTGCTCGCTGCAGCTGGTGTCTGGTTTTATGAAAATCTTGCAAGATTCTGGTTCATTGCTGAATCTGAATGTTTTAAAATCTTGTCTCTTAATAAATTTTGAATAGTGAGATACTGTTTATCCATGTAGCTACGTTTAGTATCAGATGATGGATATAATGAGTGTTTGCGTGTCAATAGGTGTTTAGACAAGCGGCTTTGGGCACGGATTGACCTGAGCATCAACCGTACCATCACTCCTCAGGCGCTAACAGGTATCATAAAGAGACAGCCAGTCACACTCGACCTCTCTTGGACCAACATCTCTAAAAAGCAGCTTAACTGGCTTGTTGGTCGCCTTCCTGGTACGTATACACACTCACTCACTTTATTTTGTTGAATATTGTGTATTAATTTATATATGTAGTAGTTACTACTTCTTTTTTTTGTTTGTTTGTTTTGTTTTTAATCATCTCCTGTGTATCTGTCGATAATGAGTCCAACGCTCTTGTTTTATTTTGCTAAATCCCAATTAAATATATATCTTATATATGGAAGCTGAAGCCTACTCAATGACACACCATATAACTGACAAATATTCTAATTCATTATACTAGTTATGTGTGTTACCTCGCCTTACCTCACAGAAGGTCACAGACACTTTATCAGAACAACAGACAAGTTTGATTTTGGCCTTTGGTCAAGTTACCAACAGAATGATATTAATAAGCATCAGTGAAAGCAGCTGTCATTAAGGAGAGCTTTGGCGCAGCTCCACCAGACTGAAGTGATAAAAGATAAATATCATAAAAATACCAGATTTAGATCAGCTTTATTGTAACACGCCCTTTATTAAAATGTCTACATCTAGAAAGTTAACAGATTCAGCTCAGGACATCTCTAGTTTTTTTTTCTTCAATATTGTCCATTTAGGGCTGCTTTAGTCGTGTTCTCACCAACATATTGTGTGCCGTGTCACATTGAATACACTATGTTTAAATCTTCTGAATTTCCAGGGCTGAAGGATCTGATGTTGGCAGGATGTTCATGGGCATCTATTTCAGCTCTCTGCTCCTCTGGTTGCCCTCTCCTCCGATCTCTGGATTTGCGGTATGCAGATGGGGTCAAAGACTCTCAGATCAGGGATCTAGTTATCCCTCCAGGTGAGGCTCCTCAGTTTAATTGCTAGAGATACATGACATCATCCAGTAACTTACTGTTGTTTTCTAACCATTTCCTTTCTTCTTTGTTCACTTGATTGTTGTTCATTTTTAAACTCTTCTAAATAATTTTTGCATCTTTTTCTCTTATTCCCAAATGACTCCTGTTCTTCAGGCTGTGACAATCGCAGCCAGTTGCGGAGTATGCAGTGTTTGCGACTGGCAGGCCTAGACATCAGTGACTCCACTGTGCGCCTGGTGATCCGCCACATGCCCAATTTAACAAAATTGGATCTTTCCCACTGTAACAGCCTCACCGACCACTCCATCAACCTGCTGACTGCAGTTGGGTCATCCACCCGAAACACACTCGCAGAACTCAATCTGGGAGGTGAGATTTAGCTAAAATGCAAGAAAATGCAGACATACACAGTGCATTTGTTTTATTTTGCCAGTACTGACTGACTGTCTTTATACCTGTTTGTTTCCCAGGCTGCAGTAAACTGACAGACACGTGTCTAAAGTATCTCCGCCGTCTCTCTTGCATCTCACTGCTTGACCTGCGGGGCTGTAAAGGTGTCTCACGCAAGGCCTGTGAAGCCTTCATCTCTGAGCTGTCTGTCAACACCCTTTACTGCCTATCAGATGAAAAACTGATCCAGAGGATATCCTAAGCGCCTGCCTCCTCACACTGCAGGAGTGATTCGAGGTGCAAAAGCAGAGGGAGTGTATCCTGATGTGAATGTGTGACACAAAGGACACAGGCAGGCAGGGGAGATCACATGCACCTGTTTCACATAAAATGAATGGTGGGGTCTGAACTAGGAGGGCTAAGTCACTTAAGCAGTTGGTGAAAAAGGTTGTCACAGCTGGAACAATATTTCTTCTCAACAGTTTTGGCGGTGTACCTAAAAAGAGACTCAGGAGCTTTTTTTTTTTTTTTTTTTTGCTGTTCTTTTGGGAATTAATGTTGTGTTTAAAGGAAAAAAGCATGCCTTTTTTAATACCAGGAGTGGGAGAACATGGGCAATTAATTAGCTGTATTAGACTACACATTCATTGAATAACTAAGTGGTCAACTCTTCATCAGACACCAGTCTTGACTCCCATCACAAACTCCTGGCTCGAGAAAGAGACTGAGAGGTTCATGCTTGTTTTGTTTGGGCCGATCCCCATAAAGTTATAATGTGACTCATTTCAACATTTTTTTATTTCTGCTACACTTCAATGCACCAAATAGATTTTTTGTCAGATACAAGAGAGTAAACATTACATTTTAACTTATGCTTTATGCACAATAGCTGTGCGGTGATATTTTGTTTTTTGTTGTAAAAAAAGACTTAAGGTGACAGGTCTTTCACATCGTGACTTATAAAGTAAGTCGCTGCAGTGGCCTGTGTTCACCAGTTATGTGATCAGCTTAGTAAGGTATTTGGGTGCAACAATAATCCAGTGGTGTACTTGAGATAGTGGACATGGACATTGAGGGTATGATGTTGTGGAAAAGGGTATAAAGACAGCGTGAGAAGGCAATCATGGCAACAAGACCTCACCCCAACAAAGGGCAGGATGCATTAAGTGTTTGAGGGAAGCCAAGAATGAGGTGTCGGATAAATGGTGCATTTTCAAACAAGTTAGATTTCAGGTGCTATTATTTCCAAACACCTATTGCTTTGTTTTTTGTACAGGGACAACATTTAGAAAGAAATGTTAATATTCTAGATTAAACTGCTCCCAACCCCTCTTTGATACATGTTTGTTTTTTCTTTTCATGGATGAAAAAATGTGTGTATCTGCTTTTCACTGACTTTCATGACCTTGTCTAATTCAATGTCAAACTGTATATTTTTTGTGTGTGGGGGGGGGGGCTGTTCATTTCTTTTGTAGTAGTTCTGTATCACAGGTCTTGTCCCAGACTGCTCTCCCGGCCATATCCCCTAAAATGAATATAAGTATATAAATATATACGTTTGTGTAAATGTGTTTTCCTCTTTCAGAAAATCAAAACGGGAATCCTGTAGCAATGTAATTATTTTCAGAAGCCTTTTTCACGTTATGTTATGTGTTATTTTTCAAGAAAAATAAAAACTGATAAACAACGGGTCAGATTTTCACTGACAGGGGGAGAGAGATGCGTTCAGGAGAGTTTCACCCGTGTAGTTAAACCCGCAGTTGTTTGCATGTCGGATCAGATCAGATATCAGCTCCTCCCTCGCTCCACCCAGCTTCTCTCCATAACCTGGAAATAAAGCGACGCTTTAAAGAAAGGAGGAAAGTTGCTGCAGCTGTAAAAAGGTACTTGATTGTAGGGAAGCAGACTCTGACTGGTGGGTTTTGATGGTCGTGGTCCAGACAGGACGGGGTCCTCTCTGCTGCAGCTGTCATCGCAGTCGGACGCGTTCAACTTGAGTGACCTGGATGTGGAAGTGGAATAAAGGCCGTGTGTGGTTTTATATTGACAGACTGTAAAAACCCTGCGATATAAACAGGGGATGGTTGCAGCAGGAGCAGCGGGTACCTAGCTAACTTCATCAGCCGGCGATTATACTGAAAATCTCCCCCAGCTGAAGAGCACACCCACTGTGGACAAAAAAAAAAAAAAAATGAACAGACTCGGTTGTACATTTGTGGACAGCTAGATTACTCGTGCTGCATTGTGCATGATGGAAAACTGGTGCCGAGAGGAGCAGGAAACAATGTTGTTATTAGCCAGTTAGCTAGCGTTAGCTCGGCTAGCTGTTAGTAACGTTAACTAGCTACATCAAATTAGTGGGCTGAGTTAGACGAGCTAACTCAGCCCACTAATTTAAATAGGCACGCACGATATTGTAGTTTGCCTGCTACCTAACATTAGCTACTTTGATAGATTTACTAAGTGTCCGTTTTTTCCAGTAACAGACTTCTTGATTGCAGCGTTTACCTATTTTCTGCCACTAACCAAGCTAGCAAGCTAACCAGCTGTGCTGTCACCGCAATCTGTCGGCTGGAGAAGTCGTATTTAGAAAAATAGCTTTTACTACAACCATGGCTCAAGAAGCGTTTCCCCTGCATGTTCTGGTCTGGAACAATCAGTATCTGGAGCTGGATCGAGAGCTACAGAAGAAAGAGGTAAGTGAGGTGTAGTGTACCGTGCAGCTGGTGGCTGCTGTGTGTGTGTGTGTTTTGTTTTTTGTTTTTTTTTTTGCAGATGCGTTTGTTATGTCGCACTGCATTGCGCTGATGCTGCTTCTGTGTTTGGTTTCTGCAGCAGGATGTGGAGCGCCTGGATCCGAGAGGGCGCACCCCGCTGGAGCTGGCTGTATGTCTGGGCCACCTCGAGTCCACCAGGGTGCTGCTGAGACACTCTGCAGACCCGACACACTGCAACGCGCAGGGCTGGACCAGTGAGTGCTCCGTCGTGGCTTTCAGCTTCACGTCCTGAGGGGGCTGAGTGGACAAGTTAACACCCACTGATGTGTGTTTCAGTCCTGCAGGAGGCGGTGAGCACCGGGGACCCTGAGCTGGTTCAGCTGGTGCTTCAATACAGAGACTTTAAACGTGCCACTGAGAGACTGGCGGGCATCCCAGAGCTGCTCAGCAAGCTAAGACAGGTAGGACAGCCTCACAGTTGGTCAGTCTCATCACACAAGTGTAAATCTGGGTGTCTCAACCACTGCTTGAAGCTTTGTTAAAGGTTTTGTGTTTTGTTTTTGTCAGTTGTTGTGTCAGTACATCATTTTCATTAGCTGTCCCCGCATGTCCCCAGTGTGTTCACAAGTTTCAGGCTTCCTTCTGTCCAAGTTAAAAAAAAAAAGTTTCCCCGGTCTGATCTAGGCGCGGGACTTTTACGTGGAGATGAAGTGGGAGTTCACCAGTTGGGGTGAGTGTGTTTTATTATTAATGTATTTTCTCAGAGGTCAGGTTCAGCACCACAGCCTTTGGACAGCTCCCGCAGCTGCCGCTGGCCCCCTGATTTTTAAAACGTGTATGTTGACAGCTGCTGAAAGCTGTAATGTAACCTATTACAAATACTGGAGCATCTTGAATGTGTGTCTTAAATTTGTTACAATAAGTGATGTCTTAGGTACTGTTGAAAATTCATAACTTATGTAATCTTAACAAGTAATTTACTTTAATTTGTATTCCTACCTCTGTTATCATTTTTTCAGTACCCTTGGTGTCAAAGGTGTGTCCCAGTGACGTCTATCGCGTGTGGAAGAGCGGCTCATGTTTACGTGTGGACACCACGCTCCTGGGCTTCGAACACATGACCTGGCTGAAAGGACGACGCAGCTATATCTTCAAAGGCGGAGGTGTGTGTGGTCCTTCACATTTTCTGTGTCTGTTCGTCTTTCTTCTAGCGGAACCTTAGTTCGAGCTGGTGTGTCCTCTGCCTTTCTTTTTCACCTGTCTCCGTGTTTTCTAGATGATGGGGCAGTGGTCATGGAGGTGGACCATGAGAAACAGGTGGTCTACACGGAGCCTCTTGTGTTGTCTCCTCGTGATGTGCCCTCGCTCCTGGCAGCCATGCAACCGTCACAGGAGAATACGGCCCAAAGACTGACGTCACCCATCGTCTCAACGCACCTCAACACACGCAACATTGCCTTCGAACGGTAGCAACACACAATAACACTCTTGACTTGTTGGTGTTTGTAAGGCGTGCAGATATCTGCCTCACCTTTCATTATTTTATTTAAAATACTTAAGTAATTTGGTGTTTGAGTTCAGGAAAGTTGTTTTTAATTATATGTGACATTTTCCATGGAGTTAAATTCTGAGAAAAGCTTTTAATGGAACTTATTTGACATTAGATAAAATGACTCTGGTTTACTGAGTTTAAGCTCTTATTTTACCCCTGTGATTGTTTAGAAACAAGTCAGGAATCTGGGGCTGGCGTTCTGAGAAGAGCGAGGTGGTCAGCGGCTACGAAGCCAAGGTAAGTGATAACATAGCTCTTATAGTAGTGGCAAAGCTGACTGAAACACATAGTCCACACCTTTAGGAAGTCAGTATGGAACAACTACATAATAATTATTCAGCATCAGACTGAATTGTCCTGAAGATCAGTGAAGGTTAAACAAGTAGTAAGTAAGTAATTTGGTTTGATCTGAATCCAGGTTAGATTTCATTTGTACTGGGCGCCTTCCAGGGGAGGCCTCATTATAAAATGAATTCTAGAATTGAATGAATTTTTTAATTAAAATTTGTTTTATTCAGGATTGTTATTTGTAGATCAGAAACTATTCATGCCAGGATTAACACAAAATTTTTCACTCTGTCAAAGTCAGACCAGAACACAGTCCTAATCTCTGCATCATGTTATTTTCACTATATATTCTTCAGTGCAGTGCAGTGTATTAAATTTCTTGCATATGTGACAATAAAGTGTATGCCTTGGGTCACAAGACAGATTTCACAGAAACATTCTGATGAAAAAGGGAAATCAAAGTGTAAAACTGTTTGCAGGTTTACAGTGCTACCAATGTTGAGCTAGTAACTCGGTCAAGGACAGAGCATCTTTCAGACCAGGACAAATCAAGAAGCAAAGGTGATCACACAAACACACACTTGGGATATTTAGAAACGATCTACATAGGTTGTTACAGCAAAACCACTGTTTTTGGAAAATTACTTGAGAGAAATAGATTCAGCACAAACTACGCAGTCAAAATATTAATGGTAATAAGTACAAATCTCTTTTTGAATTAATGATATAAACTGCTGTTGTTAGTTTTGTGCACAATAGTTTATTACACTCCAGATGCTCGTCTTGCTTTCAATGGGAAATGTTTAGAGTAAAAATAGAACAAATTCGCAGTGGGCGTTGATGCTCTACTGTTATAATTTCCACTTAGGCTCGAAGACTCCTCTGCAGTCCTTCCTGGGGATAGCTGAACAACATACTGCCCACAATGGGGTAAGATTCATCACAGTACCTGTGCTTCACATCCTCACACACCACCCACGCCACTTGCAGCATCCTTTGAAGCACAGAATCACTTAAAACCCTCTTTTTGGATTTCTGTCAGAGTAACGTGTCCCAGTGTGCCAGTCCTCACAACCCCACAGCCATCACAGCTGAGGAGTACTTCAACCCCGAGTTCAACCTCAATGGACGAGACATCGGACGTCCCGTTGAGCTTACCAGCAAAGTCCAGAGGTGTGGTAAAGCCATGCTAGCAAACACCAACCATAGCTACAACAGCAAATCAATAGCATGGATGTGACCAGAACTTTACAGTCTTCATTATATTCTTAGTTAAAGTACCGTCTATCTTTGTTTTTCTCTGCCTCCAGGTTTAAAGCCACTCTGTGGTTAAGTGAGACTCACCCTCTCTCCCTGGCAGAGCAGGTGACGCCCATCATTGACCTCATGGCCATCTCCAATGCTCACTTTGCCAAGCTGCGTGACTTCATCACCCTGCGCTTACCTCCAGGCTTCCCTGTCAAGATAGGTGGGTGTGCCAGGTCACCTCAGTGTGAGCAATTACCTGTGCGTAGCTAGGTGGATGTCTTGATATGTAGCCCACATGTTGATCAAAACACTGATTTCAGGTCTGCTCCAGGCTGTGGGTTTGTAGCTGCAACACAGCTGTAGCTTGTTATATTACCGTGTTAAAACTAAAATAATGACAGCAGCTTGGTCAAGTCTTTTTCATGCGTGGTCCATGCTTTTTGTCTATGCCATTGTTTGGTAATGTTTTTTTGCAGGCATGTTTACACTACTCACTCTCTTCCAGAGATTCCCCTGTTTCACGTGTTGAACGCCAGAGTGACGTTCAGTAACTTGTGTGGCTGCGACGAGCCAGTCAGCTCTGTGACGGTTCACAAACCAGAGAGCTCTGGAGAAGCGGGTAACTACAGTAGAAGTAGACTCAAACAAACAAAGTTTGGATGTTATTACTTTATGCCCTGAAAAATGCTATTTGTACATTAAAACATCAGCAAAATCATCATCTAGTGATGTGGCTGCTATCATAATGCAGAATCAAGAAATGATACCATTGTGTCATTGCGTCTCCTGTGGTGGTTGAAATGATCTTCCAGGTGTGTCGACTCCTCCCTTCCACTGTGAGGTGGACCCCTCAGTATTTGAGCCCCCACCAGACTACACCACCCTTGGTCCGGGCCGCAGCGAACCACTGAGGGACGAGGATGACAACCTGCTGCAGTTCGCCATTCAGCAGAGTCTGCTGGACGCAGGAACAGAGAGTGACCAGGTCAGACCAAATGATTAGTCTCAGAGTTATATGATAAATGTCAGACATAAGACTTAATTATTCCTTTTTTATATTTTGTCTTTTATTGAATGACACTGATAGAAGCATCCTTTTTATTATGTCTAAAATTTGTCCCACATTTATTTATATAAATTATAGTTTCTCTGGCTTCTTCACATCTAAAGCCAGTTGGGTCATTTATATCTGGTTGTTAGGTGACCATCTGGGAGGCCCTGACCAACAGCCGCCCCGTGCCCCAGTCTCCACTGTATGAGGAAGACTCCCAGCTGGAGAGGTGAGTTTATATTCAGAGTTTACCTGTATTAGGGGTTCACTCTTTCTGAAACATTTGTACCTTTGTAGAGAGAAAACATGAAGAAGAATCAAATCCTAAATTACACAGAGCTGGAGACTGTCATCCAGGAAGCTCGGTTCATCTTTAGTTGGTTTACCAGGACTCAGTACAGCCAAGCTAGATTGTTTTGTTGATGTAATATATTCTAAACAGTATAATTTTTAGTTTCTTGTTACTGTAAAACCATCATGCAGTTAAACACTTTCCTATTTACTGAGGGGAATCTCTGGCTTCTGAAGTGATTTAATTAAACATCTCTAAATAGAGTTCAGTGATTAGCTTTTTCTCTTCACCTTCTCTGGGGAACGGAGATTCCCAGTCATCATGTAATGAAGCCCAGCAGCGAAGCTGTCCTGTGAATTCACACATCTTTGTTCAGTCACTGTTCCACTTAAATCGAAACTATCCTTAGTGTCTTCTTTTTTCAGGGCGATTCAGGAGTCCCTGTCCATCTCGCTGGCCAGCAGAGAAGGGGAAGACATGGCTGATCCCAGCCAGCCCTCCTCTGTGTCCCCGTTGGACCCCACCGCCAATTCTCCAGTCTCATACAACGCAGTGACTGATCCACGGTTATCGGGACACTTTGGTGTAGCAACAAGCTTTGACGAGCAGTTGCGTATTGCCATGGAGCTATCGTGCAGGGAGCAGGAAGAGATGGACAGGTGAGGGCGAGGAATAAACATATAGACAGAGCATTTTCAAACCTACAGTTCAGGACAAAAGAGTAAACACAGGAAGAAGATCTTGTTCTGTGCTGGTTAATATTCCAATGAGTGCAACATTGCTACAGTATGCAGCTTGAAACACAATTGACTATTAACAAGCTCTTAATTTGTAAAGAATTAGGCTGTAAACTTGCAGTTTAAAAAAATCCAGCTGTTTATGTTCGAGTCATCCAGACTAAACAGAGCTGGTTAAAAAACATCCTTAGTTCAGCTGCAATTAAAATGTTATGAATAAAACTGTAAACAAAAAGTCATACAGGTAGTTTAAAAGCAAAGTTAATAAGACACGGAGACCCTCCATCCTTCATCAGGTGGAGCAACAAGTGTGTCAGATGGCTCCAATTAAATGTCCAACACTTTCTATACACTACAGGTGTTCCTGCCACTGCATACAGGTAAAATCATACTACATAAATAAGGTCACATTAACTACTGAGTAATTAGTTTCCTGGGAATCAGTGTAATATGCTGAAAAATCAAACCAATTACAATTATCTGTAGTTGTAAATGTTCCGCTTCAGATGCGGAAGATGTTTAGTAAAATATTATCACCTTTCAACAGATATGAAAAAATGAAAGACACAGGATTGTGATTGAGCTTTATTTCTGATTTTTCTTGGTAGGAAGCAAAAGGAGGAAGAGGAGGAGCTGGAGAGGATCCTACAGCTGTCACTCACCGAGAAGTAATGTCACAACAGAAGCAATGTAGGCGAGTCTCCACTGGGGGAACAATCCTGTTAATTTATTCAGTTTTATTTTTCTTTTTTAAATCCTGAGATATTATTACAGATATTTTATTTGTCTTTTTTCGCACAAAGGCTGCTACAAGAGAGTCTAAAGTAATGTGAAACAAGTGGTTAGGGGTGAACATGAAGAAAACAGGTACTTTGAAACGCTACAGTGAAAGAGGAGACAAAAGGGAGAGCGTCTTTGTTTTTCTTTTTTATTGAATATTTTTCACAGTCTTGCTGTCTTTATTGAGTGATGAACGATCCTTAAACTTTAAACCTATAACTTGATCCATAATAATGATTAAAAAAAAAAAAGAAAATACAATTGTAATGGAATAACTTATAAAAAAAATATGATTATAACATTAGAAACTATTATGTTGGCTTACTTCTGTGTGTGAAAAATAAAGGATTATGATCATCCTGGAAGATGGTTGTTTTGTGAAATCAACCTTTTCACAAAATGTGATCAGCTCAATAATTGGCTCATGCAGTGTTACATTCTTTTCTTCTTTTTTTTTTTTTTTACATGTTTTAATCACTAATGCTGTAAGACAAAAACAATCTGTACCTGAAGTTGAAACTAAACTTGCAGTGACAAGTTATTTAAAAGAAAACAAAATCAAATGGAGGTTTTGCTGTTTTTCTTGTAAATATGATGCTGTCCAGTGTAGAAAGATAAACTCTTTACTGCCTTAGGACATTGAGAAATAGTGAGAGACGTCTTTTCACTGCCTATTGAGATCCCATAGACCAAACCAGCACTAAACAACGAACTGTGTTAGTTTCAGTTTTAGTTGAAATTTTAAGCTTTAAAATTGGATTCACAAAATTGTCAAAATCAAAACTCTTGCAGGTTTAAACAGTGACTTGTAAACTGTCTTTCACACAGTAATGATATTCAGTGTTCAGAGTTGTTATAATGTCCAAATCGCTAAAGGAGCCCCAGAGAAACATCTCAGGTGCCAGATCTGGCCAAACAACACTTATTCGTAGTCTTCTAGAATTTGGCCTCTAAATAGACTCATTTCTTTTCCAGATTAACATTTCTACTAGTCTGCAGATGATTGCTTAATTTTCTGGCAAGACAGCAAAGTCTGACAGTAACAAATTTCTTTTCATTAGTGCTAGTGTCATTGATTTAGACTGAAACATCTAGTGGATGAAATTTCAGAAACTTTGTTACAGTTCTTATTATATTCAAGGCTACCACAGGATGAATGCTAATGATTTTGGTGATGCTTGTACGTTCCACATCCTTTGTAGTCCTGCTTTGCATGAATCGGGTGTTTCAGTGGTTTGAGACTACTTTCTCTTCACCAGTATCACTGTAAATGGGTTCCCTCCGTAATTTTAAAACTTGCAGAAGCTCTCCATTCAACTGAGCTAGTGTGGAGAAAAACATACAAATGTCACAGATGCCATATGACAGATATATGTCATGTATAAAATCTAACATCTAACTTGCTAAAGATCAAACTTGCTAAGGGATATTTAACTAAATCGGTTTATTCTTAGTGATAGTACTATCAATCACAAGTGTACGTAAACTCTTGACAAGTTACAAACACGTCACTCTTGATTTATGACACTAGTTTAGCCACTCATTCTCACCTAGCTTTAGTTTGTGATCAGGAGGCCTGTCATCATCAGGAACCACATATTCAGCCTCCTCTGGCTCAGCTGGAGGGGGCGGGGGCTCCTTTCCGCACTGCGATCTCAGCATGGGTGCCACTTGTGCTTTGAGTATTGTTTTAGGTGTAGGGGAGGAGATGCTGACGTGCTTTGGAGCAGGTGCTACCTCTAACACACACACATACAGTACATTTTGTTAGGATTTGTGTACTTGTATGTGCCAGTATAAGTACTCAAAGTAGCATACTGTACCGATGAAAGTGTCGTAGGGCTGAGATGCTGTGTAGGGTTGAAGACGGTAATCTGTCTTTTCAAGAAAGTATTGAAGTACATCATTCAAGGAGGAGACTGTCACCTATAGAGAAGCCAGCACAGAGATGAGGTGACTCCTCAAGTCAGGAAAAAAAGGTGAAAATGAAATGTATTTACAATCAGTGGGCTGCCAAATCTGTCACATTATGACATATATGTTGCCATATATATATATACAGTATGAGTGCTGTGTAGTGTATATCCCAGTGTAATAGCCAATTTGTGAATCTCTGTTTGATCTCAATTCTTCTTCGTCAGTTGATTGATATTTGGGTTAGTTTAACATTGTGCTACAAGCTGTGGGGCTTACTGCATTGTCCAGTTCAATGACAAACCCTGAGTTTGTTGATGTCACTCTGTAGTTCTTGTTGACAGGTCCGCTGAAACAGAAGAAGATGATGAAGTTTATATGAAACATCTGGCTAATTCCGATATTACAAAACAGAATTCAAATAAACACATAAAAAATAACACAACCAGATTCATACGTGATGGTGGAACGAGCTTTTGTGAGACGAAGAAAGAAAACATGATATTTATAACTACTCTGCAGAGTAGTTTTATTACACAGTATTCCCCTTTATTAGTATGTATTTAGTGGTATGTTCTAGAGGTTACGTGGATCATCAGACCTCGGCATCTGTAGTCTGAGGGTCACGGCGAAGTTGTTTGCCAGGGTGGATGGGCGGATGATGATGCTTCCATAGTTTGGCTTTTCCTCCAACATCTGCTCAGCCTTCTGCCGAGTCACATTGAAGAAACACCTGCAAGAATAAAATAATAAATTGTATTTTTTCATATTTTGCTTGTCTGTAAAGGAAGATTTTCTGGAAACGGACTGCTTACTCAGGCATGTCAGGGGTTTTGAGTGAAGGAGGAGAGGAAAACACTGAGGATGCATGTGGAAGGCCTGGTCGGTGTGGGAGGGGCGGACGTGGGACAGGGGGATTTCTTCTCCTCTCCTGAGCCAGAACCTCCTGAAGCTGCACCATCTGGCCAGGCAGCAGCCACAGCTTACTGGGAATCTCCTTCTGTAAGGGAAACAGCGCTGTTCACACACTGTTATCATTAATACCATCAGTCCCACACAATCTGTAATATGTTGAAAAAATACATAATCCTATTGTCTCAACTTCAGGATAACCTCACTGGATGAACTAGAATCTTTACAGATCACGGCCACCTCCTGCTTCTAACCTTATTTGTTCTTACTATTAATATTTGACTCTTAGTCTTAAGGGAGATTTTTTCCCTAGAAGCACTGAATCGTTGCAAATGATTGACAGAGAAATACTCAGATATTGTTGTTTGCTGTGGTCGACGTCTGTTAGTATTATACTACTTAGCTGGCAGTTTATTGTATAAACCAGGCTCAAAAGAATGTCTGATATGACAGTTTATCAGTAATAATGTTCTGTTTTTGTTGAAAGTCTAACAGAGACATTCATCTTGTATTCTTATTCCTAGGACAGCAAATCAGCTGCAGCTACTCTTAAGACCTACTACTATTTCTATGACGTTAGTGTGAAACTGAGGTTTTTAGATACTGTAGGCTGGTACTTACTCACAAAAGAAGATTTAAGACTTATTGGTTTAATGAGGACACACTTGAAATCAGGACCCGGTAGTAAGAGTGGAGTTAATGGTTTAGCTGAAGTGTGGATCTTTGCTGCCAGTAACCTCTAACATTTGATAGTTATATAATGTTAAAGCAGGAGGTGAAGGGATTCATGCGGGTCTTTATGTCTTTATGTTTGTTTGCTTACTTTGGCCACAGTCAGGATGTAAGCCCTCCACTCTTCTCCTTTGTCAGGATTGTCCATCTACCGCACGTACAACAGACACACGGACAAAGAGTTATTTATAAAACACATTTAAGAAATGATTCATTTTTGATTTCCAGTTTCTGAACACTGGTGAACCCAATGATAATGATGATGGACCCAAGACTGTACGCATTTTAACGAGGAGAGAAACATGTCAGCTTCTTTGTTTCAGTGCAGCACACCTTTAGCTGCACCTCCTCTGTGTGCAGGGTGAGAGTGAAGATGGATGAAGCCTTCCTCTCATAGGGGGGATCTAACTCCATGGACTTCAGCTGCTCCAGGTCCAGCTTCTCTATGTACTGTGTAAACAATCAAGAGACCCAGGAGTTGTCACTTGGTATCCTCACATGCTTAATTAATGAACCATGCATCAGTTGATCTAAATAATGTAGTAGTTGGTCGCTGGCTTCTATGTCTTTGTTCATAGTTCTTCTCTTGTTTTTTCTCTTGTAACACATGCTCCTTTCTCTGTTTAATTAATTAAACAGACTTTTCTATATCATTTGTAAAACAAAGTTCTTAGTTGAATTAAAATATTACTGTATCCTGGGAGTCATCTTTGTACAGAAACAGCGTGGTTCCACGGAGCTCTCCGTAGTAGTTCTTGAAATCCTGGAAATGTTGAGAAAAATGTCTCTTCAAACCGTGTTGAAAAAAAAAGTTGAACACATTTACTCAAGAAACTAAGGAATCATCATTTTATGAACGATAACATATTTAGAATAATTTACCTGCCAGTATATTCTGTGAAGCTGAAATTACATTCACCTAAACCAACTACAGGATAGTACATTTATGTTTTGTATGTGCTGATAAAACATATTTAAAAGTATTTTTATTGTCTAAAATCAAATTTTAGAATACTTCAGAGGCTACCTACAGTTTAATTCAGTCACAAACACTCAACATTTCCTTAAACAAGCATGCTCCTGTTAAAATTCCTCCTAGTCAAACCATTAATCTTGTTGATGCTGCTTTATTCTCTGGTTTCTCTTTTTCACCTTCTCTTTGCTGGTTTTCTTCAGCAGATGTCCAGAGTAGTAGAGAGGCAGCGCTGTGATGGTTCCTCTCCTCTTGTGGGCGACTCTGGGGTGTACAGACATCGTCTAGTGCTCCGTCTGACCTGGTTTGGTTCAGCTTTGTCCTAGTTCACGTCTGTTTATCCAGCAGTGCAGTCATTCATACTGAGGATATACTCAGTTATGTCCTGAGAACATTTGTTTCCTCTGTTTCCTGGTGAATTCTCATAGCAGTCTTTGTTTCATCTGATAACTTTGTCTCCCTCTTTTCTTCACTCTTAGTGCCGTTTTCAGCCTGAGAATGAGGAAATGCTGAAGTGATTTATTAAGACGGAAGTAGTTAGCATAAAATATCCCAAACACAAATCCACTTTTGTACTTTGTACTTGGGGTATAACTCAGGTAAGACAGCTTTACATGGCACATTCACAAGCAGTGAAGCACAGCATGTGCTGCCCATGCACGCAAATACAAGATCTGAGCTAAATCTTACTCTTAATATGCAATCCAGATGAATTATTGAATATATCACACGGTGTAAAGAAGCAGGAGAATGTAGTATCAGTTAATTAGGATTCTTCTATTTTTATTTTTATTAATTACTTCTTCTATTCTTTAATAGAAGAAGTAAGAAGTTTAGTGAAAGAAATACAGATGTTGAGAAGATGTATGAATGGTAAATAAAACTAGTATACAAAAATATATAATATATAATTCATAAACATTTTAACAGCGTGATTATTGTAAACTATCACTCTAAATTTAGTCTGTATGTCTCTTTAAGAAGATGCTGAACAGCAGCCACATGTGACAGTTGGATAATAAAATGCATAGTGTAACAGTAGCACAGTTACAGAAGAGTCATAAAGTCTGCAAACTCACTCAGTTTTGTTTAATGAGGGTTAAACAATATCTAGCAAATGTTTGCTCAAATGAGGCACCTCACGATTGTGTAGCTGCAGCAGCAAAACCCCTGATTTTATAAATCATTGTGTTGTTAATCTCTCCAGACATTCAAACATGGTGCAGTCCTCCTGTCATAATGTCAATCGATTAAGGACTTTTGTTGGAGAGATCTTACATGTGAAATTATGTGGTTCTCCTGGTGAAATAGAACAGTGACCACACTGAGAAGCATGCCATAAACATACACAGAGCTGTTTAATGGTGCAGGAAACTCCTAACTTATATCTTGGCTTTTGTTGCAGCTTCTCTAAAGGAACACTTGTGTTACAATAGTCTGTTTGCATTACAGTTACAGTATTTTTACTTTTTTTTTGCCATTATGATAGCTGTATATATACTGTAACACTTCCTGCAGCCAATATACACAGCTGCAAAGTGTTGTGATAACAGCAGCAACAGAAAGCCTTTTACTTCAACCCTCTGCTGCCGAGTTCCTGCAGATCCTGATAACGTGGTAGTCTTTGAACTCATCACAGATGCTGTGTGATCCACACAGTGGAAAACGATGACTGTCTTCTTCTGAGCCCCTCAGGTTGTTTAAACCACAGGTTGGACAGCAGCTGCACATTGTTACTGCTGTGGAGACTGTTCAGTAGTGACTGAAGGTTTAAATTCTCTGTGCTGCGGCTGGAAAAATGAAACTAACTGCAGGATGACACCAGTTAAGATCAGCGCGCCACATCCTTCATTTGTCAGAACTTTACAATTTACATCTATTCAGAACACACACACACACACACACACACACACACACACACACACAATGTTATATCTATTGCAGAACACAGCCTGAGGTCTTTGGTCATGTCCCTACTGGTTTTGTTGTCCAAGCCAAAAATAAGAGCTCCCTTTTGGTTGCCTGGGCACACAGATGTGTTGCTATTCTCCAAGCAACCACAGCATGTCTCATGGTGTGCTGCATGAACCATCGGTTAAAAACAGCCAATTATACTGGCAGATTGCCAGAGGGAGAGTAGTCGGTTAAGTTTTTTTGTTTGTAAAAGTGAACCAGGGCCGATAACTAACGAGAGCTAACACACGGAACCACGAAGTAAAGTACTGACAATTATTGTCCCCTACAATCTCCTACTAGATGTTCAGACAATGCAATCCTGATAACACACTACATTTAGTACTGTGGACCTTTAATCACAGCAAGAAATTGTTTTTTGGTATCAGTAAACAACGAACGAGCCAGTGTGTCAATACCAAGACCTTTGTTGAAACATAATCTGTTATTTGTTATCGTGTCAATAATTTGCTAATCCATTTAAATTAATGTGTGTACGAGTGTGTGTGTGTGTGTGTGTGTGTGTGCATGTGCTCTTATGTACACATTCACAGTTTTAAAACATTAAGCACTGTGTGTGTTCCCTTAGTGCCTCCTATAGACTAATGCCCACTGCAGGCCACAGATTTCTTTCTCAGCAGTGTACTTTGACCCTGATGGTCCCCCTGATAGCTCCAATCTTCTCCTTTAATCGCTCATCCTGGAAGGAAGGCCAGGGAGACACACACCGAGGAGAGAAAACAGCCGCTGGGTCTCCATCATGTGGCCCCTAATGATGCTCCCCGCTCAGGAGAAAATGGCCACCGTGGTGATGTACAGGGGGAAAATAAAGCTCTGTAAAGCCTCTGAAATAACTAATAATTTTTCACCCTATATTGTGTAAATAAAACATAAAAAAAAACAAGTCGCATGAGTTCAGTTTTATTTTGAAACCCCTGAAACAGTGTTTTATTTTGTATCTTGATGTCACACATGCTGTTCTTTCTTCTGAAAACCAGTCTTGCAGACTTGCTCAGCTGTAATGAAATGGAAGCCCTGAACAAAAAGACATAAGAGAGAAACAAACAAACAGACATCAGAGCTGAACTCCTATTAGATGTAAGTGATCATATGTTGATGCAGACTGAACTAACCCACCTGCATTAGGATTAGCTGGTATGCTAGGATAAAAGAACAGGCTGGAAACCGGGGTCAAGCAGGGGTCAGACCATCCCCAGACATCATTACAGGAACAAGGCTGATCATGGTCCACGCTACTGGAGATGTTGCCTCCTGGAAAACAAAATAGCTTCTGTCAACGTTCACTTTTCTTTTTTCTTCTACCTCCATCCTCCCAGTGAAATCTTCATTTGTTCTAATTAGAAGAATGATGAAATACATGCATGTGGGTGTGTTAAATAAGCATATTTATATATACAAATATACTTGATCTAATGGTTCCAGTGATGGAGGAGTAGATGTGCAAGCAGGCCTGTAATGAGAGGCTGAGGTGAGGGGGAGGCAGGGACATGCAGAGAGCCTGCTGGCTGAGAGGACAGAAGCCTGGGGTGTCGAGGTGCATCTCCTGCTGAGAAAGTTGCTTCAGTCAGACTAATATTAACACAGGACCACCAGCTTTACTCATCAGTCTGCTGTGTCGTCTGGCCCCACAGAGAATCCACCATAATCTCGCTGTCTGCTCTGCAAAAACATCTTTATAAGGTATCTAATCTAGTGTGGATTTCACTGAAAACAATGAAACATGGATGTAGAACAGAGGTTTCCATTAGCTCCTAGATGCCAGGTCCAGCTTGAGTTGTGTGCCAACTCCATGCAGCACACTAACATAGTTTTACTAAGAATAGTGACAAATCGAAAAATGCTTTTTATTTAAAAGTGGCCGTGACTGTAAAGTTACTTTGAGTTTTACTTTGAGTTGAAGTTCTTGGAAATATCAGTTTAATTAGATCTTGTTTGCTTGCATAGTTTGTTTTTATGTAATTTATGTATATTATATCATTGAATCCACTCATCAGATTAAAATCACTCAGTCACTCAGAAGCAAAAACATCTGTGCATTTTCCACTGCACTGCTGTGACAATTTGGACCAAATAAAAGGAAGGATCTGATAGATTTATGTGTGCAAACCCCATGTTGTGAGCTCTCTGGGAAAATATTCTATCACACAGAAACAAAACTCAAACACACAAGTACAGCGATCACTCTCCCATTCACATTACCTTTCTTGTGTTTGATGCACTTTCTTATTCCTACAATCCCACTGATGGAGTAGGTGGACTCTGAGGAATTGGATGTTGCCACGGCAACAGATGATGCTGATGGCACTTCAGGGGCAAAGGTCAGTGTCAGGAAACATTAGATAAATAGACAGGCAGATCAAGAAACCGGAGATGGAACTGAAAAACTCACCAGCTCCACAAGACTCAGACTGGACTTTGTTTCTGATGATCCTGCAGAGACAGAGGAGATTCACTCAATGCACATTTTAGTGTCCAACACAGGTATACTATGCACATGAGGTCATCTGTACCTGTTGATGGAGCTGATGCTGGGCACACTGTCGTGGTCGCACACTCTCTCCAGGAGCAGCCTGTCTCTGATCTCCCAGGCGAACATGGTGGGGTTGCTGTGTTTCAGATTCAGGATCATTTGCACAACTCTGGGAGTGGCCACTTTGGGCTTAGATCCTCCAATCACTCCTGGGCTGATGCTCCCTGTTTCATTGTACCTGAATCAACAAGGCTGAGTTCTGTCAGGAGATTTTAACATTTCACCTGGAGCCTGAATTCATGCATCGGTGCAGTATTTACAAGTTGGAGGTGAGAAAAAGCAACAGGAACATACAGTTCTGGCATAAATTGCATTCAAATTAAAAAAGTCGACTTTCTTGACAGAGATCCCTGTCTATTTATTAATGAATCAATGAACAGAGTACATGAACTTACCTGGCCAGTATTTTGCTGACACAGCCGTGACTGACCCGCAGGCGGCGGGAGATCTCACAGGGACGCACGCCCCGTTGCGCGAGATCCACAATGCGCTGTCTCACCATGTGCGGCAACGGGCGCCCGTTAATGAAGACCCCGCCGAGCTGGTTCACTCCACCGTGCCCTGGGCACCGGAGCGGATGGATGAGGCACCAGTTAAAAGGCTACATGACTTCACATGACTGTCAAATAAACGGACTGATGACACTTACTGTGCGTAACCGTGAGCGGCACCTGTCCAAACCGCACTTCCATGACTGCTGAAGGACTTTATATTGTAAAACACCTCCGTGTTCCCGCTGAACTCTAGTCGGCGGGTGGAGCAAAGTGTAGCCGGTGTCGAGAACCACACATTTTCATTTAAACATACATTTTTGAGTCTGCAGCACCTGAGCGCTGGACAGTGGCACCAGCCTTTGATTGGACGCACGGGTTCACTTCTCTGTTTTTTTTTTTTTTGTGAGCTGAGTTGTAGCCATGATTTGACAGAAATACAATAAACAATCCTGTTACATTACGTTTTATTTTCCTTCACAATGTCTGAGCTCAGGCTCTGCTAGACAAATTCATATCAAACACATCTCTTTTAAATTATTTACTTTAAGATTCATAATGTCAAGTTGTAGCCTCACCAATGTAAATAATTGCCAGTAAATCTCGAATTGATAATGATGAAAATACAGATTGTATTACAACAGAACGTTAAAAAAACAAACATTGGTGTAGTAAAACACTGAAATAAAATACTATACCTTGTGGTTTTTACACCAATCTACAGTATAGCCTACAAATGAGACACTAATTGAGATACCTTTTTTTTTTAATACCTACGATACTTTTGACCATTTATTGACAATTCTTGTCTTTTGAGTGGTTTCATTAAGGCTTATCAAGTTACTGTAGCGTGTTTTATATATGCCTTAATTACAGTTTATTTGTTTCTATTCTTTGGATTATATTCAATAATGAGCCCAGGGAGTGGAGGTTGAGAGCACATAGAGCACACACTAAGTAATCTGACCAAAGTCATTTTATTGCCTTCAATTTCCATGTACCAACTACAGCATGCAGCTGTAATTAAAATAAATCTTGGAAACTAGAGAAATTATTTGCATTGTGGCGTGTAAGTTGACAATAAAGCCTAAAAAAACGAATATAATTAAAGCTAATATAATATTGTTGCGTACAGAGAGTAGTAATTTAACACTGATTTATAACAATTATTTTCCTAATGATGGTTTAAATGCACATCTTTCATTACCAAATTAACTCCGGGAAAGAAACTAGTCCGTGTTTTAACGCAGGGTTTAGTTTTGGTTGTCCAACCTTTTCCGGAAACGCCGGTAAAGCGCTTCAGACATGTAAACATGCATGGATGTAACAATCCCTTAATGTTTATCAAAGGAAACCTTTATATTGTGATTTGTGCGAAGTTGCAACTCATATAAGGTGGGGTGAAAAGGGCAAATCGCCTTTATAGACTTTCTTCGCCTCGGTTGTGTGTGAATTTAACTTAATTTTAGCTATGAACTCTCGGCTACACTTAGCTAACTGACGTTAGCATAGCGCTGGTTAGCCTACGGTAGCTCATATATGAAGATATATTGAATACATCTGAATGTCAAATATTATGTAATATTAAACAAATAACTCCCTAACTGGATAGTTTTGATTTCTGCTCGGTTAGCTGTGGTCATTGAGTCGATAGCAACCGGTGTTTGATAGCAGTGTTGCTTGCCGTCGCTGTGCGGCGCTGTTCAGCTGCAGCCGTGTCAGGTTGTACAATGGACCATTTAAAGAACCACGGAGATGATGATGGTGATGATGGTGATGAAGCTGGCTGCGAAGATCAGCCCTTCTTTATTGAAGACTACTGTAGTTCAGAGGGTGATGGGGTAATCGAGTTAAGTGACCAGAGACATTACAGCAGCAGTAAACAAGTTGCAGGGCTCAGCAGTGAAAGCTCACCTCCGCTCCTCTTAGCTTACTCTGTCAGTTCTGGACGAGGTCTGCAGGACAGCAGCTCCAGTCCTGCTTCTAGTCCTGCTTCTAGTCCTGCTTCTAGTCCTGCTTCTAGTCCTGCCCTTGAGCAGGTGCAGCAGGAGGAAGACGGTGACATCGAGGAATGGATGATCCTGGGAGGAGATGAGCAGGTGGGAGACTCAAGCATCCAGCTCAACGTGGGCTACTGGAACAGCTCTGAGGATGACTCTGGAGATGAAGGTATGCAAGGTGGTTGGGGATGTTGATTTTCTTCTAACACAGAAAAAGTCACACTGCTATTGCTATAAATGGAGTGTGAATTGAAATGAGAAAAAACCCCACCACTAATAGAGTCACATTACTTTTCTCCTTACGCATCCTGTAGGTGTTATCCTTTGTGGTAGCTTCTTTGTGGGAATGTCAAGTTTTTCTCATTAGGTTTCTCTGAGAGCTTTTACAAGACGTAATACCTAGGGAAATAGGTTCAGAAAACTCCTGATACAGTAGATCCTAGATTTTTTTTTTTTTACATTTTGTTACAGTTCCCTGAAAATGACGGATGATGAAGTTATATCAGAGCTGCAGATGATGTGTGGGTTAACACAAATTCATTTTTTACTTTCCTAATCACAGATGTAAATGGAAAATCAATAAAAGACACCTGGGCTGTATCAGAGAAGGACAAAGTAAGTTTTTATATTTATCAATTTCCATGAATACTAGGAGCTCATTTACTCAGAGAAAAATGTTTCCACTATCTTTATCCAAGTATCTGGCAAATCTGTTGTAGTCAGTATTTTGTCTGCTCTTTATTTATATTTTTTATATATTTTTTATAGAAATGAATTAAAATAATAAAAGTTTGCATACATAAAACTAGATTTTAAAAATGCATGACAGTGTGTGAATTGAAACAGATAATTGCAGTTACAGGACAGTGTAACACTTTTTTAACAGCAAAGCAATTAGAAAAGTGTCAGAAGGAGGAAAGAACTGTTTTCAAAATTAGAATTGGTTTTGATTTAATATTGCAGTTTAAACTCAATATTATGAACATAATTAGATTTTTGTCTGTCATTTCCTTGTCTTCTCATATTACCTAACATGGTGCTGCAGTGTATGGCTAGCCGCTATTTTGTGCCCGATCGATCTCTGATCTGTCAGATGTGCAACAGGACGGGGCACCTTGCCAAACGGTGCTACTACCACAGGGTAAAGCAACACCCTTATCTACATTTCTTCTCCTATATTCTCATATAATAATTTCACACAGTTTGTTAATAGTAAGCAGGCAGTTCAGTTCAGTAGTCATCTAAACAATCATAATTGTTGGAAATACCCATAGTACTTAGCTGAATTCAAAAGGTGAGCGAGAGATTGTAGTAAAATACTGTTTGTGTAGGTGTGTTATAGTGGTTGTTTTATTATTTTTTAATTATCAAATATATGTCTGCTGGTGATAAATATGCTGTCAAATTTAGAAATTGATGACAGACCATTAATATTTTCTATTGTGATATTTAATATAAATGTTCACTATGTTTCTGACTACCTCTCTTAGTTTTTCCCTTATACTGTGCCACAATCTGTGTTAGTGTTGTTATAATCCTACGGTCACCTTTGGTGGTTTTTTGCACCCACTTATTTTTTTGTCTGTGTGTTTGCAGAAATATCCCACCTGTATACTTTGTGGGATCCAGGGCCATACCCAGGGGGACTGTCCAAGACGCCCCTGCCCCACCTGTGGACTGCCTTCACATGGTCTGAAGCCCTGTGAAAAGCCCCCAGTGTGGAACCAACATTGCCAGCGTTGTGGGATGACAGGACACCTGTCTGATGTGAGTTTGTCTGTTAACCCTCGGGTTAGGTCTCTTTAAGCGCTTGTGTGACTGTGTTGAAGCAACTTTGAAAGGATTTGTCAGTTGTGTGTTGACGGATTATTTTGCCTCAGGTGTGCGTGGGCCCCATTTGTAAGGTGCTGTTTGATCTTGGTAAACAATAACACTTTTTTTGCCTTCTTGCTCAAAAAAGAAAATGTCTCGGTTTTCCTCAGGCCTGCCCTGATACATGGAGACAATATCACTTGACGGTGAGTTGAAATGTTTGCTTTACTTCCATCTTCTTACAGTCTCTGCTAAGCATGATGCAGGGTCTATAGGCTAACTGTATAAACATAACCTCTTTTTTGTTTATAGTATTATGCTCTAAATTAGAGAGTAGAAATTATGCAAACAGGGTGAATGTTTTTAATAGCCTTGTGAAAATTAGAGCCTGTATTCATGGGCGTGCATTATTAAAACTTAAAAATTTACAAAATGTTCCTTTGTTTGACCTTTTTCCAGATTCAGTTTGAGGTGCCCTTTAGGCCACAGACAGTCCACACCCACAAACATAACAGATACCAAGCACATTGTTACAACTGCTCTAAAAGGGGACATTACGGCTTTGTAAGTGGTGAATGAAAGGAACCCTACCCTTACTTTTTTAATCCATGTTCCTCTTCTTTCTTTCTAATGCTTAACCCATCATCCCTTTGCTTTTATTTGTCTATTTTTTATTACTGTCTCACATCTGTTATTGTCTCTCTCTTTCTTCAGGATACATCTGTAGAATATGTTCTTCCTCTCTCAAGTTGTATAATTTTGCTGCACCTGTCTTTTTCTTCCTATTGCTCCCTTACTTTCAGTTGAATATTTTTACTCTCATTCTGTTGCCTAACCGTCTCCCTACATCTGTGTTTTATTCTTTCTGTCGGTATCAGGAGTGCACAAAGAAGAGAATGGTCAATGGGACTTTTCCTTCACTGCCTTATGTTTGCTACTATGACACCATGGAGGACATCCTCCATTGTCGTACCAGGATCCAGAAAAAGATCAAAGGTGACAAAGCACCACTTTATTGTACATGCAGTTTACTGCAGATATTTACATACAATTGTTTCATTTTATGCATATTTTACTTTATTCCTTTGTTTAAATAAGGGCTTGGGAATTTATTTCTGTTTAATTGGAAAACACGACACATATACTCCTCCAATGAGTCGTTTTTACAGACATCTAATGACATTATTGTTATACTATACTAATAAAGTTAATGAATATAGCAGGCAAGAGATGGCAATAAAATTCTAACTCAGTGTTAAGAGCGTCTTTTATCTTATCTACACTATATTACATTGGTGAGATACCATGTCGAGTGAAGTTTTTCATGGCAAGAAATAAGCCATATTTCCAAGCAGATAAAAAAGCTTCTTCATCTCTTCTAACTGCTCATTCCTCTGTGGTTTATGTAACATCCAATTCTGTCCCACTGTGTAGTGCTAAAGGCAAAATGTCAAGGTGAATAGTCATGGGGGGAGCCCAATTCCCTTACTCGATCATTTCTTGATACTCACTTGCCCTGGAAGTTATTCCTCTGCTCCATCTTGAATAACATCCCAAATACTTTTATTTCACGAGTGCTGTTTGAGGAGACATAAGTGAGAATAGACAAGATCATCCTTGGTGGAAGTCTTTTATGAGACTGACACACTCCTTTATTGGAAACCTGTTGGTGAATGGGCTCTGCAGCTGGTCAGTTTGAAAGATGCTCTGTAGAACTGAGGAGTTTGTTGATAATTTCAGTGGGTTTGTCTCAGTAAGCAATGCCTTTCACGTTACATTTAGTTTATTATTAATCCAAACATGAAAGATATCAATTTATGTGTTTTCAGGGATCATGAATGCTGGACCCCTGCCTCCATCAGACCAGCAGCACTCATCTGAACCAACAGGAGAGAGTGGTGAGGAAAGCCAGCTAGTTCAAGGAAGGAGCAGGACAAAACTGGAAGCATGTAACCGAATTGGCAGGAGGAAGACGTGGCCAGAGAAGCGCAGAGAGAGACGAGAGGTTAAGAGGCTCAGGAGGGAGGCACAAGCCAGGCGAGAAGGAGGACTACTGGGGAGGTCCCTGTGCAACTCTGATGATGAAGCCTGCCCTGCAGACCTCTTCAAATACTCCCTCCACAGTCATAGGTCATCCACTTCCCCTCCACAGAAAAAGATGAGGGATGACGCAGGTTGCAGAAAGAGCAGAAAAAGCAGAGAGGCAGAAAGGTGGAAGAAGAGAGGGGGGATAAAACGTGGCGACTTGTATCCTCATGGTGACTTAGACATTGGAAGTGAACGTCTTCTTTCCCCAAAGCAAAGAGTACGCCACAGAAGAAGATGAAGTGTGATGTCATTTTTAAGGAAAGTAATTGGAAAAGAAAAATATTTTGTATCTGTGTTTTGATTGAATTACTTATTTGTTGTCAATGCAAATACTGTGAAATACAGTTGAAGGAAGCTGGTATATTTAGGTAAGGTACATTTAACCTTAAGAAAATCTGCTAATATTGTACAGACGGACAACATTTTATACATGTACAGTATTCATAGGTTTTTACACTCTGTGCCTGCTTTTATACATCATGTGCTAATTGTATAAATAGTTTTACTGTAACCTAAGTTTCTATTATTAAATATTTGAAATCAGGTCAAAGATACAGACCTGTGGTTGGCCTGTGGAAAGACTAATATTTATATTGTAACATAAAGACAATAAACGTGTATTCCCAGATAATTGATTGATTATTTTTATACATTTAAAGATGGTGAACACTGTCAGACGTTTCATACATTAGAGGAGGTCGGGGTTGAGGTGCAGTGCATTTAAACTTCGAGCTTGTTTGCCTGTGAAGCTGTTTGCAGTCAGTGGCTTTTAGCTTTCAGCGCGTTGTCTTATAGTATTCTGGTCTGAAGCTGCTGAATTATTAATGAGCTGAGCAGCTGCCCGAGGCTTGTCCGACCAAAGTAGTCAACTCCGAGTGCGAGCTGCTACACGTCGACCTTCAGCATTGACAATCAAGGCAAATCTTGCTTTGACATGTGATGTAGAAATTAAAATGTGTCCTGCTTTTGGAGTTATGTGTTCTTCCTGGAAGCATAGTGCGGGTTTTGCTTTGTTGGGAGCGACACGTCTCTCTGCGCTCGATTGGTGGTGACTCGACAGAGATGTGAAACTCCCATTGATTGATCTCACTACACTCCCCACTGACCAGAGAAAACAGTCGATAGCGAACGCGAGAGGGGATTTAAATTGGACAAATATTGTCCACCTTTACTTGGCGGATCAGGTAGCAATTTGTTTTCTCATGCGGTCCGAGATAGCCCGCGACTAGCACCGTTTCGCGACTAGTGTAACATCGATACAGTGCGACGTTAGCTAGCTTGTAATGTCGGCACTGTTGTACTTGTTTTCCCCCTTAGACCCCGCTTCCTGTTAGCCTTGGGCTAGCTGGAAAATCGAAATTATGCTAATGAACGAGCAGGTATAGTTAGCCAACGCAAAGGGGTGTAACTTTACCACTTAGAGCAGGCTTTCCGGTGCAGTTTAGCTGTAATTTATTCACGAGTTTATGCTAATAACTTTAGAGCTACCGGCTGGTTTCCTTTAGTTTGCTAACGCTCGACAGCTAGCCATCTTGATGGTGTTGAAGGATAGAGTTCAGCATTTAACTTGGCTAGTTAGCCTCTGAGCTCAGAGCGATATTAACTCAAGTTGCTGTTGTTTGTTAACATGTGTGTCGGTGATTGATTCACACGTATTAAAACAAATTGAATAAGACTATTTTCAAAAGAATTACTTTATTTTACTGAGGGAAAACCGGACAGTTTTCCGCTGGGAAAAAGACAATAGATAACCCGAGACTTACTCAGCTGGTGTTCTTGTACCAAGGAAACCCACTGATAACTTAGAGAAAATAATATTGTGATTATAGTTTTGTTCTACCCCATGCACGTATAACTACTGTATTTACTTATGTAACGTCGTAATTGGGGAAACAAATAGGCGGCTTCAGTTAAGTTGACCAGTTCAGATATCTGGGGGAAGAGTGGATGGAGTCGGTGCAGCTGGTGCTTGTGCGACATATGAGGACTGTGCTTCCCTGATCCCGCTGCTTCCAGGTATCTCACCCCTTCACATAACAACAACAGCTTTAAATGCCCCAGAAAACGCTCGCAGTAACCTGTCGTCATCAGAGGTAACCGGGTGGATAGAGAGACGCGGAGAAGCGGTCTGACGAGGGAGGCTCCTGTCCGTTCCTGGACGCCCATCTCTCCTTCATCACGTTTATCCACCACCGCCCTCCTCCTCCTCCTCCTCTTCCCCAGCCATGGACCCCCCGAGGACTCGATCGCGGTCTCGGTCTGGCTTCTATCATTTCGGTATGAACGGCGGTGTTGGAAGCAACGGAGGCGGTAACGCGGTCGGGAACGGAGGCTTGATGAACGCCAGCGGAGGCTTGAGCTACTCGCAGCAGAGCAACCCCGGCTGGGCGCCACACCACGGTGGTCGCAGCTACCCGGAGAGCCAGCAGCAGCATGCCCAGGGGAGCTACCTGTCCGCAGGGGCGCAGCGCCACTCCTCGCACGGAGCTCACAGACACCCTGGGGCCGGTAAGCAGACTTCAGTAAACAGGGCCTGCAACACAGCTAGATGCATCATTACACACCAACACAGGATACACCCCCTGAGGGATGCAGGCAGACCACTACCAGCTTAACAGGCTTCCAGACAGTTAACTGAGAGGTGCTTTCACTGCCAGCTGTTGCTTGAAAGGGAAACTATATGTCAGCTTGGATCAGCTGCTGTAACAGAGGTGATTCTGTTGAGGTTTGAATAGAATTTACACAGGCAAATAGATCAAACTAGGTTCGTGAACTTTGTCTCATGTCCCTGCCTGACTTTATACTCACAGTGCAAATTATCCTGGCCCTCAGTAGGAATTTAGCACGGCAGAATTTTCCTTTGGATAGTCCAGGCATGGTGGTACTGAAGGCCTACAGGTCATATTATGTTACTTCTGTGAAGATCGTAGAAGATGTGTTGGTCCAGTGGTTTAGATATCCGACACTCTCTGAGTTTACAAAAGCAGTTTACCTTGAAACAAAACCTTGAAATTGTTTGAAATTAATTCTCTTTCTCCTGATTTTATCTTTTTGTTCCAGATCACTGTAGAGACTGATATTGTAAAGTCTTAAATTGGCCACCACATAAATGGTTCTTCATCCAACCCAAACTCACTAACAATTGATTGATAACTCCCCAATACATAAAAAAAATAAGATGAGGAAATAAGGGAACTTGACAAAAAAAAAAATTCAAAGTGTAACCACACTTTGAGTTTTCTTTCAGGGATTTTAGCACCAGTCTGTTTAGTGTTGAGCATGTTTCCATTGCTGGCTATTGTTAAGTCACTGGAGAAATCTTCTGTAATACCAGATTGGATTCCCTCAAAGGCAAAAAAAAATGCAGTGAATGAATGAAAGCAGGCTTTTAATGGTCCTCTGTACTAATAGCGGCACCGTTGCCAAACACCCAAAATAACCCACACAGAGAGGACACACACAGAAACACATGCTTCCCAGAGAGACTACAGAGGGGTTTGTATGAATGACTTAAGAAGTGTGTATCCCAGCTGTAAGAGCTGCCTTCTTCCTCTTAGCAACTGCACGTGTCTCTTCCTTAATGGCTGGGGTCTGTGTGTGTTTTTTGTGTTTGTGCGTGTTTAAGTGTGTCACAGGTTTCATATTTGACTCTGCTTGTTTGTTTGTTTGTTATTTAGCATATCACCATTATTGTATCACTTTATGCAGAAAATGTCAATGTTAGACATGATGTAGGGTTGTTAGAAATGTGTCCCCATCTGACTTCTGTTTTTTTTTCATTTTTTTTTATCCTTTTTCTCCTCTTTCACCCCCTCAGTTTCAGTCATGTTACCACCCAGTGTGACAGTGAGCTTTGACAAGCCTTCATTAAAACTGTTCGGTCTATTCGGGTAAAATAACTTGACTCTTTTTAGCTGGTCTTTTTTAAAACTGAGTTAAAGAACATAAAGAATTTGCTACTTGATAACATCAAATACTCAAAGACTATCAGTTGTGAAAGAAATTGTGTCAGTCTTCCCCAGCAGCCATGCTTGGAGGAAACAAGGTCATATGTGCTCGCTAGCAGAACCCGTCCACTCTGGCTCACAATCCCCTCTCCTATGGCCTCTGGGGTGAATCAGCATTAACAGACCTAGTTCTGCACAAAACACATGGGCGGCACAGGCCCAGGATCCAATAAGGTTTAAAGGAAAAGGAATGGTAGATGAATAAACATGTAACCCAGTGTGTTGGATGTACTGTGGGCTAGTCAGTCAACCGACTGTCCCTGTGTTCTCTGCAGCCACTAGCAGGGTGTCTTTGAGCTGTCACTATCGGCAGACTTCATATGGCTCTGGAGTCGCCTTGCGAAGACAAGAAAGGGGTGGGGGGTACTTTCAGATCTGTTGTTTCTAAGGAGGCTGAAGGGGCTGTTTGGTTGAGGGAGGCATACAGGGGGAAACAAAGATATGAAGAGACCAGAATTTTTATTCCTCCTTTTGGTGATTAAAGGTTTTTTGGGGGGACTGCTTAAAGGAAACTCTTGTCAACTGAGTTCAAGGACATCCTTCTTAAGCCGCTGAAATGTCTGCGTGTTATGCTGCATCCAGATTGCACATGTGGACTGGCAGATAAACAGCTGGGGGAGCATTGTGTTTTCCTGAGATTATGTTTATGACATTACAGCTTTATCCAGTGATGTGATTTTTCTTTTCTTTTTTTTTTTGTATTTCATTTTTTGGAAAACACTAATCTCAGTCGTGTCATTAAGCAGTATTTTTTGTGATGGTCTATTGATCTTTGGAGAGAGTTCTGTTATTTGTTTGTCTAACACAAAGACCTTAAAATAAGGGAAGACCTGCGGTACTGAGCTGCTGTTGCAGAGCTAAAAATGGTTTGCTGCCTTGCTTAGGGACACTTCAGGGTAGCATATGCTTGCTTACACTTCTAAACCCAGGCTTTCCGGTAATGTTTGGTTTCTGAGAGTTATATGATGGTTTTGTTTGTGGTATTCTACCTGCTGTGCAACTAATAATTATTTCAATTTATTAAATAAATAACTTATCATTTTATAATAAGTCAAGAATACTTACATTTAATATTCAATGCTCTAAAACCAAAATAAAAACAAACAAACATATGTTTCTCTTCCGGTCGACTAATCAGAGAGTCTATCGCTGTTTTCTTCTTTAGATTGTACATTATGGAAACTTTGAGACAAGTTACTCTGATTATAAGTTGATGTCCAGAGACAGAATTTGTTATCAGGATTCAAACCATTTAATGTCAGCGATGCAAAACCAGCAACAAGCGTGGGTGTGTTATATACTGCATGTTTGATTGTAGACATCTGTGTTTCTGTTTTTCAGTGTGTACAGGGTTTTGGTTTTAGATCAGAGGGGATGATTTGTATGTGAACCAGAGGAGAGTACTAACGTGACATCTTAAAGAGATGGGTTCCTCTTGTCTGCCTTTTTTAAGCACTAAATTTAAAAGCCTGTTTGGAAGTCCGACTCTCAGTGAGAACAGAGGACTCTGTTTGCGTATCAAGGAGTGAGACGCACATTTTTCTTATCGGTGCTGGATTCTGTGGTGTTAAGTCTGCAACTCAGTACAGTCACGATAACGTCTTTTTTGGCTTCCACTGTGGTCTCAGAATGGAAAATAAAATCAAAGTCTATCAGCTGCCTGTGTGTTGTCTGTGTTGTTGCATGTCCATGTGTCTTGTGATGTTGATGTTTCTCAGCCCTATCTTATCTGATTATGCTTTTTCCTCTGCGGCCTGCAGGAGGAGTGCTACATTTTCATCCAGATAATGTGTGCAGCGAGGATCGGGACAAAGTAAGTATGAAACTTGCCTGTTTCCTCTGCTGTGTCTTGCTTTGACAACAGTTTGAATGTCATTGCTTTTTATTAATGCTCTCCCTTTTTGTTTTTATTTTCCCGACAAACCATTCTGTCCTCCCTAAACTCTCTGTGCAGATGGAAGACAGCCCAAGCCCAAAAAGGCAGCGTCTTTCCCAGCAGTCCATGTTGGATCTGAACTCTGGTCCTCCTTCTACTCCTTCGTCTCCCATTCGTCCGTGGGAGCTGCCTCCCAGCCGGAGGCAACACCCGCACTTCATGCCAGAGAGATGCCACACGCCTGTTCGTAACCGCCGCAGGTAATATAACAGTTATCTTCATTATTCAACCTGGTAAATGTTCTACCTTTATCAAAATAATGACAAATCAATTAGAAATATCTTTATTTAAATTGTGAAATAGCTGATTGTGTTAGTTTTTTAGTCTGTATACTGTAGTTTATAGGATTTAATCAGTATATCTTATGTGGATCTTTTTTTGTCAACTTAATACATGAGTGAAATTATTTTTGATCTACAAATAATTTAAGTTTCAAGCAAAAAGGCCAAACATCCCCTGCTTCAAGATGTACCTGCTTGTTTTATTTGTGAGTCTGTGTTTTCAGAGAATCTGTTTTTCTTGAGCACATGGTACACTGAAGGCACAAGGTTTATGGATAAAACACATTTCTGTCTTTTTCTGTTTTGACTTAACATTTTGCAGTAGGTGGCGGCCCTGGTATTTATGGTGATGTGAGTGACCACATGGCTCCTTCTGCCTCTTCTTTAGTTTTCCGCTCTTTCTTCCACCTTAGCCCTCCAATGAGACGCCAGCGTGGTCGGAGAGACCGTCTGACCCGCCACCACCACCACGCCCACAACAACCACCACCACTACAACGGCAATGGCAACCACCACCATCACCACCCAAATGCACACCACCATCACCACCACCACCTCCACTCTCACCATGGCCCGTCGCCAGGCCACCAGGATGAGAACTATCGCCACCCAGCTCCTCCTCAGGGCTACCCACCTTACAGCCAGCAACCTCCCAGAGGGCCTGGGCCTGGTCCTGGGTCTGAAGAACGTCCAGGTTACCATCCGCCAAACCCCTCCCCGAGGCCTCTCCATCAGTCCCCTAACCTTTCTCCACGGCTGCTGCACCCTGCAGCTCACCCACAACACCCACACCCTTCCCAGCAACAGAGCAGTATGGTGCTGGATCTCCATGAGCAGGTGAGTGCAAGAGATAATGTGGCCTGCTTAGTATGTGTATTAGTAAAAATCCACTAGTTGAAAAAGGACTAAAATTATTCTTGTAATGTCTCAGAAATAAGAAAATAAGGTTTGCTCTTAATAACCGTGTGATTCTGAAAGGTAGTGTTGATCCTCAGTACACAAACGAGACACACACAACACTTTTTGACACGTCTTCTAAAAACAATGCAAAGTGAAAATTAAATCCAGCTGCTCGTGGGTTTATAAACCTATTCGCAGTTGATGTCGACTACAGAGAGAATGACTAATGTGATTTCATTTGAATGTATTACTGTGGTTTGTTTGATCTTGAAAGCACCAAGTACATTTCCTGTAATTTTATGAAAGCAAATTCATCACCACCATGTAGGTTAAAAATTCAGTTGGTTAATGTATCTCTCTATTAGCCTACATGGCTTCTATGCTTTTTTTTCCCCAGGGGGGTTATTTAATAAAAAAATGTAAATTATCTGGGGCGGAGGAAACTTTATTAGTGGGTGTGGAAACTTTACCCTTGAAAAAAATTCCAACGTGTCATCAGTCTTTTCAGAAAGACAACAAGCATTTAATTTTATTTTACAGCATCATGTAAGGGGTGTAATTATTCTCCAAATTCAGACCTTAATTTTTAAGCTATGGTTCAGTTTGTAAAATGGGGGGAAAAATAGCCTGACTTCCACAGCAGGCGTGATCACTTGACCATGATTGGGGAAAGTGGTTCAGTTTGTTCGTTTGAAACCTCAATATAAGATTGTGGACATGTGTATCATGGTTTGGTCTTTCAGAATTGTTACAGCCTTAAAAGATAAAATGTAAATTTGGCTACAAGACTAAGTTTAGTCGAATTGTTTAATACAGTCAATTTGATGTCATTTAAATGACATCACAAAACCACAAAATGTATTCCATTTTAGCTTGATATGCCGTGTGAATTTGCCGTTTAATTTTAATATTTGAATAGCTCAAAAACAAAAATTAAAACTGAGAACAGCAATTTTAGACATTTGACCTATATGACACTCAATAAGTGCTTCTTAACACGAAAGCACAACTGTGGTTAGTATGAGACACACTGATGTGCTTTATTTGATCCAGAAAGGATGTGCGCAATGTTTTCTAATTACAGCCGCTTATCTTTAAGTCAACGTTTGAGTGAGTAACGTTGAGGACTTTGCCCTGTTAATTTCCATATTTAGGGATCAGCTCCAGTATCATATCCTGTGTCTCCTCCGGGGCCACCACCCGGCCTGCCGCCTCGCTCTGCCCCTCAGCAAATCCCAGCATGCTCAGTGGTTTTCAGTGGACAGCACTATCCAGTCTGCAGCGTTCCTCCCCCTGTGAGTGTTTTTGTGTTTCTCTAAGAGATTCATTCCAGCTGTTTCCACAGTTGCACATTTCCTGTTACTGATTAGCTTTATTTATTTGACAAAACTCTGTTTGCAGCATGCCTTACTAAATTAAATCTTGTTTCTTTTTGCCAGGTCCTTCAGACATGTTCAGTGCAACACTTACCCATGCCGTACCCGTTCCCATCACTGCTGTCCAGTGACCCAGCCTTCCTGCTTCCCCCTCCTCACCTCCCCCATCCCCCAGCACATCTTTCCCATCACCCACCTCACTTGCCTCAGCCTGGACAGTTTGGACCTTATCCAACACAGCAGGCCCGATCTGTGAGTACAAATCCATATGTTGTTTTGGTGACTTTGTTTTAACTTTTGTGATTTGTTATCAATTTAAAGATTATGAAAAAAAAAAAAAAAAAGTCATGAGAACTCACAAGATTTTATCGTCCCGTGTTGTGTTATCTAACACCCTGAGTGGATCATTTTCCCTCCGAATTGATGATAATAAAACTTGGTTTCACTGCAGAATAGTGACCATATATGCAGTCTATGATTGCTGTATTGAAAAATGCAACAGAAAATGTGCTTTACAATGTAAGCAAAATGCATGAAGCATATTTTATACATTTGAGCTAAAACACTTTGTGCTGCTCTTTTTTCGTGTTTGTATGTAGTTTAAAAGTGTATAGTTATTAATAATTTAGGACATCTACTAAAATATCAGCAGTCATACACAGGCTATTTGCCAGAATGTCAGTATTGTGCATATTGGGTATCATACTCGGTAACAATTTTTTACACTGCCTGTCCCAAAAAAAAGTCACCACCCTGATTTAACTAAGCAAATAGTTAATGGATAATTATTGCATAGATGATTATGTTTCTGCTGTCAACAAGTTATTTAACCCTAACTGATGCAGTGAGTAGCTTCTAATTTCTTAACCATGTCGGAATACACATCTTGTGGTCGTGGAAAAGATGCTGATCTGTTTAAGAAGGGTCAAATTATTGGCATGAATCAAATAAAGAAAACATCTAAGTCATGTGGTCTGATGAGTCCAGTTTTACCCTGTTCCAGAGTAATGGGCATATCAGGATAAGAAGGGAAACAGGTGAAGTGATGCACCCATCATGCATAGTGTCAACTGTACAAGCCTGTGGGGGCAGTGCTATGATCTGGGGTTGCTGCAGTTTGTCAGGTCTAGGTTCAGCAACATTATCTGTCCAAAGAATGAGGTCAGCTGACTACCTTTTAATATACTGAAAGACCAGGTTATTCCATCAATGGATTTTTTCTTCGCAGATGGTATTGACATATTTCAAAATGCCGGAATTTATCAGGCTCAAATATTGAAAGATTGGTTCAGGGAACATGACTCCACCACAGAGTCTAGAGTCTAGACCTTAACCCCATTGAGAATCTTTGGGATGTGCTGGCGAAGACTGTGCAGCGGTCGGACTCTCCCATCATCAATACAAGCTCTTGGTGGAAAAATTTATGCCTGGAAGTCTGGACGGGAATAAATGTTGTGACAGAATCTTAAAAAGCTTATTGAAGCGATGCCACAGCGAATGTGTTCTGTAGTCGAACCTAAAAGCGGTCAAATGATATGTGTGTGACTTTTCAGCTTTTAGTAAGTAAGTAATCAAGGAACAAAGGTCTGATTGATTCTTGTGGCTTGACTGTTACAGCCATTACAGCGGATAGAGAATGACGTGGAGCTGCTTGGAGAACACCTGTCTTTGGGTGCAGGGCTCCACTATCCCCCGACCACCCACCCTGCCCTAACCCCACACTCCACACAGCTTCACTTTCTCTCCCATGACCCCCTGCCACAGGAGTTCTTTGGAGTGGTGAGCAATTTCAATATGTTGATAAAATATATATATAAAACAGATATTCTTCCCAAGAGCAGGGGAAAATCTAAATGGAAGTTGTGTTAATGGTGTCAGTAATGACTCTGTCGTCCAGGTGAATCTGGAAATTGAGTCATGGCAACTGGACTTCCTTTTTGTTGGATTGAAATGTTTCGACCTAGCAAGAAGGAAGTCCGGTTGTCTGTGTTATTGATCTTACATGCGTTTTGTGCCCTTTGCATCCTAGTCCTATCCAAACTTTATCCCTCGACGTCTCCCGGGGCGACGGTACCGCTCACAACAGCCACTGCCACCTTCGCCTTACCACCCCAGCCTCCTGCCTTACTTCCTGTAAGTAGACCAGTAGAAGAATTAATTAATAATAAAACATGTTTTATACTGCTGGGTTGCCTATACAACTGAACAGAAAAGGGAATTTCCAAGTAAATCATAAAAATGTAATGTCAAAACATTTAATTTTAAAAAGTATGAACACGTTCTTTTATTTTGTTGAAGATTTGAATAATCGAAGTTTTACAAAAAGATTTTGAAAGTCTTTCCCAATATAAGATATTTTACAGAGGTCTTTAAACTTTAACAACATTTAACACAGCAGTCACTGCATAAACGTTAGAGGTTTTAAATAACTAAGAATACTTACTTAAGTACTGTAGTTAAGTGCAGTGTAAATTTTTATTTAACTTTACTTATGCTCAATTACAAATATTTGAATATTTTAGTTTTACTCTACTACACTTATTTGACAGCTTTGGCTCATATAACATTTTAATCTACTAATAAATTATGTATTTTTATGAATTACCACCTGTCAGTACACAAAGTAGTTCAAATCACCTCAGTTTTTACCAGCTGCTGTTTTTCTTCCACACCAGATGTCAGTTAAACAGACTGTTGTCCTTATTTTATGTTAATTACTATACATTTTCCTTGCCGTCATTTTCATTTTTTTAGAGCTTGTCAAACTAATCTGGACTTGAACATTTCTTTTATCAAATCTCTCCCTCTGTAGATCAATGCTGCCAGTCCAGCCTACAGGTCCAGCCATCAGTCTAGAGCTTGATGTAGACGATGGAGAAGTGGAAAATTACGAGGTTTGTCTTTAGAAATTTCATCCCTTTGTTTTTATGTGTGTCAGACTTTGACCTCTGTGATGTTGCACTCACAGGCCCTTCTGAACCTGGCTGAGCGCCTGGGAGAGGCCAAACTTCGAGGGCTGACCAAGGGAGACATTGAACAGCTTCCTTCCTATCGGTTTAATCCAAATAACCATCAGTCCGAACAAACACTGTGAGTGCCACCCTTTTACAACCACAAATAATGATCTTGAAGTCTCTCAAGATCAAACTGAGGGAATTTTGGTGGATTTACTGTTTCAGTAACTGACTTGTACTTAGTGCAGTTAATGGACAGAATTTGGCTTTTGCAAGCTGATGATAGCTGCAAATTTCTCCAAAGCATATCATAAAATGAAAAGGACACATGTTCCTCACAGCTAACAACTTGTCCTGCATATTGTGTATTAATACTAGTAAGCAGTTTCAGTACTCTTGCAGTAGAATTTCAACGTAAGTATCATAACACCTGCCAGTAAACACACAACGTCCAGACAGCCTCTGGAAAATATTTTCTTCCAGACACTGTAGTTTAGTAACTGAAAATGCTTGGAGCCCTGTTTGGTTGCTAGTATTGCTGTTGTTTGCACGATCATATCTGTGGTTTTGCAGGTGTGTGGTGTGCATGAGTGATTTTGAGTCACGCCAACTGCTGCGAGTCCTGCCCTGCAGCCATGAGTTCCATGGGAAGTGTGTCGACAAATGGCTAAGGGTAAGTACTGCCACTAATGTTTAGTGTGTCCATCTGAGGGACACACTGAATCCTACCCGTGATTTTATCTTATCTTGTGTAAATGTACATACGTTTATATGTTAGGTGCTAAATGACCAAGTAATGGTGTGTTTTTAAATCCTAAAAGTCACTGTGAGGAAAAAAATGATTTTCTGTTGTTTAAAAACACAAACAAATAAATCGAGTGACACGTGTAAGGTGTTAGCAATTAGAACCTCAGTCTTATTTAAGATTAACAGATTTTATGTAATATCAGATGTATCTCTAAGTTGGTCAGAAGAGTCTGTAAACCATTCAGAACTCCCCAATGGAAACTTGTGATTTCCCACTAAAAATGCTGAAAGAGCTTCTTGAACACCAAGTTGTTGTGTTAGTCATAACACAGTCTTATGATTTTAGAGTCATACGGCACTAGACAAAGCCTCCATGAGAAATGGGATGTAAAGAGTTCAAGTTTAGTTTTGTTCCTCTCTGTGTATGTACAGACGAAACGGGGCATTTTGTGTCATTTATATTATGAGCTTCTGTTCCCTGTTTCTGTCTCCAGGCCAACCGGACATGTCCCATATGTAGGGCCGACGCCTCAGAGGTCCAAAGAGACTCGGAGTGACCACATGAGGGAACCAGATACTCCTCATTGTCTGTCAGACATGTTCAGCACTGCCTGCTCCCAATGTATTGATATACACATGCATGCATGGACACAGGCACACAAACACACACACACACACACACACACTATTTCCTTACCTTGTTGTTGCTTTTTCATATTCCTTTCATCCTCTGTCCCTTCTCCTGAGTTTCAGTTGACTCCCACTTGACCTCCTTATTTTGCTGTCTGCTGTTTTTCCCTCTGTCACATTAATGCAGGCCTTTGTATCTTTTAGTGAACAACAACCTACCTGACCTACCATCCTGCCGTGGTGTGTGCGTGTGCACGTGTGTGTGTGTGTGTGTGTGTGTGTGTGTGTGTGTGTGTGTGTGTGTGTACACACATGCATGCACAACAACTGTGCAAATCTTGTTTGATCAGCCTTATAATGCAGGGCTGTGGTACATGACTGTGTGCGTTTTCAGTATGTCTGTGTATGAGAGAGAGATTTTTAGATGTCCTGGAGCATGCCTGAGTTTCTGTTGTGTATCAGAAGAGTAATGACATGAGCAATGAGTTTTTTGCTCCTACGAATGACTGAATTTACTTCCTGTTTGTACGTTTGTCTGTATGCATACTCTGTGTATGTATGTTATAGACTTTAATCCTTTCTCTAGTTTAACACTAAGGGTCCATGCTGCCACTATACTTCTTGGTTGCCTCTTTGATTAGTTAGTTTTAGTACATTATTATTATTATTATTATTATTATTAATATTATTATTATTGTTATTCAACCATTATAAGTGATTGTTTTTCTGCCTGGCAGTTACCTCATCATTATGGTTTTGGTCATCATTCATAATAAGCGCTTCACAGTACTACTTTGAAATTAAGCACAGTGTATATTTTTGTTTTCCTTTATTTCCCTGTCTGTGAATTTGCAGTGGCACATGTGTTGCATATATACATATATCTATATATACTGTATAAATCTATGAATATCTGTATACCAAATAAAAGGCTTGATATGAACTTTTTAAACTTAACATTTTGTATACATTGATTCTTGTTGGTTTTACGCAGCACATTCAGCACCAGTGTAGTAAACAAGGTTTGATTGTGCTGGATTTCCGGTTAGTTTAAGTTTGAAGCGGTGCTTTAACATGATAATGAAAACAAACTGCTGCTCCAGGCGGTTCCATCATTGACATGTTGAGGTACTGCATCGTCTTCAAGTTGCCACCAGGTGGTGTTGCTGCTCTTTTATGACGACCATCACTCTGCACTTGTTGGTTTACAATGTGTAAACAGTCACATCACTGCGGATGACCCTAAATTGTTGATGTATAGTATTCTCCTATCAGTCTGAGTTGTAGGTAATAAGTGGGCTATAGTTTTCTTGTACATGTGTGTTCCCACACAGCTTTGCACGTGGCAGCACACGCCTCTTCTCTTCTGCCTTCTGTGGTTTAACAGAAGAGAACAAGTGTTATAGTACATACAAATATAATATCTACTGCGGAATATGCATATAACTGCTAGAGGTGCAGTCAACACAGATGTCCCTGTTTTTCATTGGAGACATTTTGCAAAGCACTTTTGTGAAGAATGTGACGAGGAACATTTTCTATCTTCTTATTTTTATTTTATTTTATTTTATATTATATACATTTTTCTACAAATCTTTATGGCACTGGTTTTCTAAGTCGTGAAAGAGCTTATTGAGAAACGTTCTCTCTCGTCAAAAGTAAGATCATGTGTCATATCTAAAATCAACTGAGCAAGTTTCATACATCAAAGGCAATAAGACATTTAATTCCTGCCGCTTTAAGAGACAGACAGGGTGTTTGCACTGTATATGTATATTTTTCATGTTTAAATAAATGAGAAGCCACTGGACCTGATGACTCACTGTCATCCTGTCCTTGTCTTTCAGTCTGTTTGCCTTTGCTCTCCATTTGTGTTTTTCATCTCTTGCTGCTTCAACCCCCTTCCTTTTATGCATCTCTTGCTTCCTTTCTTCCACTGTATCGCGTCCATTTTCTACTCCTGTTTATCTCTCCGCTACCACCTCTGTCCTACCCTCCTCTGACTTTACTTGTCCTCCTGTCCTCATCATGCACTGTTTTCTGTCTTGTTCTCTACTGTCTCGTCACACTGTTCCTCCTCTTCTCCTGTCTTTTTACTTATGCATCTCCTCCACCTAGTTCTTTCCCCCTCTTCGCCTATGCTATGATCACCACCCACTCCTTTAACTGGCTTCCGCTGTGGAGCGGTGAAGTGGAAGGGGTGTTCTGCATAAAACTGTCTGCTCAGTTACTCAACTCTGGGAACAAACAGTATGTGTCTTGTCTTGCTTTCTCTTGTGTCCTAACCAGGGTTTTATGAGGCCAGAGGCTGACAAATGTTAGATGGCAGGTGAGTCCACCGCCATGTTTGTTCCAACATTCAAGACTCTTGCAGAAGGATTGACAGTAGCAGTGGTGGAAATTTTCCACACTAGGCAGCACCAAACATGGCGGTGGTATGCAGCTGTACAGTTGACTCAGACTCTTAACAACAATAGGAACCTCACATTTTTGCACTTACTTACCTTACAGTAATTCTGCAGCTGCCCAAGAGGTGTCCCACCGGCAAAGACTCTTGCCCTCCTCTTTCTGATTAGTTGCACTCTGGTCACTCATGTGTGACTGGCTGCTGGGTCCTCAGGCTGTGCCGGGGCCGGTGTCATGTTCCAGTCAGTGTGGCTGTGAAGAAGAGGGGCTTCATTCAGGTCTTTAAGTTTCAGGTCAAAGAGAGGGGAAGAGACTTTTCACGAAGAATCAACAGAATTTATATTTTATTTTTTAAAATGTATTTATTTTAGGTGTTATTAGCGCTGTTGCAAAAACAGCATCTTTACACTACAACTTAACAGCCTGTTTTAAATGAGTGGCTTTATGTAAGTTGTGTGAAGCTCAATCACTCACAAATGTTAACAGTAAGCCAACATTTCATGGATCAACCTAAACAATTTTTTGACGGTTTTACACAATAATACACCCATATTACAGCTGGTCATGCTTTTTTTTGCCCCGACTTAAAGCATAAATCTTTCTTCACTTCATCCTGTGACGCCTTAACGAAGGCAGGAAAGCTGCTCCTCTTCTCCTGGCAGCCCACACTTTTAATGTGCAAATGTACTGTAAGATTGTGTGTGTGTGTGTGTGTGTGTGTGTGTGTGTGTTCAGACTGCCCCAAGCTGACAGGGTACATGGATTCTCCATCCTGATTGTATATAAAAAGAAGCTGAGGCCACCAAGCTCTGCTTACTTCACTTATAGTCACACACATGGTCACACACTCACGTACTGTAGACGCTCGCATGCACTGTATCTTTACTTTCATCTTTTTCCTGTTTTATATCTTTCGCTCTCCACGCTCAGTAGGGTGAGGGTTAAATGTGAACATGTCAGTGAGTGGGTGAGTGTGATATTTATTTCATAGGGATTTCCCCGTCTGCACAGCAGGCGGCTGCTGGCCATGTCATCATGTTCAGAGCTGTCTGATGTCATCAGTGTCACTAGTGAGATATGAGGTGTGTGTGTGAGAGAGAGAAAGAGACATAATGAGGGGTGCAGAGTGCATTATATATACATAGTGTGTGATATACTGTACACACTAACACAATAGGACCCTCTAGTCATCTTCCAAGCTTTCAGGGAGCTGTTGTGAGCCATGCGGACAAGTCACATATTCACTGGCTTTTAGACTATAATATTATATAACACAAGAGTTTCAGAAACACATCACATTTTACCACTTGAGAGAAATAAAATCCAAAGTACTGCATTATGATTATGTATTAAATTAAATTATTTATATGTCAATAATGGATTTATGTCATTTTGGCTGTGATTTATTGTTAAAACAACAGAAAGTCAAACGTTTGTTATGCATTTGTTTGTGATTTAAAATTTAGTAATGTCATATTCTTGCTTCCAGCATTCGTGCAGCCTTATATCTGAGTTTAAAGAGGTAAACATTGATATGTTTTCTCTAAATGTTTTGACAAAATCACATCCATCTTTAGAATTTAAGCCAAATCCTATTCCGATTAAAATCCTATTTGAAAATTAACCATCAAGTCTGGCTAAAACTAAAGAGTTTGCTGTGAGACGTCTGATTTGTTTTCATATTGACAGTGGACGAGGAACTTCTGCACGAATCCATGATTGTTCACACTTAATAATAACATTCAAATGGATGAAAGCAAACAGATGCACACAGTGCTGTAAAGAAAGTGACTGATGCTCTAATACTAGAATGAATTTGATTTAAGTGACATCAGACACATTTGCCATTTTTATATCTTGTCCTCTTCTCTGTCCCTTTAGTTTTCATTAAAGCCTTCATGGTTACATCGGGTCTCTCCATTGATTTTATATTCTTTAGGAGGCTGAAAAACACATCTGATGCCCCCTGGCTCGATGATTTGTCTGGGGGTCATTTTTTGTTGGGGGGGGTTTATGTCTGCTCACTGTGTCAGATCAGGCCATAGTAATGCAATTTATTGCCGTATTTAAGTGTTGGTTCCAAGGCAAAGCTTGACACAATGAAAATGGAAAAGTGCCAGTTACTTCTTCGAGGAAGGTTGGCAAATGGGTCAAGGCCACAAATTGGCCAATATGAGTTACATACGTTACCCTCTGACGGTGATATTGGCTCCAGTTACTGGCCTAACAGAGATCTGTGTGGTCCGGGTTGATTTGGGTTGAACAGGGGGAGCTATTTTGTATTGTTAGTATTTATAACTGCATGCTTTCAAGCAAACATCAAACATCTGCTGTGCAGACTATGTGCAAAATTGTGGATCATTTGGAGAAAAGCAAGAGGGGAAAAACGACAATAGCTGATAGAGAGTGACAGAAAACATGGAGCGAGTGAAGAAGACATCTGATAATAGTCACTGACCAGATTCAAACCAGTAATGCTCTGATTAGATGCTGCTTATCCCCCTGGCTACCAGGATGCGTCCCAATAAATGCTAACAATAATTGAATAGACAGTGAAGAAATACATCACATGACCATGCACAATATTGACAGTAATATGATTTTTATTTTTTATTGAGAATGTCAAAGTACACGTTGTTGCTCCTCGTCTTGTCCGTGGTTAAGGAACATTCATCTGCATGTGAAGTATATGTGTAAATGTGCTTGTGGATGTGATTTCAGGATGAGGGGTTGGATGCAAGCCACACGGAAACCTGACTCAGGTATGCATACGTCAGCTACTAATGTTACCACTCTATAATAATATTTAATTTTGGAGTAAGTGTACTGCCTCTGTATACCAGTACATTTAAATTGTGCACTGGTATGCACAGGAAATGTATTTGTTGCTGTGTTTGTGACCTATTTTTTAGCCTGAAGCCCAGTCACATAAGGAAGTGGAACAACAAATTTAATCTTTGGGAAATATTTGGTAGGGGCTTAGTGATGACAGGGCGCTTGCAGAACTGCTCCTGATTCTTAAATGTCAAATAGCTGGATTTTCCTATGGTTGCCAAGACGTCCACAAATTCACACAATATATTTCATGACACATATTTGTACCATCAGCTTTTATGTCAGAATTGTCTTTAAGTTGTTCCTCTTTTCTGGATCCCCTCCTACGTTGGCTAAAAAGGTTAAATAAAGGTGCAATGCTGTGAGAGCTTCATCCATTATTTCCCTCCTTTGCTTTGTGCTCGTTCATGGGTCAGCACGGTCACGACTGCTTGCTATCAGTCAGCTGCACAAACTGTATCTGTGTGAATTTACTTTAGTCCCAATAGCAAATTCACTGACTGGAGAAACTTTAATGAGATGCATTAATTTTTCTGCCAAATTTTGCTGCTGTAACCAACTCACCTGCCGCTGTTTTAATGCAATTAACTATGAACTATGAACTTCCTCATGTTCCTTCTCTTTCCTTTTCTTTAGTGTCTATGTCATGGGAACATGCTGGATTGTGAAACCCCACCATAGCCCGTGTTCGGGGGCTAAGTCTTTCAGACTGTTGTTGCCTGTGGATTATGTGCTGTGCTAAGAATTGGCCTTCAGTAATGATGACAATAGAGGGGAGCTGCTGCAGAGACCGTGCAGCCATGTATGTACAAACCTGCTAACCCTGAACATTATCAGGACTTTTGAAAGTTTGACTAATTTTCCACATCACCAAAAGTTGTGCAGCCTCTAATGATTTTTCCAATACGAATGCTTTGACTACCACTTACTGGATGTGAAATACTGGAACTGAGAACACACTCACTCACTGGATTGGCTCAGGGGCCATCACAGAAACCATCGACTGGGAGCTCAGCAGGGTTTTTTATTCCACTTTGGTTTAAACGAGATGAGAGAGGAGTGACAGTGTATGTGGAATTAAAAGTAGAAAGTGGGAGGGAAGCACTGTGAAGAGATAAATGGAGGTGAGAAGGAAGCAGAAACATCACTGGAAGACAACGACAAAGAATGCGAAGAGAAAACAGGAGTGAGGTTTATGACCAATGGTGAGAAACACAAAGCACCAACAGGAAGATTAGAGAAAGCTAAAGAGAGATGAAGACATGCTCATCACTGTGCATCCAGGAACTCCCATCAGGCTGATCCTCCCCCACCGGAGCAGGACAGTGACCTGCTGTGACAGGCTACCAGTCTGGATTTTACAAAACCCCCATTTCATACTGTCAGTCCAAAACACAAATGCCCCCTTGCGATATGAATTTATGATAACATTAGCGCAGAGGGGAATCTGCCACACTGTCTCTGACTGTGCTGCCTGCAGGCGAACAAACACACAGTTAGATGACAGAGAGGCTGGGAAGGAAAACAAACTTAATCCACTCAAATGATATACAATATGATGATGCAGCTGCTGGGAAATAGATGCAGATGTTATTGAGTTTAGGTGTGGAGGAGGAGAATTCATTACCCACACACATAGAGCTGTGCATATAATATATGGTTATATTTATACTATGTACTGTGTATGTACTGTATGTTTTATCTTCTAGTACGATTACAGAGTAACTTTGCTAACTTCAGGCGTGCAGCTATGTTCTTTTTAGTAACCTTCTTCCTTCGTGGTGTTCTACCATAGACAACCTGTTTGTTCAATGTTTTACCTACTGGAGACTCATGAACACTGATGTTAACCAGTTCCAATGATGCCTTCGAATCTTTGTCTGTCACTCTGGGTTGTTTATTTACCTGAAGTGTCTCCATTTGTAGATTGTTTGTCTAACTGTAGTCTGGTGAATTTCTAAAGTCTTTCACATCACTTCGTAACCCTGTCCAGCTTCATGTAAATCAACTATTCTTGATTGTAGATCCTCTGAAAGCTTCTTTTGGCGAGGCACGGCTCACACAAGCATATTGTTCTTGTGTGGAGTGAAGTTAGATTGTTTTTTGTCTGTCGAAGGAGCTCTAGTCCACACCTCCAAACTAATTTCCTTAACTTGTGCTTGTGTTCACATACTTTTTCCACTGGCACTGTGAGGTTTTTATGGTTGTTCTCAATAAAGACATGAAAGATCTGAATCTTTTTTATTATTACTTTAGGCACATACTTAATTATACTTGTTAATACTCTTGACTCAGATGAAGATCAGATCACATTTTTATGACAAATTGATGCAGAAAACCGTGAAATTCCAAAAGGTTCACATAGTTTTTCTTAACACTGTATATGTGCTGTGTGTGTGTGTGTGTTTGCTAGCTGGCTCTTCTGGGCCTCAGCAGACCCCACAGTGAACCCTAAGTAGCTCTGATCAAATCTGCCCCCCCCTGCTCCTCTCCATTGCTTTTAGGATGCAGAGATAATGTTCATTAGTACAGACGGGTGGGGACATTGGGAGGCGGATGCTCACATGTTGCTGAAGTGTGGTTATAATGGGGAGCAATGGAAGGCTAACAAAATTTGGTTGCATTTGCAGCTGTGGCTATGGAGTTAATTTTAATAAAACACGTGTGTGTGTGTGTGTGTGTGTGTGTGTGTGTGAATGTATGAACTATAATATGAATTAGTTGCGTGAGGAAGAAGATTCAGGTGAAAGACTGATTTTCTCTTCGCTACACATGTTTGAGTTGTAATGGAAAAAAAAAAAAGAAAATGTCTTGCAGGATATTGTGTGCGTCACTGTAGAGGGCATGAATGAATGATGCATTTGAAAATCTACAGCACACACACCTTCACTTTGCTCCTTCTCCTCCTCTCTGTCCATGCAGTGAAATAATGAGCTGGAGTCATTTTGTAAAACACGTTAAAGGCCACGTCCTCCACCTGCCCTCTCCTCTCCTCGTATCACCAAAGGAACCTCCAGGGTGGTTCTGCTGCACTGACGTGTGCGGACTGAGGAGGCCTGCAGCTTTTACATTCACACCACACCTACATGCACACACAGTGCAGACCCGTGAACCACCAGCTGAGGCTGCTTCATCACAGTAAATTAGTTATTAGTTATTGCTGGTGTTGTCATTACCAGGCCTGTCTTTGTGTTACGATGAATTTAAACAACTGATGCAAACAAAGTTTCTGCCACAGTGTTTTTACTGCAGCACTTTCACACCAGATGTTGCCTCTAACAGGGCTGTCTAATTTGTTCAGAGTCATTGTCGGGACCTTTAGAAAGAGTTTCCTCCCCCATCTCTGCTGTGTGCTCCTGTAGCTGCATTACCTTTGACCTCCTTGTGGTGATGGTGGTGGGAATACACAATGGACAATTGCCCCACTGGGATCAACAAAACACCACACTCACTAGATTATCCTATATTTCAAATGACGGGCTGCCGACATCGAAGGGTTTTTATTCTTCTTGTACATAACGTCTTGACCCCCCTACACCACCACACCCCCCCTCACCATTACTAGCCTCAGTGAGGAAGCACACAGCTCAGCCACAATGTGATTAATGCAGATAACATGACCTTCACCGACTTCCTATTTAAGCACAGCTTCCACTCAACTTTGGTGATGTTGTTTTCTCATGAATGAACAGATTAAGTTTCTCTTTTGTAGTTTTAACCAACAACATAAAAAAAAAAAAAAAAAAAAGCTTTGACTTTCTGCAGCTGCTCCATTATGAGCTTCATGAAAGTGTGATTTTATTAACATAAAGTCAAACTTCAATCAAGGGACTCATTGGATTGGAGAAGATAAGATTGGTTTCAGTGGCTGCTGGGTATTAAAAGTCCTCCCTTGGGGAGGTTTCTGACTTTTATCGCTTCCTGCTTGTGGTCACACATGTCAAACAGCGTCGATCAAGACGGCAGAGAGTGAAACTGACGCCCGACGAGGGAGCGCGCCGGGCGGGCAGGGCTGTGTGAGGACCGGGGCGCTTAAATCTTTTATCTGGAGAATGGCCGCTTTGACGATAACAGGATTGCCGCATCTCAAGTAGTTTGTGACCCCATATCCCCGAGAAAACCACTGCTTGAAAACCATTACCACCGCTCAACAATCAGAGGGGAGCTCTGTTCTCTACAGACCACTTCCGCTGCGCGCAATCACAGCTCCAGGAGCAGCGGTGGAGTCGGTGCGCTCACACTGCTCCTCTCCATGTCTCCAAGAATCAGCTGCCGACCTTCACCTGCGAAGCCAAGTGCAATGAGACCGACATAATCCAACCTGTGCTTTTCCTTTTCTTTTTTTCGAATTCACTCTTTATTCACTTAACGTCGAGTTCAGAAGAGAAGAAAACGCGCGAGGAACAGTCTCCAATCCGCAAGTTTTCGCGCGTCTGTCGCACTGGAGGGGGGGAAGCGATGGCAGCCCCGGTGAAAGCAGCGTTGGCTCTCCTGGTTATCACCGTGGCAAGTGAGTAATCTTTGATCCCTTTGCGCATGAGGCTTTAATCAGACAGTATTTATCCATTCACTGTGACATATCACAGCCTGCGTGCTATTTCTAAATGAAATGTATCATCACACGTGGACTTTGCAGCTCAAAAACACACCAACACCGTTTCTACAGACCAGAGCTGTGTGAGCACAATTTCGGGGACTTGCTTAATCCACAGTTTACTGTACCTTCAAGATAACAGGGGGGCCACTGGAAAACAGGCCAGTGGGTAAAAGAAGTGGCCTTTCCGCGTGTCACTCACCTCAGGCACGTGATTTTTCAGCACGCCTCAATTTACTTGTTCATTTTTACGCAACAACCCCCCCCCCTTGTCATAATGCTTTACATGTGTAGTGGTGTGACGGGAATCATAGCTTCTAATATAACCAACACATCAAATAGCATTTGTGAACCATCAGGCACTGTGGTCTTCTAATGACTCAACAGTTGGATGATGGGGCTCTAATTGCAAACACCCAGTGGCGCTTAAAGCTACTTGATGAAATCTCATAATGGTGTTCAGTGGGCCTCCCTCTGTTTAATGGGCTGCATTATGGGCAAAGGTCCTCAGATTATAATAACACGGATCTAAATGGAGTGATTACTTGATGGAAATCTACACTTGAATCAGAGGTGGATGTGAAGTAGAAGTCTTTTTGTCTTTAGTTTTCTATGAACCTCATATGGCTTTATGTATGGGGAGCTGTCCATGGTGCTGAATCAGGCAGCCGCATGGAGGGGAATCCTACTCAGAACATATATATATAGACCTTTACATATATATAGTTTTCCTAGATCATACAATTTAGGTTTATTGGATTCAATCAATAGCCCATCAGATTAAAAACTAACTGTTCAGTGTGTACAAATGATCGTGGTTATAAATAGTTCTGTATAATTAAACTTACTGATCATTTTATGGTGATTTTGTATGTTTGTGGAGACAAACACTTAAACTCACACCTAGTGGGAGTTTACAGTCACACAGCAACATGTCCACGTCTATGTATAATTCACTGAATTTATTTATCTGATACTTTAACAGTACAAATCCAGAGTTGATGCAGGTGAAGGTCAGTTTTTACCCTTGTATCGCTCCTTGATTTGCTTTCCCTCACAACCTTTCTGCGACTCTTCCACCATCACCTGTCTGCAGTTGCGGTGCCACACGACTCCCATCAAACGTCACCCTGGCTACTAGAACACAATAACTTAATGCAGTCAGCCACGCTGTTGTGGCCGTCCTCTGTCCTGTCAGCTCCTTTTTCACCCTCTGTCTTCTCTCTTTGTGTGTTACTCTAATTCATCTTATATTTTCCACACTCTTATTCTTATACCTTAATGTATTTGACATCTTTAGGTCTTCATCACACGCTGCCTTCTGTCCCTTCTGTCTCTCTCAGTATCAGCTGCATCTTTTAGTAAATGTAATGTGTGCCACAACTATCCCCGATTCAATGTTTAGCTCATTAAACACTTGCACAGTGCCTAGGAGTGCAAGAGGAGGGACTCACGCAATCTGTGTTTAGCATGTTGCACAAACCCTTCGCAACAACCCTGACTCTGCTTTTCTGTGGCCTCTGGGTGAAACTTTCTAAGTGGGTGAGCAGAAACACTGAGTTTTGTCCTGGGGTTATCCTAAGATGGTTGCTTCTTAACTAAAGTTTCTAAACTGCTTTTTCATAACTACAGATGTTTGTATCATCAACACCAGTGAGTCACACTACGTAGTAAACTATTAGTCATTGCGTTGGCTCACTTGTTTGGATTCTGAGTGAAGAAGACAAACAGGCGGATGAAGATATAGATCAATGTGACTTTCAAATCAGAGAGGAGTCTTTAGAAGAAACTGGTGCACACTTTACTAGTGGGGATGTGGGATGAACACAGAGGAAGATGAAAACAGAAGAAAGCCACTTTTTACTGCTGTCACTGTCTCACTTGTGATCTCACCCTGCACATGTCCCCGTCACTGATGGGAAGAAGAGTACAAAGCAGGACAGAAGGAGACAGAACATAGAGGTTGTGACAGATAAAAATATCATTGTAGTAAAAGAACATTTGGGTTTTATCCCCACAGATGGAAGAATGTCTGTGTTGATGACAGGTTTGAGGGCAAACAACCAAAAAAAATCCCGTGAGATGCTAAAAAACACAAAGATCTCTCAGGCAGTAGCTGCACCGTGAGCAATGTGAAGCGTCTTTCTGGAACTTGACCGAGTGGCTGCGGATGCACATAGATGGCTTCTTTTATAACAGGACTGATACGGTCAGTGTACTGAGCAAAGCCAAAGACAGCTGAAGCCTAAATAGTTTTGCCTCAGAAGGCCACCGCAGATGGTAACTCACTGAATAATTCACTACAATAAAAAAAGCACCTTCAGGATGCAGAATTTAGATGTTTTCTGTCTCTTTCTCTGCACCGATGGCACGGCCTGCCCATCCATCTGCAGCCCTCAGACCCCAGCAGGGTGTCCTAGTGTTTGTTCTTTTGTTTGGTTTTACGTGTACCTGCATGTTGTGAAGAAGACAGCGTGCTGATTTTATCTGGCTAAGAAAGACTTGGAGAATCATCTGTGATTGTGTCTGAGCTCTCTGTGCTTGTGAGATGATGGCATTTTTATTTTAGCGTCAATGAATTATTGAGGTGTGGAGAGTGCAGTCGAACAGGAGTGTGCATGTGTGTACGAGCGTGTGTGTGTGTGTGTGTGATGAGACCTGCAGGTAGATCCCCTAATGCTCCATCTATACTTACAACAGCCTCATACACATCTCATCTACTGTTTTATCTGTCAAACCTAATACCTCCATACAGTCTATACTACACTTCTGGACGTGCAGGATTTATTTTAAGTCTCTTTACATGTTTAAGGGAATATGACATCTCTTAGAAATCAGAGAAACACAAACACAGGAGCTTCTACATTAGCAGCAGAGACCATGTGTGCATTTAAAATGTAAACTGGGTGGAATTACATAGCAGTCTTTCATTAAATGGATTCTGCACTGTGGATGTATTCATGGGCATTTTCCTCCAAACGTGAGACATTTAGAGAACGTGTGTCCATGGAAATCTCCACACCACGCTATTTTCTTTTCATTCGCACAGGAGGAAACATGCAAACCATTATTCACTCATATTGTATGTGAACAATTAATTTTTCACACGCTATGATCCCATCAAGTGAACTTATGAATCATTGTGATTTCCCATGAGTCACCACTACGATACGTTATCATCCTGATTAGTTTTATCCTGAGATTATAGTAATCTGGGAATGGTTTTGTCCCACACTCTGATGTTGCTGTTGCTTGTTGTGGTGTGTGCCTTCCTATTGTCTTCGTCTCCTCTTCCGTGTCTCTTGTCTCTGTCTAATCCTGACAGACAGAGCTCTGTGTTTCGAGACTCTGTAAAGACATTTACCCTAGAGGTTTAGTGTCATCTCATAGCTGTCTCTTTTTTCAAAAATAGGCCTGCTGGAAGTCGATTTAAATTGACCAAGTGCAGAACACAGTGGACCTCGTCTTCCAGCACCCGCCTCTAAAGCTCAGCGCCTTTTCAGTTTGATATTTACACGTCTGAGATTTTTTATATCTTACTTTGAATATGTGTTGATATGACAGCTGCATCTTTGCTGAAACCCAGTGTGAGTCAAATGCCAAAATAAGACATTTTCATAGCTGTCCAAAGCTGCTAATGGTGCAGTTTGGGGATTTTGGGATACAAATATGTTGCTGATCTCAGTTCAGATGTACACTGTCCGTCCAAAATAAAAAAAAGTCACCACCTTGACTTAACTAAGAAAATGGATAGGAGCCTCCCATTGGATAATTACTGTGTGGATGATTATGTTTCAGCTGGTTCAGTAGTGTTTGAACACCAACACAAACTCTTCCTACAGTGCTGTTCAAATATGACTAGGACTGATTCTTGCACACAATGTTGACATACAATATACATAATATATGAACGCTTTGGAAGTAGGCAGTTAGATTAATGAATGCGTATCAGATTCTCACCTTATAGTAATATTACATCTGACCTGCAGAGGCTTTTTCCCTCCCGCAAACACACACACACACTCTAATTTCATTTCACACTCATTACAGCTGGGAAAACATGCAGCACCTAATTGGTGAGACCTCACAACACGAGATTTAAACATTGCTTCACCAACTACTGCTCTGAGTATGCGTGTGTGTGCTTCTGTTAGTGTCAAGATCTTTGATTTGTTTTTTTTTTGACAGTAAACAAGCCAAATATAATGCTTAAAGGTTAATACTGTTAAAAAGTAGCTCTTTAAAGCCAGATAAAGAGCTGATAAATTGAGCCTATCTTTAATTTCTGTTTTGTTGTTGTTGTTTTTTGATAGTAATTAAAATGTATTTATTAAAGATACTTTAACCCGTTTAACCTAAAATAACTTACTAAACCTGTATTTACCTCTCTGTACCATCAGACTGTATTGTTGTGGGTGAAGTTGTAGTCAGAGTCACATCAGATTAACAGTTTACAAACAGCTGCTCTGACGTAGACCACCACCTACGCACATCTATCAAACTGAATCACTCAGAGATCTCCCTCGTGTATTTGGCCCAAGGTGTCTGGTCACTACACAGCAATCATCTGAGACTCACACATACTGTATGAGCGCATCAATTCACTCACTCCACTGAGATAACGAAAGTAGGGAGATTGAAATCGGAGAAGTGTATTTGTTGTGCAGGCTGTAGTTTGACATTTCGGCAGGGCGTCAAACAGGATGCGATTACATAACAGCCAGAAGATATGTTAGCCTTTTGAAATAGAGTAAGTTCACATGAGGTTTTGACTGTGTGGGATATGTTGTTGTTGTATACACTAACAAAATGAGCTAGTTGTTGTTTTCTTTTTCAGATTTCTACATTTCAGATTTCTGGTAGTGAGACCAGCTACAAACATTATGTGCCTTTTTTTAGCAGATGAAATAATATATTTAAAGTGGCTCATGAGCATGAGACTTAATCTGTAATCTGTCTTAATCTTTTACCTTATACATAGCGATATATGTCGTTATTTTCCACTATTTTTTTTTTACATCTGTGCTCAATGTATTGTTCGTGTTTGCAGCTGCCTTGTGTGCGGAGGTGGAGGAGCGGCTGGTGAGTCAACTGTTGTCACCAGAACGCTACAACAAGCTGATCAGACCAGCTGTCAACAACAGCCAGCAAGTTGCTGTTTACATCCAGGTGTCTTTGGCTCAGCTGATCAACGTGGTGAGGAAACACACAAATCCAAACCACACACATTGTTTCATAGAGGCAAATCCTACTAATTTACCATAATCCAAGAACACAGCTGCAGCCATAAACCGTCTGTCTGTGTTTCAGAATGAGAGGGAGCAGATCATGACCACCAACTGCTGGCTCTCTCAGGTTTGTGCCTTCACTCTTCCTCTTGTCATTTTCTCATGTGTAAGTCTTCAAATAAGTGTGATGTCAGTTCACGTCGAAACGATGCCTCTTAGTGACACAACAAGTGTCGTATACAGCCATCATGTATCAGGGTTTGGGGTGGGGCAACAATTTAATTAAGACATTACCTGATTAACTGGTGAGCTCAGCTTGTCTATAATACTCGTCTACAACTTCTGTACCAGTCGTGCCTCGGTAGGCAAGAACTGATATTTATTTATCTGGTAACATGATTCAATGCATGTTTTTATTTATCTGCATACCAATCATTTTTAATGCATGTGTTTGAGCAAGTGAGTGACTTTTAAATGCATCTATTAACTTGTGTGTGTGCTTATGTGCCAACTTCTTCATCAGGTTTGGAATGATTACAGATTAATGTGGGACCCCGAAGAGTATGAAGGAATAAAGAAAATACGACTCCCGTCACAACACATCTGGCTCCCAGACATCGTCCTCTACAACAAGTGCGTCTGGTTTGTGGCAGATTGTGTGTGTCCTATTCTCCTCTTCCCTTTATCATCTTAGTTCTCCTTTTTTAACACACTTGGCACCTTTTTCGGGACAAGATAAAACACAAATATGTATTGTTAGCATTGTCTAGGCGATTATTATTGGTTAAGAGATTACAATTTCTACACAGAAAGAGTGATGGAGAGATACTGAAAGAAACAAGGCTAAAATAGAGACCCTACAGGTGCCTACATGCTAAACAGCTACATAAAAAAAATAATTATAATTTATTATTAATTACAGGGGTATTTTTTGTGGAATAAGTTTTTTTATGTAATTTATTTTAAGCCAAACATATTTAGCTGTTAATACATATGTACATTCACTAAAGCTGCAATTTGAATGAAGGACACCGGGGGAAGCTGAGACGAAGTGAGTTTGATGAAATCACATGTAGCTTTTGTGTTTTGGTCAGTGTGTTAACCCACTGTTTATACAGAGCTTGTAAGTATTAAAATTTAACAAACGCAGATTGTTGGTCAGCTGAAGACCACATTGACAACATAACAGCTTAAGAAGCAAAATGATAGCAAGTGGTCAGCACAGTGCCAGGCAGAGCGTGGGTGACCAGAGGTCGTAGTAAGCATGTGGGTCCTCTGCATATTTAATTAGCCTACATATTAACTCCATCCCCAAAGCAGCAGATAAGTGTGATGGTTGGATTTCTGACCTACTTTATAATTGATAGACCACTTATCTATAATGCATCTGCTTGGTAAGATGAAGAAAAGTCCGTCTCAGCAGATTTTGTGGGGTTGTTGTTGGATTTGTCCCAAGCTAATCACTTCCCTTAAGATTAAAAACACGTCATGTAACTTTGCATGTGTCATTCTGAAGACACACTTTAACAGTCATGAATAATATTGCAGGAGGACTAGTTCCACCAGCGTAGTATGTCTTGAACGTGTAATTTTTCTAGCTTAATTTGTTATTTGTTGCCATTTGGTTCATTCTTATCCACATTTTTATCCACTCAGTGCTGACGGGACTTATGAAGTCTCCTACTACTCGAATGCTGTGGTGTCCAACAACGGTGAGGTGGCCTGGCTCCCACCAGCGATCTACAAGTCAGCCTGCAAAATCGAAGTCCGTGACTTCCCCTTTGACCAGCAAAACTGCACGCTCAAGTTTCGCTCCTGGACCTACGACCACACCGAGATTGATCTTATCCTACTCAGTGATTTCGCCAGTCGTGATGACTTCAAACCCAGCGGTGAGTGGGATATTGTCTCGCTGCCTGGACGCAAAAACGAAGACCCTAATGACATCAAGTACCTGGATATCACCTATGACTTTATAATCAAGAGAAAGCCTCTGTTCTACACCATCAACCTGATCATCCCCTGCATCCTGATCACATCCCTTGCTATTCTGGTGTTCTACCTCCCATCAGACTGTGGTGAGAAGATGACTCTCTGCATCTCTGTCCTCCTGGCTCTGACTGTGTTTTTACTCCTAATCTCAAAGATTGTGCCACCAACATCTTTAGCAGTGCCTCTGATTGGGAAGTACTTGATGTTTACAATGGTGCTGGTCACCTTCTCCATTGTCACCAGCGTTTGTGTCCTCAATGTGCACCACCGGTCCCCCAGTACACACACTATGCCTCCCTGGGTGAAGCGTGTCTTCCTGTACAAGCTTCCCTCTTACCTCTTCATGCGGAGACCTGGCAGCTCCAACATCCGTGAGAAGTTCCGCAAAAAACACCAGCAGCGATCGTACTCTGATCAGAAGCTACGCGGAGCAGACGGAGGGACTGGAAGTCCTGCAGGAATGGCAGATTCTTCCTCGTCCTTCTTCGTCAACGAGGAGTCCGCCAAACGCTACGGCTGGAAGATCAGCGACTTGTCCGAGAACACGGAGTTCAGGAAGAGGATGACGCTCAAGTGCAACATCGACGTGGAGGATGCAGTGGACGGAGTGCGCTACATTGCTGAGAAGATGAAGAGTGAGGATGATGATGAAGGGGTAAGTGTTATTGTATATACATCTGTGTGTGTGAGTGTGTAATGAGCCAAACAAGGGGATTATCCTGATTTAATATATTAGATCCATAAGTATCTATGTTGGGTTTTCTGTTTTTAACTTCTGTCTCTCTCTGCAGATAATTGAAGACTGGAAGTACGTGGCCATGGTGATTGACCGTCTCTTCCTGTGGATCTTTGTGTGTGTGTGTGTGGTTGGGACTGTGGGCCTCTTCATGCAGCCCCTGTTCCAGAGTTATAACACCCCTATTATTGATGACATCGATCATAACTGAAAGCAGAAACTGGAACTCTGGTCTTTACGTGGCTCCAACATGAACTTTGAGCCTTTCCAGAATCAGAGTTCTGACAGCGATTTAACACATAACTCTCACATGTCCACCTTCACCACACCCTCACTGGGAAATGATTAGGATGCACTTTATCCCTCGTTCACCACCTTCTCTCCCTCCCAGCTTCCATCCCTTTCCTCATTCTGTCATCCTCGGCCCCACTCATCTGTCATTCACTGAGGAAATGGGATCTATTTATTTCAGTGCACTTAAAGGATAAATCTGGTTTTTAACATCTTGGGTCAGATTTCCATAGCGTTGGCCACCATTCAGTGGGCAAGTATGAGGAATGGGCTAATAGAGTGGCTGCATCTAGCTCCAAAATAAATTTAGGCAGTAGAGAGATGAGAAACAAGGCTTCAGAATGGAATTCATTTGGAAGCTAACTTGACTTGTGTATTCAATGATATTATAATTTATAAAAAGTCAATGATCAAAATACAAAAATAAGATTCAAGTGATATTAAACCAGAGTCATCTTTTCATTTAAAATGTGAAGTGAATCCACTTTCCGGTCATTATGCTCTGCCTATTGTTTAAGACTAAGATGTAGCAGTATTTTAAAACCAAAACCTTTATCATGTCAAGTGTGTGGACCCCTATCACTGTTCACAGAGGTTTACTTGGCCAGCAAGCAACTGCAACTCAGGACTTAATTTTATTTGTATCTGTTTGGAATTATTTTGGTTTGAATTTCTAATGAAAATATGGGCTTCATATTTACAACAGACTCCCGAAGACAAGAAGACGAATCACTTTGGTCATATTTGCACTGAAAATGGGAGCAAGAGGAGACACAGAACAGCCTACTGTGGGACTGTTGGAAATAATAATGGAAGGGTGTATGTGAGTCTGTTTATACTCTTGCAGACTCCTTCTCAAGTGATATTTGAAAACAGCCATATTTACAGTGACGGAGAGATGTTACAATAGTGCAAGAAAAAAAAAACAAGAAGTAAAACCAATCACCATGAGGCTGGTGTTGATTGTCTGCATCCATCACCAAGAAGCCAGCAGCAATAACATTGGATGGTATTTTATACACACCGACCTAGAGGAAATTAGCCAAACAGACTCTTTATTTGTCTCCTCTGTCATATTGTCGCAGCCTGCTCTCAGAGATGTTGAATACTCGCCCTGTAATTATTTCTCAGATGTATAATACATTGTCATCACCATAACACTGTCATCTGCCACTGGAACCAACATTAGCCAGGGAAACGTGTACTGTGCTGAGTTGGTTTATCTTCATTTTCTCCGTGGATGGGATGAAACATTATTATTTTTTTCCTTCTCACTGGCCAGTCATAGTGCGTGACCTGTTTGTGTTGAATTATGTCTGTCCAGACAATAAATGCAGAGAATTATGAGAAGGGGCTTTAATGCAATCTGATGTCTTGCTTGCTGGATCAATAAAGAGAAATGAAAGCAATAAGTAGCGATGATGAATCACTGCATGTCCAGTGGTCATTCTATACTGAAGTGTGTCTCACTTTCTGTCATTATCTGGTTTTAAAGCATTGCACTGCCTCGACCAGCGCTTCCTCTCTTATCAAATGTGTGTTTAACATGTTTGTTGACTATCACCTTGTGCAGGATGGAACAAAGTATAACTTTGATAATCCTCCAGGCTCTTTTACCCCATTTGACGCATTTCTAGCCTCATGAGGTGATTCAAAAGTAAGCACACTCTCTGGGTAGATGGCGGGACAGTTCCTTAGTGTGTGTGTGTGAACTTTCTGAGGCCAAGGCTAAATATTATACAGCTGATTAGACAGTCTTGTATCCCTGGGGTTTGTAACTTCACCTTCTGTTAGCTTAACATGGCAGCGAGGCGGTAAGACTGCTAAAAGGACCCAGCATGTGAGTGAATACACACATGCACATTGTCAGATATCTGGACAATGTTTTGTGTTATGATGCTTTTTTTCTGACTGCCTATGCCATATGCATCATACTTTTCCAGCAAACATCATGTTGTTGTCATTGTGCTCCATTGTTTCACTAAAATAGCAAGCAGTAAAAAACTCTAAAATTAGTTTTAAAGTGTACCATTGTGTGGAATGACCAATGTGAGAATGTGTATCTGTGTTTTTACATCCATTTCACAGTGTGTCACCACCAGAAAGAAGCGAACAATTCAGACAAAAAATGCAGAAAGGGTTGGTGTTGTGGTCTCCAGGTCTGACAGAAGAACTGTATCTGTGCGAGTGGAAGTAAAGGGAGGGGAGTAACAAGCATGGTGGGACAGGCAGAGAAAGAGAGAGAGGTATGATAAAAGGAGACAGGGATGATGAAGGTTGGCCATAAACACACACAAGACTTCTGCAGTGTGTTAGACCAGCAGAGGAGCTGGCATAAAGACCACTTCATGCTGTAGTCACAGATCAATAAGCATTTCTTCCTCTCTGCAAGACAAACCCATACACAGCATGTACAGTGTCAAAGAAAAAGTATGTGAACCTTTTGGAATTTCACTTATTTGGCATAAAACATTATCTGATCTTCACTTAAGTCAAGAGTATTAACAAATATGATGTGCCTTAAATGATAACACAAAACAATTCTGATCTTTAATGTCTTTATTATGAAAAAACATTAATATCTCACAGTGCGACTTAAAAGTATGTGAACCCCTTGGAATAATGACCTCAAAAAAGCTAATTAGATTGTTGTGCATAAGTTAAGAAAATTTGTTTAAAGGTGTGGACTAGAACACTCTACTACGGTACTTTGACTGACAAAAACCACTCTAACTTTTTGAGTTTGCTCTGCACAAGAACAATACAGTTATGTGCCTCATGATGGAAGCAGCAGCTTCCATCATGATGAAATTAAGATTGAACTATTTGGAAAGAACACACAGCACTATATCTGGCATAAAAAGATCACTGTATATCATCCTGTAAACATCATCCCAATTGTAAAGTATGGTGGAGGAAATATCATGATTTGGGCCTGCTTTGCTGAATCAGGGCCTGGCCAGCTTGCAGTGATTCGTGGGAAGATGAATTCCCAAGTGTATCAAAAAATTCAGAATATAGTGAGAATGTCTGTAAGTCAGCTGAAACTCTGTAGAAGTTATGTGATGCAACAGGACAATGACCCAAAACACACAACAGAATGGCTTCAGAAAAACAAAATCTGCCTTTTGGCGTGGCCAATTCAGAGTCCAGACCTCAACCCAATAGAGATGCTATGGAACGGCTTGAAGAGAGCCACAGACATGAGACGTCCAAAGAATATGACAGAGCTAAAGCAGTTCTGCAGGAAGAATGGGCTAAAGTTCCTCCTGAATGATGAACAGGTCTGATCCACAGCTACAGGAAGCATCTGGTTGACATTACTGTCACGGAGTTATAAATTTCAATGGTTCACATACTTTCATGGTTCTCAATAAAGACAGAGTTTTTTGTGTTATTATTTTAGGCACATCATATTTGTTAATACTCTTTGACTTAGATAAAGATCAGATCATGTTTTATGATAAATTAACACAGAAAACCATGAAATTCAAAAAGGTTCACATACTTGCCATTGTAGATATGTAGAATATGCACATGCACTTGCACATGGGTCAACATATACAGAAGCATAAATACACACCCATATATTTTACATTTTTTATATGATTATGTCAAAAATAGAAGACACTTCTATTCTATTCTATTCTGTTCTAGTGCTGTAATTCTACTCCTCTATCTCAGGTGCAGCAGTGAGTGTCAGCAGTTTGATCTGTTTCCTGTAGTCGGCTGCTGCCCTCCATCTCCCCCATTATCCATCACAGGACATTCCTTTAGGATTTATACTTGCCATTTCAGCCTTGTGGTCGATATTTATGAACTACATCACTGCATTTCAGAATGTGTAGTTGCTGTGCACTTGACTCTGGCGGCCATCGATCCTCCCCTCTGAGCTGCTGCGCCGCTGAGCTGAGGGGATGTACACACAGCCGTGGTCCAAACACTTAGAGGGTTTTAAACTGGGCTCAGGAGTCACTCTGTAATGTCCCTGCTGGAGCAATAAATCTCTCCTCGAGTCTTCTACCTGCTGACAGATCACAGTGCTGCTCACTAGTGGTTATAAGAGACACTGCAGAGTTTTACAAGCAGTGATAACTCATCATAAAAATAGCAACACATTCATGATTTATTTGGAACAATGCTGCAGCAAATATACAGCTTTTAGAGAGTATTTTCCGGTAATAAGTAGCTACTGTATGTGTTTAAGTTAAGAATTACACATCAAAATTTTCACAGATCAGGATTTTTCCTCTGTCATTAATTGAAGGGTCACAACATAATTCTGAGGGGTTACAAAAAGAAGCACAAAATAACAAACTTGGAAATGAAAATGTTTTTGCTACATACAACAAGGGTATAATGACTGTATTTGCTTATTTCTGACCATCAGATTATTTACATTTTTTGGGACTCTATGTACAATAAACTTTGTAAACAAAAGGAATCTCTCTTTATATAAACTTGTCATAACTGGTAGTCCAGTGCATCAGGGGACCACAACAAGACTGTTTTGATTTAAAGTGTCACAAGTCAAAAAGATCAGAAACCACCGCTCTAGGGCCTTACGGCGGCTTGTTTATGGCATTATGTCATTCTCTTGGTGATCTTGCGCATACCCACCTTATGTTAAGTCTAATACCTTTAAATTAATGAGATTTACCTTTCTAGGGTCACCAGTAATGTAAAGAATGTCAGCAGTTGTCTTAAAATTAAGGTCATAATAATGATTCATAATGACGATTCTCCAGTTTGGCCACTAAATTAATATTTCAAATGGATTAAAAACCACGTGCAGCTGTGATGAGCAGATCATCTGTGACTGTAAAACGAGGGACAGACAATCATTGTGGACAAACATGAGTGGACCAGATAATGAGTCAGATTAGCCTGGCTCTGTTCGATCCCTCGGGCTGCAGCTGATTAACAGAAAATGACAATGCTGATCATTCAGAGATCAAGATGGACAAATATGACAAAAACACTGAGCGGAATGGATTTGTAAAGAAGCGGAAACATTATCATTTACGGCTGTTCTGCCACTGATACATGACACAGATTGAAGAGTGTGAGAGACAATGAATGACAGAGGGTTCATGGGAAAAATGCGGTGCAGTTTCATTAGCAGCAGAACCCTTCAATCAGATAACTGGGATTCAAGCAGTGAAGGAACTTTAATTAGTTGCTAGTGGCTGCAACAGGCCACAGCATGACCATTCAGACTGCCCGTAGTGTGCACGGGATGGATGTAAAATAGGAAGTAAACTCTCTGTGGTGTTAATGGAACTGGAGAGAGAGAAAGAAGAGGAGTGAGCAGTGAGTGCCGGGGTAGAGGGTTGAGCGGGGTCACAGAGAGTAGCGTGACTGGTAGAACAGGACAAGCTGTGGGAGGAAAGGGGACGCTGAGAGCTTTAATAAAAGAGGATGGCAGTGGGTGTCACAGAGGGATTAGACCCAGCAGAAGAAATCACGGGAAGAAGGCTAAACTGTTTAGATGGGGTTAAAGGGTAAGGAACGGAAGATGGCACGATGTCGGGAACACATATCCATACAGTTATAAAATCTGAGATTCCACTCTAGTTAGTATCTCTGTGACCTAAAATTAACAATTAAATACATGACATCAATGCTTCAGTTCAGGGCGGTTCTAGGGTTTCATCCTTAGGGGGGCTTAGCCCTCACTACTGTATAACATCACTACTGATGTTAATCTCCGTTAGCGCTGCAATGGAGAATTCCATTATGTATTAGCATCGAGCTAATAGGCTAGTTTTAGCACATGGTGGCACGTTTTCGCTGTCATTTGACTGGGATGGGAAATGTGTCACATTGTTGTAAATATTTAAATGTGCTGGCAGTTTTGATATGGTTGATTTATATATTATTTATCTTGTTTCTCGTATGTTTACCTGGCTGCCAAACTGGACACCCACATTCAACCAGACCACAGTCTTTCAGTAACCTTAACTAGTGCCTAGACGCCTAAACACAACTATAAATAATGCTGCAGCCACTGTTGTAAGATTATGTCAGTCAACAAATCAAATAAATGTATTGATGTATTCAGTGTGTGTATTCAACATGTTTACTATTTGCTGAAACAAAATGTTGTCATTATGCTAAAAAAAAAATGTAATTCACTTAGAATGACTTTTTCTCAAGGTTCACAGTGGATTTGTTGATGAATAATAGTTATTCATTCAGCCTTAAATCCCACCTAAAGGGAAGAAAATTAGACAAGTGTGTTTTCAACAATTAAGTTGATGCTAAATTTGCCACAGACACTTGCTGCTACTTCAGATTACACATCTTACCAGTTTGTGTAACAGGTAATTAAAACGCATAATGAACAAGTGAGGAGAACAAGAAAGGAACCTGAACCTCAGCTTTAAACGTTCCCAACAAAGTGCCTTATTCACCCTCCTCGCTCTTGTGGCTTTCTCCTTGATCTCATTTAACCGACCGTGGCCGGCTGCAGCAGGTACAATAGACTCTGGCTCTGCAATGAATGAAATACTACAGCGAGTGATAACATGAGTTACACCAGTGTCTGCTGTAAAAAGAAAAAGAAAGTGAAATAACAGGAACAAATCGAAGATTCCACTATGAAGAAGTAGTCTGATATGAATGAACCAGGACAGTTCTGCCTGACACACACACTGTTGTAACTGCACTTGCCCTTTTCCTTCTCCTTTGCTGTCTCCACCAGCCCCTCGGGGTCTTTGTGCTTTGTCTGAGCTGTCTGACCAGATGCCTGCTGTTATTTAACAGTGTGTCTGACCGAGAGACAAAGGGACAAAAAAACAAGACAGAGAGAGAAGTTACAGAGTGAGACAGAAATAAGGTAGGAGAGCGTTTCCCCTCTCTGATGTCAGCTCGGCTGGAGGCGGTACCGAAACACCAGCCAACTGATTGTGACATTGTAGGGCAATATTCTCCTCCTGTGAACCTGACTAATTCCTGCAGTGCTGCAGATGTGCTGTCTCTTAGAACTATTCCCATCTGCTATCATTTCATTAATCTTCTTTCAGAGAGAGAATGAAGCACTGATACCTCTTCACTTTCTGCTCCCCTTTGTGTTTTTTGATTTGGGAAGATGCAGAGAAAAGCTGAGGAGGAGTCTCCACCCACCGGCCAGGACAGGTGGGTGGAGAAGCAGGACATGCTTCTTTTGCTACTTCGTTTCACACTGTTACTGAGTTTTTCTGCCATAATTTCTCTTTCTGATTCTGAAGCAAAACAACTCTCAACAGGAAACTTAGTTTGCAGTGTTACACTTTCAGTCACTATCAGTCTGGATTTAAAGAACAGTGATTTGTGAAACATTTTAAACACATGATATTTGAAGCCTACTCAACCAGGAGCAACACAATAAAGAAACTTAAACTCCTATAAAGTAGTAGTGAGTGCTGCTTATTAATAAATGTAATAAAGGAATTCATCAGCTTGCATTTACATAAGTCTTAATTTAATTCACACATGCATACATGCCCCTCACACTCCCTGTTACATTAAAAAGACACTAATCATCTCAGTCTATCTCCTGATAGATGTGATAATGGTCATTTACTTGTTATCAAGAAGAGGTATTACTTGACTTCCAAACTGTTTTCCTTTGTGTGAATGTCATTATGTACAGTGCATATGCGCGGAAATTCCATGTTAGAGGCAGGTGTATGTGCAGTAGTCTCTTTTAAATGTTGTGGCAGGGCAGATGCAAATTTGATTTATAAGAATGCTAAAACGTGTATGAACACCTGTGCATGCATCTTTAGATGTTGCATATGTGCACACATAGTTCTATAAAATGTTAATCAACCAGACCAGAATAATTTTCTGCACCTCATGTTATTTTGTGGATTATAAAATAACATACTGTGTGCAAACTATCAGTCAACCAACAGAAAAAATGAGGAAATAGTGCATTGGTTGCATACCCGTTTTATATTGTCAGTGTAAAATACATTTTTATTTTCATAGCTTGAAAAGTTTTTATTTTCATAGCTTGATCATTTCACTCCACTCATTCAAGAATACAGAGCAAGAAATTCAGACTGAAGATAAATCCCAATGTTTCCATTACTGTATGTCTAAAGCCTACAATAGCTGCATTTTCCCCAGTAGTCAGTCTAGACTTGCATACACTAGAATAATTCAGGCAGTGCTGCTGAGCTTTAATAGCTTTCCATTATTTGAACTGGGCAGACTGCAGCCTTCAAGGCTCTATCACTCAGAAGCTAATACTTTAAGCTGCCTGAGCATTGTTATCCCTACAAAATCAATTAAGTAACTAAATAGGTCATTTACAGCTCAGCACTGAAAAAAACACGATCTTATTGTGTTTGCTGCATCTTAATTTAGAGCTACAGTACATTGAGTAGATGTGGTGTTAGTTCTGTGGGTTAAAGACATTTAAGTTAACTTTCTGCTTCTTTTCCCTCAGAAACGTTGTTCAAATGTACAATTGTAGGTTTTCTTAAACTGTCTCAAGTGAGACAGAAACAGTAGATCATGTGTTTTTCTTTCTTCCATTCATTCAAACATACTAACGTGCAGGGCTGGACGTGATTATGCAGAAAACCGTTTTCTTATTCCAAACTTATCACCTGTGAGTCACTGTGAATCAGGTTTGGCCCGTGGGTGAGTGGGTGTGGGACGCAGGGAAGGAGGATGGGAGGGGGAAGGCGGGACGTGCACAAGTTGTCCATGTCGGTGGAGCGCACCGTGAGTCCAACCTTACCACGTTCGGGAGCGCAAAGGAAAAAGGTCCTGCAAAGGTTCCACAAGCGTCTGTACCAGCTTACTGACAACACTTCAGTCATCACCGTCGTCTTTTTTTTTTGCAGAAAGCTTCGCTAAGCGCTGATGTATCGATGAATTTCTCCGGGAAACTAACCACCGTCTTCCTGCTGGTGCTCCTCGCAGCGCAAGGTAAGACACGGCGCGCCGTGGATCGGTGCGCAAAAACGTACCATTGTACCCAGCACTGGAGGTGTCGGTCTGTCTGTCTTTCTTTTCTCACGTCACTTTTAAGTTATCGGTACCGTCTCTCGCCTCCTGTCAACTCTCCTTTGCGCTTCTGAGTGGATAATCAATTGTGTTTATTTCAAATGCCGAGTGGAAACGCTCGATAGAAGCAGACAGCTGCTCTGACTCCAGTTTAGAAAGCAAGTTGGATGACGTGTGTAAATAAATTTGAGACATTGTTCTCAAAGTATTGAGTGTGTTATATTCTTACACTGGGTTTAGGTTCAGTTTGCTCAGAGCTTTTCCACTGTGGCACATGCATCTTAAAAAGGGACAACATATGGATGAGGCATGTGTTTCTCCAACAGCTGGCCGATGACTGGCAATGTTGATTCCATCCCTACATCTTCCTCATGTACTGAGGTTTCTCCACCCACAGAGGTCAGAGGTCAGGGTTAGGTAGTACATCACAGTATAGCCTCTGAGCTGTATGAAAAGGTTGAACTGGATGCTGGTGGTTAGAGTCTGTAGTTTTGAACCTAAAAATCGCTGCTACATCACCGTAGCACATTGTCTGTATCACCCTTTCTTCCTGTTTCCAAAAACATACACCCACTTTTTAGGTGTATGTTAAGTCTTTAATGCCTGAAAGGCTTCAAGTCCCCCGTGTGCTTTAAAACAGCAGATTGTGAAGTGGGGCCCTTGAGCGGCTCTCGCGGGATCCTGAGCAGAACAAAGAATAGATAAATGCTTTAGAGAAAAACTTTTGTGCTGTATGCTGATGATGTAGATGAATGGTTGTTTTGATCCTGGAGACTGGTTTCTTGGGAGGGCCTCTTTGCCATTGGGAGCAAACAGGATAATGAGCACTGCATCTAAGTGTAGGATAAAGTGACTGGTAAGTGGATATATCGTTTTTGGCAGCATCTTTGTTCTTTGCATCAGTGCTGACTGTAGTTTTTACACTCACCTGCCAGTCAAAAAGTGTCTGAGCTCTAATGTTTCTTTAAGTTTAAGTTTAAGTTTGTCTGAAATGTGGTGTATGGAGTTCTCCCATGGGAGCAGAACTAAGTGCCTTAGGTCATGCTTCAGTCATTTTGCGAAAGACAGTGGCTTCACACGTCATGCAAGCTGTTGCAGATTTTGAGTCAAAGAGATGGGACGCGTCTTCTACGACACATGGGTCAGACTCACCGGCTTCTCTCTTCCTCCGCCTCGCACTGTCATTATCGTCAGTTAGAGAGATTTATCCACAGCCGACTGCTTTGTCGCTTTACCCTTGAACTAGGCAAATTTGAAAAGGAACAAGAAAATGGTGCCATGGAGGGATGACAGTGTCAATACTTTCACAGGAGAACAGAGGAAATCTAGTCTTTGTCCTTGCTAGTTAGAGCCGGTTAACTTGGCTGGTCTGAGGAAAAAAACCCCAGAAATACAGTATGAAAGGATTTTGCCTTCACCTTCCCTCTGTGCTCTGTCTCTCTTCTCTTCCCTCTTTCCCTCAATCCCTCATTGGCTGTGTCGGCTTTTGTGTGATTCTGAACAGGGGCTGTGCAGATGCAGATAAGTGCCTGGAAAAAAACACATATTGCAACACACACACTCCCAGTGGTGTTCCCGATTAGTGGGCTTCAGAAGGCATCGTCTCCTGCCATCCAGGATCAGGTGACTTCTCCCCAGGACAGGAAATGCTGATCCTGCAGTCCAAAGGATTGGGGTGTTTTAGTCCAAAAGAGAAGCCGCTTGGAGTAGCTTGGGAGTAAGAAGTGAGAGACCTGTACAGCATCGGATTGTTGTTATTGGAGTTATGACATTCAAAATAAAGTTGCAGCCTGAGGGATGGATTGTGTGCACATCAGCATATTTCAGGACAGAATAGAGTCCATAAGGTTTGAGTGATTAACACGAGTGATGGCCTGCATCTACAGAGATAGTGGATCCAATGTACATTATGTTTCAAGCTTTATCCCAGATCTCACCTTACTGCGCATTTTAATAGACTGCAGTTGTGTGTTGACAGTCTGAAGACAATCTGCTTTTTAAACAAGGTCTGCCCAGTAGAGCATGAAGGGCAAGTTGTCATCCCAACAGACTTTGTTGGCTGTAGTGTGGCCAACAAAAAGCCAAAATGTTATTTCTTTCAGCAGTATTCGAAATGGTTCATGTTAAGCCCCTGTAGCCTTTATCTACATTAAGTCTGCTTGTATGGAGTTTGCTTGCATCATCAAGCATATTTGCTCCTCTGCCAGACTTAAATGCTCTTCTAAGCTTCGAACTACAGAACAGCTCTCTAGTCTGTCTCCCAGCAGCAGTAAAGTATGACAGGCAATCAGCGTGTGTGTGTGTGTGTGTGTTTGTGTGTGCGCAAGTTAGTGTGCACGTGGCTTAAGGACTGTGTGGTGACTTGAGGATCCTCTTAACGCGATTGTCGTGTGATTATTGCAACCAAACCCCTCGCACACATTCTGTGTAACCACCACAGGCACAAGCAGAGACCCTATTCCACCCCCTATGGATGGATTAATCATCCTCCCCTCCAACTACCACCACACACACACTTTCACACGCTTTTTCACACAAACACACACACACTCCTGCTGCCCGATTCCTCTGGGATGTCCTGGTCTTCAGTGCTGGCAGTGAAGTGAGTCATGCTGGCAGACAGAGGAAGAGACAGGAAATAGGAATCTCAACATTTCAGATGGAGGACAAGGACATTTACAACTTTGCACTCTCTGTTTTCTTTGGACTGGTCTCTGTTTCTCCTGGTATATGGTGTGTTTTGTATTGTATTATTTGTCCAATGTGTTTAAAACTAGTACAATTGAAGCCTTTATTTCTTAAAGGACTATACCGCAACATTGTCATTTATTGTCAACATTGTCTCCCTTTCCTGATGTTTCTGTACACTAGTAAGCCGTCTATTGATCGATCAAGCCATTAATCCATTTCCAATTTGCATTTTTGTTTTGTTCATGGAAACCTAACAACATTTGTGTAAAAACTTCCTTTCTCTTCATGGACCATGATGGTTTTCTTGGTTGGTGTGAGGAATGTAATCACTAAATGTCCCATTTGGTAAAACTCAAAAGGAAGAAACATGTTAAAAGCAACAACTATGGTCATCATGTCTTTTTAAAGCTATTTTAAGGCATTTATGCCATTAATTTGATAGTACAAGTAAGAAGACAGACAGGAAACATTGGAGAAGAGAAGGGATATGACATGCACCAAAGGTCACCAGTCAGACTCCAACCAGGGACACAGATGCAGTTACATGGCATGTGCTGTAACCGTTCAGCTACCAGGGTGCTCTGGCTGTCATGTCATTTGATCCACATGTTTCCATTATTTCATTGCAGATCACTGAATTGGGAAAATAAGCCCAAGTTACTAAATAGAAAATTCTTGTTTTGCTTTTTTTTTAATGCAAAATATTTCCAGGTCCTCCTGCAAAAAAGCATCTCTAGAAATGTTTAGATTTTGCTTAGGTAAACTTAAACCAGTTGTTAAGGAGAGCTCTCACGACAGATTACACACACAAAGTAATCTGTCATTTGATTTTTAAAATGTACCTAGAAACTTTGAGAGCTATTGTGAGAATTTGTTATATCAGAACTAGACCGCACTATTTTTTAAACATAGTGAAGATGGTTAGCTGGTTTTAAGCGAAGTCTTGCTGTGACGTAGCCAATAGATATTAACCCAGGACATTTACATACTTTTTGACCTGCTTGCAATAGAGATGCTAAGACTGACTTAACAGTTTCCCGGCAGTAGGGACTCCATCATTTAACTTCTCTCCTGGCATTGACACCAGTGCACTGTACTGTATTGGTCATTGTCACCAATAGCAGTATAGAATTCGTCAAAATAAGCGTCTGTGTCACGATATCCTGATGTGACACAGTTTCCTTCCACTGTGACATAAAATACAAGATGAAACAAGCACTTGTTGTATCTGAAAGTAATTTTTGTTCCCAAAGTCCCACATGTGAAGCAGGGTCGTCATTAGCTTGTTGTCGTGTAGTCTTCTAAGATGAAAACATGGAGGCACGGAGCCATCGCATTTCATGCATCACAGAACATGTGCAGACGCTGCACAGATACATACACTCATAGTTACATATATATATATATATATATATATATATATATATATATATATACTATGTATGTAGGCGAGCTCTCATACATGAAGACATACATAGGTCACATCATGCCATATGTTTTAAGGAATGGTCACAGCACTCTCAGTAATCACCATGGATCCTCTAGTGCGTCATGCAGCATGTCAGAGTCAGGCCATCAAAAACCCTGGAGAGCAAAAACACACTATCTGGCTTTTCACTGCTTTTTCTTGCTGTCACTTTCCTCCTCCTATCTCCTCTCACCACCGTCGCTCTCTCTCGTTGTATCTCTTTTCCATGCACTCGCATACACTGTCAGCCATGTATTATTGGAGTGTAATTAGCTCCTTCAAAGTGTCCACCACCCGCTTCTAGCCTCATCGTGTTAAGCACATGCCTCATCAAAGAGTCTCCCACAGGCCATGGGTCTTCCCGCAGCTTCAAACTCCTGTAGTCATGAGAGTCAGTCTCACTATTTGGTTTGCTAATTCGAAATCACCACAGATATTTGAGGGTGCCATGCCTGACTGCTTGACTTGGTTTCATCCACGTCAGAACAAAGGCTTATCACTTTCTTGTTATACCACAAAGACGAGTGTAGGAAATGTGACTGTCAAACTGATTTTCATCAGCAGAGATGATTAACAACATGCTAAAACTGGAAAAAATAGAAGGCATATTTTGTTATTATCTTAGGGAGAAATTATAATGACATATGAAGTGGTTCTAGGGATAATTACATTAAGGGCTGGTCCACCATTTCAGTCCAAACTGCAATCTCAGCGACTATTGAGTTTCCAGTAAATGAACTCTATGTCTGCTCTGTTAACTTTTCACAAAGTAAAAATATTTATTAGATATTATCATCATCCTTAACTGTACTTGTGTCTAGTTCTAATTAGCAAATAGCATTTACTGATTGCTGCTGCTATAAAGTAAACATCTGGGTATAACTGATTTATAATTGACACTTTATGAAACTGGAATGTTGAAAATATTATTCCACAGCTGGTTGAACACAAATGACATGAGCTCAGGGCAGAAGAAAGAAGACTAATCGAAAGCATCCTTGATCAGAAATCTTTTATAAATAACTTCTTGTCACTGTCATGTGCATATAAATTAACTCAAATTATACCCTCATGTTGAAGCGAGCGTGTGTGGATTCAGCTGAGGTGAAAGAGCAAAGTTTATAATTAACTGTCTTTAAACTAAGGCTACTTAAGCTCTTAAGTGGCAGAACAAAGAAGGGAGCAGGGGAGTGACCGTGTCAACAGAGCAAGAAAAAAAAAAATTGGTTCAATTTATTTTGTCCCTGTGAACAAAAGGTCCAATTAATTGAGCTGAATGTATAGTGATTGCCCTGGTTTTCCCTTGGCCAATTAGAGGCTTAAACAAGGTTCTGGCAGAGCAGCGAATTAGGGAGCAGCGGGCAGTTTTCAAGGCAGGTACCTAAAGCGGAAATTACTTAAGTGTCTCTCGAGGGAGGCTTTTTCATTAAGCTTTAAGACTCAACGTACCTCTCGCTGTGACCTCACAAATGTATTGGTAAAAAGTTGTATAGTATAATTTAAATCGATTAGAACTACATCAGGAAGCGTTTTGTTTTGACAGTCAACCTCTTGGCATAAATCTGTTTGTTAATTTTTTTAAGACTAAACTTCAAAACAACGTTTTGGGCTTTCTCTTCTTATTTATTTCCCCAAAGAGCTCGGTTACATTGCTTTTGTCGCGGTGGTAAGTCTGAAAATGTTTCAGGCAATAATGTAGGAAGGGAAAAGCTGTGCGAGCTGATTTTCTGAGGGGGCTTGAATAGCCTCTGTCTCTACTGGTCTGCACCCTGCTGTGTATGCACTGATTATGAGACTGTGTGTGATTCACACCTCACTGTGGATTTATGAGAGATAGTGATAGAGGTTTAGATAAAATTAAATGCGTAATATGTTTGGCACAAATGAAGCCAGCATTTTGTTAATGTTCTAAGTTAACACCTTTATCTAGGGCTAATTATTGTCTGGAGTCAGATGTGTGTTTTTTTTTTGTTTTGGGTCTTTTTTGTGTGCACCAGATGTTGTAATTATCAAAGCATTGTGAGTCTAGAGATAGAATTTTTAGCTCAGTAAGCTGAGTCTACCCCTGAGCTGTGTTAGTCCCCTGGGAATTTGTAAATTAAAATTGTACTCTGTAAATGTTTTAAGAGGTGTTTTCACTGTGTTTCTGTGTAATCACTGTTAGGCTGGGACGTTTCCTGACATGCTTCACATTCAGATCAGATTCAGAGCCCCTAAAATGAACAAGGGATAGAAGTCGATTGTATTGTTATTTCCCTGGCCTTGGTGAGTCTGAGCTGTGAACATGAGCAAACAAAGAAGTATCTCAGAATAAGGCACCAGACAAAGTGTAATCTGGGATCTTTGCAAGATATTCATCTAGTGGTACTCCCTGCAGCAATAAACAGAAGAACTGTACGGACAGTGAAAATGAAATATGTGTTCAACCATATAGGTTCAGATGATATCAAAGCACCATACCTACTGTAGTTTATTATATATACATTTCTGTCTCTAGAAGTCAACAACAGACACACGCTACAACTATTTTAGCTACTGTCACACAGTATTTCAGTTCAGCTTCTTGTACCAGTTACAGTGATACATAAACACATTAGTGAGGCTGTAACCTTCTGGTTTGAAGAGAGTTAACTGACCCGCACAGAAAGAAAGTGTCCCATCGACGGACCATGTTTTATTTAGTTGTTGCCAAGGAAACAAACCTTTTTCAATGACTGTGGCTATTTGTGTGGGTTGTGCCCCATTTGCCCTTTTGGTGAAACACATTTTCCTCCATCTCTAAAATGATTCATGCATCTTCATGAATAGAGGGATGGTAGCTGGATAGTGTAGTTGTAAGATCACCGGCCCTCCCATGGGGTTCAAATCCCAGCTCCGGCCTACCTCCCGTAGGGGTCTTGAGGCAAGACCTCCTTACGCGTACCCTGCCTTTACCTTGTACCTTTTAAATCGCTTTGGATAAAAGCGTCTGCCAAATATCTAAATGTAAATGGTTTGGGACTGTGTTAAACTTCTTGTTTTGAAAGCTGTGATGGGAGAAGTCGGCCTTTGCTATTATTTAGTACAGATATGTACAGAGGATTTGGAGCCATTATTGAAGTCGGAAGTTGTGCTATCGGTGAGAGTGTATTCTGTCTCAAGGGAGGCAACATTTTCTGCTTGGACAGGCGTGGGTCTATGTGCCATCCCTGGCACTAGTGTTACTAGTGGCAGTTTTCCACAATATGACCTCTAATCCAACCTTGCAAAGGGCACTCACGTCTACAACACTACGCTCTCTTTTGCTTAAAAGCATCTCGTGTGTGGAGATGCCGCAAAAGCTTTCAGGCTTTGCCTTGACTGAATAAACAGGTAAGCAAAATGCTTCGATCTCCCATCTCTCTCTGTGTAAAGCAAACAGACATTTCACCCAAATCAAACTAACTAAATGCAAGTAGCTTTGTCTTTATTTTCTCCGGATATCCACTGGCCCAAGAAGAGTGGAGGTGAATGGAATTTAGTTTGTGGCGCAAACAAAATGACTGAATGATGATTTTTATGAACTGATCCTTTTTTAAAAATCTCAAAAATCAAAGTAAGAATGGTGAGGAATATTGATGCCACTACCACCAATAACTGCTCCTGTGTTTCTCTTTGTGTCGTTCTGCTTCTCTATTTCTATTTCTATTTCTATTTGAAAGACTACAAAATGGTTTTGTCGATCATCATGAAAAAAACACTGTGTCCCTTTAATATTTTGTTTGTTTAACTATTTTCAGTGACTGAGCTTTTACATATATTGAAGTTTAATTTACTTGCAGTGATGGTCTTTGAAGACATCTCAACACCCACAATTTAACACAGGAAATGTAAAATTCCATTATTCACTGCTGTTTGTCATTATAATTGCTTATCTCTTTATTCCGTTTGTTCTTTTTCTAATTCTTTTCTGTTTCTTTAGGCTGTTTTTCATCTAAAGCAGAGGACAGATTGTTTCGGAGGTTGTTCCGACGGTACAACCAGTTCATCCGACCAGTGGAGAATGTATCTGATCCAGTCACAGTGGAGTTTGAGGTTTCCATATCTCAACTAGTCAAAGTGGTAAGAAGAGACAATCGATATAAAAACCAATATAACAGCATATTGCTCATCCATTCATCGAAGTCCCTTTTCTCTTGCCGACTAAGTCACCCTTTCTGTCCCTACAGGATGAAGTCAATCAGATCATGGAGACCAATCTGTGGCTGAGACATGTGAGTACTGTTGATCCTGTATGAGATGTCTGTCACATTACTTGTTCACACTGAAGTATGCTAAGTTTCTGACTTGCAGGTCTGGAATGACTACAAACTCAGATGGGTTCCTGCCGAATATGACGGGATTGAGTTCATACGAGTTCCATCCAATAAAATCTGGAGACCAGACATTGTTTTGTACAACAAGTAGGTTTTAATGCGCAGATGACAAGAAGCAACCAGCTCCATGATCAGTGCACTATGTGCATTAATGCACTTAATGCTAGATTTCTGTTGCATTATTTATGTTATAGCCACTCATCAAATGGCTCTCACTAACCTCCTGCTTTTTAGTTTGCATCTCTCTACTTTTCGTTTATACAGTTCTGCCCTTTTCAGTGATTATTATTATATAATATATAATATTCTCTCACAGTGCTGTAGGCGATTTTCTTGTGGAAGACAAGACCAAGGCTCTTCTGAAGTTCGATGGCACCATCACCTGGATTCCTCCAGCGATTTTTAAGTCTTCCTGCCCCATGGACATCACCTACTTCCCTTTTGACTACCAGAACTGCTCCATGAAGTTTGGCTCCTGGACCTATGACAAGGCCAAGATTGACTTGGTGCTCATTGGCTCAAAGGTCAGATATAGACAAGGAGAAAGTCCTGGCCATCTAACTGTTTTTATTTTACTATACATTTCATATCTTTCTCATATCTTCAGAAAACCTTTAGTCAGTCATCTCATTTTCACACTGCAACTGTTAAGCCGTTCACTTAAAATAACATTTGCTTCATATTTGCATATCTCCAGGTAAACCTGAAAGACTTCTGGGAAAGTGGAGAGTGGGAGATCATAGATGCACCAGGATACAAGCATGACATCAAGTATAACTGCTGTGAAGAGATCTACCCAGACATTACCTACTCCTTCTACATCCGACGCCTGCCGCTTTTCTACACCATCAATCTCATTATTCCCTGCCTCCTCATTTCCTTCCTTACAGTGCTGGTCTTCTACCTCCCATCTGACTGTGGTGAGAAGGTCACCCTATGTATCTCTGTCCTTCTCTCTCCTCACTGTTTTCCTGCTGGTCATAACTGAGACCATCCCTTCAACGTCACTCGTCATCCCTCTGATCGGCGAGTATCTTCTCTTCACCATGATTTTTGTCACACTCAGCATTGTTATTACTGTCTTTGTGCTGAATGTTCACTACCGCACCCCCATGACTCACACAATGCCAGAGTGGGTGAGGTCTGTGTTCCTCGGGGTACTGCCAAGAGTGATGCTGATGAGACGACCTATTGACCAGGGATGCTCCACCCCTGTCATTACAGGGGGGGCAGGAGTAGGAGGTGGTGGAGGAAGCAGTGGGGGAAACAAGAAACGAAAGAACAGTGTAGGAAGTGGATCAGGAAGTGTAAGTGTTGGAGGAATAACTGGAGGTGTAGCGTGTCCACCACTGGATGGTGGCTCTGGAGCAGGAGGGGCCTCCTCAGCTGGTGGATCCATGAACTGTGTGGAGTACGGCGAGATGAACCGCGATATGAAGCGGGATATGAACAGGAGATGCCCATACAGAGGCAAGGAGGTACCGACTCCTGTCCCTCCACTGAAGGTGCCACCTCCGCCTCCCCAGGCACCACAGGCCCAGGGACCCCAGGAGTCAGAGCTCCCTAAGCTCTCAAGGCCGCTAAATGCCCCATCACCTGTCAACGCTGTGGTTGCCTTCTCCGTGGTGTCACCAGAGATCAAGCAGGCCATCGAGAGCGTCAAGTACATTGCAGAGAACATGAGGACTCGCAACAAAGCCAAGGAGGTAAATAAGGAAGCTTCACCTGCCTGTGTTGATTAAACTGTTTCTCAATTAGGCAGTAGAACTATTAGTGGTGTAATGCAAAATGTATTTTTCATTTATACCTTGAACTGTGGGATAGTGCTAAATATATTTGACATTATAAACTGTGGATTGAAGAAAAGAATTGCAGATCATTGAGTAATCAAAATAATTCATGGTTGCTGTCAGAGATTACCCCCAGAGTAATTACATTATGTATCTTGCAATGGAAGGTCTAATAATAATCCCTGATTTAGTTTCACACTTAGTAGACAAAAATATTCCCTGAACAGCGGGATAGTTCACACTCTCTTTTTAAGAAAAAAATAACATTACAGCTTTAATGTAAGATTAAATGATGTGTTAAAGCCAACACGACATGACATGTTATGATTAATCTGTAAATCTGAAGTAGCATATTTACTGTATGGGATAATTAAACATAGATTACACCGAACAAACATGGTGTGGTGCATAAGGGTCAGTGAACAAACAAGCCTGGGGGACATCTGGTCTTAAATGCATCTGTGGATGGTCTAGCTAGTTGTACCCTGTTGCAATTGCCCCATAAATATTCTGCCTGGACCTAAAGAGAGACAAAAGCACAAAATAAGAGAAAGACATATCCTCAAGGTCATTGGAAATGTGTGGGGGCTATCACAGGAGCCTTAGCCATAACCACTAATCGTGAGCCAAAAACCACGGTTTAACCCTGAAATAAAAGAACTGGATTTTTGTCCCCAGATTTCTGTGCACAGATTCTGTACTCACAATGTACACAGATGAACATAAACACGTAACAATAAAGCTTTATTGTATGTATGTTATCTCAGCAGTGTGTGGTTTTCTACTGAGCTCGGTCCATGATTTAGAAACCATTTACACGGGGATATAAAGGGAGCGTAAATCTGCGTGTTACAGATGGAGGGCTTTGCGTATGCCTCTCTCGCACTCTGGATGGTCCTGATATGTTTGTTGCTTCAGCTCTATCTTTTTTTAGCAAAGCTTTGCTCTTGTCGCTGATGCATACAGAATGGCCAAACTGCCTCCTCTATAGGCACATAATGGCATTATGGTCAGTGCAGTCACGATCCTATTATCCACACCTGACCGATTGAGGAGTAGGCCTGATATATACACATACAGTATAGTGTATAAACTCTAATTATAATCAGATTCATAGAAGCAAATAGTGATGGTCCCCTGGGCCTATCTTACAAGCAGCCAATTGGTGCTGTTGCTTTAATATTCACAATTATCATTTAGCAAATAACTTTCAAGTATTTTTAAGGAGAGACAGACGATATCATTGTGCATTTCTTCCAATTGTACATGTACCTAAATTGTCTACTTTCCTCTCCACAGGTGGAGGATGATTGGAAATACGTTGCCATGGTTATCGACAGGATCTTCCTGTGGGTTTTTGTGACAGTGTGTGTGCTGGGAACTCTGGGACTTTTCCTTCAGCCACTCATCAGTTTCTTTAAATGAGGCACTTATCTTCATCCTCACTCTCTCTTTTATTCTACCTCCGCCTCTCTCCGTAACCCACTTGAATTACTTTGGGAAGAATTGTTCCTGTTGCTCCATCTCTTAGCTATCTGGGCTCTCTTCTCTTGTTTTCCCCCTTTTTATTTTTATTTTGTTTGTCTCTACTCTTTCCATCTTTCACTCTCCTCTGGATCCCAGTCATCTGCCATTGCTTATAGTAGCCCTCAGCTGTTTCCACATATGACTTACCCAGATTCCCCTATTTCTCCTTTGCCATCTACTCTATGTGCACGCAAGGCTGTTCTCCAGTCTCCTTGTCTAAATCACAGTTTTTTTCAACTGTAATTTTAACATCTGCTGTCCGTCTTTGCCTCTCTCTGTTTTTCACCTCTCATGTGCCATGCTAGGACCTGCCACTGCCTACAGCGTATCTCTCCTCTACCACTGTGTGCATTGTTCTCTGCATTTTCACTCTGTGGTTTACTGAAAATATCTTTGTTATTGGACAGTGTAATGACATTTCAGGTAATCACTTAAGTAATTATCATTATAATTACTGTAGTAGTATCTTAGTATCTGTAGTAGTATCTTAAGATATGAATGACTGCGAAAGAAGAGCCTGAATACCTTTATGAGTTTTGCAGTAGCACTTTGTCATTGAATGCCAATGCAATAAGGACAATACAGTTTTGAGAAAGACTATACAGTATGTCCTCTTATCATGTCTACTTCACTTTTTGACAACTGGTAATGATATGTACATAGGGTTTAGTGATGTAAAGGTCATTTGAATGCTTTCATTTTTCTTCAGGATAGATTTCTTGTTGTCAAATACCTGCATTCACCTCTAAATCTTCCTTGTACATACCTTTGTAAAATGTGGAGTTTGTTATGCATGGCCTGTGAGAGGGACAGTATCTCATTTTACACCCTTAACGATGATATGTATTCCATATGGTGTCACTGTAAGTCTAATTATGCACCAACTGAATTCACATCAGTGCAAACTAAAAATGTATACAAACACTTTAAATTGCACAATGTAGAATAAACTAAGAAAAAGACTTAAAGTAATCAAATTGTCTCAAGTAACTTCAAACACAACATTATGGGCTAAATGTCTCTAAATGTGAAGGTTTTTTTTTTCCTTGATGTCTGTGTGAGTTTCCCTCTGTCCCACAATCTGTTTGTGTGACCACCTGCCCAGAGAGGAGGGTACTGTTGTTTAAGAGGAATAATAAAGTAACAGATTATAGTGGCCAACATCTGTATGATAAGAGAAAGGCAGAAGCTGTAAAAAGAGGTGGAGATGACGGTGGAGAAGGAGTGAGAGATGAATTTAGGAATGGGTGAAAAACCAAATGCCATAGTAGGCCATCAAAATACTGCAGGTCAGTGGAAATTGTCAGTGGGACTGTAGCTTACAGGCAAAAAGAGACTCTGATCCTGCAGAAATGATTCATATTATCTCTGCTTCAGGATTCTTGAATTTGAAGAACAAATACAGTATGTTGGATGAATCAAAGCTCCGTGTGGCACAAACAGCAACTCAAAAGCAAAAAGCACAGCAAAGCATTTTTCTTTGAAGCATCTCTCTTTTTCCTGACTTATCGTTCCTTACCCCCCTCCATCAAAGGTCACGGGTGAGTCTGACTGTGCCTATCAGCACTGACACACACACACACACACACAGTGAAAGTTCAGGGTGGTGAAGGAACAAATTGCAGCCCTTTCCCCCCCTCAAGCCATATTGGAGTCTGACTCTGGCTTTGAATTGGCCCACTCTGTGGCTCCCAGCAACTCTTCCACTCACAGTTAATCCCTACATGTGTGCATTGAATAAGCATGTGCACATTTCTGTGTGTGTGAGTGTGTGTGTGTGTGTGTGTGTGTGTGTGTTCAAGAAGGGTAGAAGGGGACTACACATGCCACCTGAGGAAGTGAGAGTGAGAAAAACACACACAGAGAGATAGCGACAGTATGCGTGTGTGTTTATGTGAGTCTATTTGCGGTCTCTTCTGCATGGATATCGGTACATGCGGATTATGGAAAGGATGAAGTCTAGTTATAAATATGGAGATGCAGCAGTAGCAGTCAGCACAGTATCCCATCAGTCTCAGTCTGCTGCCTGACAGGGTCACATTAATGCCAGACTTCCACATTACGAAGAAATCAGCCTGAGAACCAGCGTCTTCCGCTGTGTTTGGCCAGTATTTGCATGATGTATGCAGTTTTCCTTAATGTCTCTCCTCCGACCTCTTGAGTTGCCCTTCAAACATATAGCAGAGAATGAAAAAGTAAGACAATGTTTTTATTCTTTAATGCTCTGATGAGCCTTTACAACATTATTATGCAGACAAATCATCCGCTTCTTGAAAGCTGCAGCCACTTTAAGCAGAATTTGTGATTGTGTACGTTAGATTTTCTCATAAAGCTTTGAATCTTTCTTGAATGATTGGACTTGGTGCTCAGTGACAGAGCAAAGCAGAGCACAGCAAAGCTCTGGGTACTAAATTGAGGGATAATACATTATTAAGTCAGCCACACGGATAAATATTTTACATGATTCTTCACTGTTGACGCCAATGGTTAACATCCAGCTCCTGGACAGCAGAACTCCAACAACTCACTTTAATTTTATACCTTTCACATTTCATGATCAAGTGTGTTATTCCGTCTGCTTCAATAGTTTTATCATTTAATCAGTTTTCATCGGGCTAATCCTAACCCTCACCCTAACTTGATTATAATCTTTTTGTCAAGGTCTTTGATGGGACCTGTGAGAAGCAAGTCTATGATAGGGGGTAATCTGCAGTGCACCTGCATTAGCATGGAAACACTGGGGTGGGCTGGGGTGAGACAGGGGAATACTGCAGAATGGTTTATGGTGAATTAGGGTTGCCTCTTGTGTTGTCAGGAGCAGAACGGTACGTGCCCGCGGCCAGTCACCGTGGATAAGTAAAGGAGACTCTCCTCTAAATAATTCATTCCAATGGGAGCCTTCTGAACACTCGCACACATGCAGGGTCCTCTCATACACACAGCTGACTGCCTCTTGAAGCTGAATATGGCGCACACCAAACACACCCTCACATGTGCTCGCAAAGAGCAGGCTTCTAATTTTACTCTCTGATGAATATTTATAGATGGATTGGCATAGAATTAAGATAAAGCATTTTTTTAAATGCTTCTGGGACTGTTTCTGAGTTGGGAAGTCAATATTAAGTGTATCTTTTGGAAAAATGTATACAGTACCTTCGTGAATCAAGGGGCTGTTTGCATTTTTCTGTTGCATTTGGTTATTTTTTCACATTAACTTCACATTTCTAGCCTGACCGATGGTGTTTTGACAACAGCACTTGTATGGCACTGCTACCACATATGACAGAAATAATGACACAATCTACAACAAATGAATGATCCAACACATTTCAAGCTGAGAATAAGAACACTGCTTTGCAAAATTCTTCAAACAACCTTAATAGTTTAAATAAATTACAAAGAAAACTCAGTTTGTGTAACTTTGCTCTTGCCATTTCCTTTGGGTATAATTTTAACCTGGGACATAGTTAAAGCCGCAGACCTTGAGGAGACATGCTCTAAAGGCAGAGAGAGGATCAGCACTGTGACGAGCCCACGGCAGAGATGAGTCCTGCCAGTGCTGTTTCAGCACCTTGGACAGTGATTGGAGCCAAGAAAAGGTTTCACGAAGACATTTAAGACGCGGCTGTCGTGTTAGACTGTCTAAAGTTTGCTCTTTGCTGTAATACAAGTTGGACAGTTTCAAAAAGTAATGACTGACTTATTTTAGGAATATACATAGTTAACCATGCTACCACTAGGCTAACAAAGAAGAAAGGCTTACTGTATATATATTTCCATGGTAATAACTAGAGACACCATGTGACAAAAAGGAGACATTTCATAATTTGTGATTAACCTTTTGATTGAGTTTGTGTATATTGTGTTGTGTTTTAAATCCACCACCATGACACAACTGCAGCTCCTCAGGAACTGCTCTGCCGGATTATAAAGTGAGAAGGGAGGCAGGTTATGGACTGAACTACTGCACAGCAAGATGTTCTTCAACTCACAGCCGGTTAATTGTGACAGGGTTTTCCTACAATTAAATGTATTGTTTCTATTGCATTAGGTGTTTGTGTGGATAGTATGATACGATTCTCTGTCCTTCACCTAAGTGGATAACACTGTACTGTATATTAAGAACCTGAGTGAAGTCTTCTGCCATGAGATCAGTTTTGATCTCATCACGGCAGCTTTATGGTAATGTGACACATGGTATGTGAAATAAGGTGCCTCATTTTTTTGTCCGTCTTGTCTGGAGGCAGTTGAAGATTACACGTTCCTTTGATTCTAGATGTAACATGAAGACAGGAACGTCTTCTCACACACACACACACACACACACACCATCATCTCTGTAGGCACTCCAGGGTGCACAGCCCTGAGGAGTAATTATATCACTAGAATGCATATGTACATGTAGCATACATGTGCAGCCACAGACACACAACATGCACAGGGATGATAATGTGAACAGACAAAAATAAGCAAAAGCAGATTTACATACATACATACTGGCACATGGACCAACACAGGTCATCCGTGTGCGGACGTCACACAAGCACTCACATATACACGCAGAAAAAAAAAAAGAACTCATGCATTTATGCACAACTACAGATAAGACGCACACAAACACACAAAGCACAGTTGACTCACATCTGATGACAACATCTGTGGTGGGTTAGAGTTCATTCTCTCTCTCTGCCAACTGGCGCTGGACTGAAAGTGTTGTGACAGAAAAGACACACACACACACACATTATTATTATTTAATCTGGCTGTTGCACTTGATTATCGCTCATTAGCCATTCCTACGTTATCTGAAGGAGACAGGAGTGTAACACTGCTCCGCAGGCTGGAGTTTCAAACCATCAGTGGCCCTTTCTCCTCGTCACGTCAGCCGGACGAAAAACAAAAGGGAAAATCGGCGTGAGCTGTCTGGATTGAAGTATCATGTTAGGAGGTCAATAAATATTTAGTGTGAGTGAGTCTGGTTTGTGAGAAACCTCATTCAACTGCTAATTTCTTTCCACTCAAGCAGTGTCGGATGTATCGAACTGAAGAAAATGTGTATTTGACCTGTGACCCTGAAGCTCCCCCCCATCCCAGAATGCAGAATGCAGCTTGTAATGAGTTTATACTGTGTAGCCATGTTTTCCTAATCCCTCACTCTCCTTTCCTTTCCTCTGTTGTAAGTTTTGATCAACTTTCTAATGACCGTTTCCCTCTCATCTGGTCAGTCTCTTTCCATCTACTTCACTGTGCGGCTCTTTTTAGAAGATTAAACTATCAAATAGCTGAGCTCCTACATTATTGATGAGTGGGGATCTTTGTATTGGATCACTTAAAAGTTGACCGAGTTTTGAAAAAGTTTCTATTTCCTGAGAGCTACTTTTGGTTCCATTGAGATTTCAAAGGTTACGAGATTATCAGGCCTTTACTTAAAGTGTTGGCGGTACCATTAGTGGGCTACTGCTATTAAAATGTGAGCGACCACTGACTTTGTGTTTTCCTTTGAAGCTTGTGTGAGATTTGATTTTCTTGTGCTGTATCCCCCTCCTGCCTTTATCACCAGTTTCTTTTTAAACCCTTACAATAACAAACAGATTAAGATTAAACCCGCGTGCCCTGGGAGACGGGGTTGTTTCCTCCTATTTATTAATTTTTTCTGCACCAAGTCAAATTATGCAGACTTTAATTACGAGCCCAACAACAGCTGAGAAAACAAAAACAACACCAAGTGGAGCCAAGAAGAGAAGTTTCGCACACACAGACAAGCATTAACATTTTGTGAACACACACACACACACACAGATGCAGAAAAAGTATTCTCCCTTCACTTTCTGTCCTCTGTGTCTCACTTTCTCCCTCACACACACACACACACACACATACATTAACACAGACACACTCACACTGTGCAGCTGCACACAGTCGTCTGGGAAGGGGCCGGCAGGTTTCCAGCCCGCGAGAATTTATGTTTCCGAATGATTAGAGGCGAGGCGGACGGGACGATCTCGGAGGCAGCAGCTGCCCGCCCCATGGCTCCAAGTGGAGCAGAAAATCAGGATAATTTCATTGTGATAATCAGCCTCACGTTATCCCTGTCACTTCAGCCTATGAAGGAGAAGGAAAGATGGGGGAACATGGTGGAGCGGTAGTGTGTGACACAGAGAAACAGAGAGAGAGAGAGAGAGGGGAAAGAAGAGGAGACGATAGAATAAAAATACTGAAGAGGAAATGTGTTCTTCATGCCTGAATAACTGCAGAAGATGTGCAAGTGGGCCTGAGCCTGTGCTGCTTATTTTTTCAGTCCCTGTAAGGACTTACATTAATTCCCCAGATCCATCTTTATCTGTCTTTACTGTTATTTCTGCTAATTAAGATCATCTAACCAGGTAGATATTCAGGTATTTATTGATGAGATTTTTTTATTTAGATTTTAGAGGGTTCAGTTGGAAGCTCCACAGTTTCCTACGCTCTTCACTGAATCTTTCCAGAAACGTTGTCTCGGATGCTTTGTATAATCCACAGACCTCACTGTCAACACTTTTTCATGGAACTAGAAGTAGAAACAATCGCAATGTAATCTGTTCATGGCGAAGTCTGTGGACTCTGACAGTGACAGGGACATTTTTTCCTCTGAAAACGGTTTCATGTTTCATCAGTTTCCTTGTCTGCTGGATTTCCATTGGTTTCCACTGCTTGGTTGCTCACGTGTTTCTTACTTTTCACCTTGTGTGATATTCTTGTGCTTAATGCTTTTATTGTGACTTCTTTTCTAATTTTTATTGACAATTGTCAGTGGTGTAGTGATGGTAAAGTACAGAGGGAGCTATCGAGGATGAGGGACCAACGCGATAACGTCAGGGTGCAAGCTGAAGCTCAGGGGAAGCTGAATGATGCACCAGGATGATGATCCTAAGACATTAAAATAGATCTACTACATATTGACAACAACAATCGACCAACGTTTCTCACCCTCACAATGTCTTAAAATGTTGAGGCTGCTAAACCAACATTATTAATTCTCCATTCTAACCAAAAACTGTATGTTTAATCACAGATTGTCATCAAAATATGCATAAACTTAAACATAACATTCTCATTGTTCCAATTCTATGAACAGAACATTTCTCACCTCAACTAAACCTGTTTCACGCTCTGTGAGAAGTCAGGTGGCAGCACAGTATGGATTTTGCAGCACATTTTTATTTATTGCAGGTGTTGTTGCTATCTGCTGTGATTTATACAGTAAATCACCTCCACCATCAGCATTTGTGTGCACGCTTGTTTGGGCAGATGTTAATGGGTTTACTGTATGTTGTCTGATTTTATGGTCTCTCTTTCCTCACTCTCGTTTTATTTTTCTCCTTCTTCCTTGCGGGAGCCGTGTTCAATATATCTGAGGCTGTCGTGAGTTTTAATGTTTATATTAAGTGTTTGCTTTCTGTAGCTGAAACCTAATCTCCTCCTTCTGCACCAGAGTGAATAAAAGCTTTGGAAGAACAGCCGTATTTGTTCACTACCGATGTGAGAAATAGTGAGACTGGGCCTGTTCAATGCATGTTGTGATAAGATGGTAAACAGATACACGTGAAGCATGAAAGTAAACGTAAACAGGTGTCGTGTAGAAAACCTGAAATAGTGAACTTGGAAACATGTCTGGACTGTTATTGAGAAAAAAGACGACATATCAAACACATATTGTTTAATATGACTTACAGCATGTCTGCAGGAGACCTTAAACTCACACAGAAGGCCTTTATTGGGATTTAATCCCTGATGACATGATGTCCTGGGTTAATGTTCCCATTAGCGCTCTCCAGTGGACGAGATGAGCAGCGGCGGTGATGTGCACATCCATCACTCAGCAAATGAGACACAGTTGGTCTCAGTACATCTGCCAATTAGATTGTGGCCTGTTACACAGCTTATAGCAGGGGAAAGAAATGCTGCATATCCATTTGTTATTTGTTGGAAACCTTTGGAAAATGTGCAAATAATGTAGAAACTCTAAAGGAAAATGTCTCAGTTTAACCCATCCCTCACAGCCCAGATCAGGAACAACAGTGATTTCATGCGCATTATATCTCATTATATCTACTCTCCAATAAAACCCACTCATGAGCAGCACCACCGCACTTACTAACCATCAAACTTGCTTCGTGGTTCAGATGGGGTTTTAAACTCCACATGACGGCTCCACTCGGGCACTTCTCCCTCCCTCCCCCTCCCTCCTCTAGCGCACAGCTGATCTTCTCCCCAACTGGAGTCACAAGATACGGACACCGGCCACATGCGCCCTCACACCGGGTCGCTTCCCTCTGTAAAAACTGCAGGAGAGGGCATGTTTCTCACGGTATTTAGCACTACTGATGGAAATCTCGGCGTCTCTGCCACCACACTGTGCGCACAGTAGTCTCCTCCGGCGGACCAGTCGATAGTAACGTGAAGCTGCGGGAGCGCTCAGCTGGACCCGGACGACACCATGAAGTTGGCGGTTCTCCTCCTCCTCCTCCTGTCGACGTCCTGCTCGCTGTCCCTCGCCAAGATCACCGGTAAGAAAAGACTATACTGTGTTTTTGATCCACAGTTTCGTTTCTTTTGGTGAAGCAGCCTGCAAGATGACAACAGACAGATCATGTGGGGCGATATTCATATCGGATAAGACATCTGACAACTGTATAGTAAAATGCAGCAGAATGTAGATTTAAAAAGTAAAACGATTGCTTTAGTTTTTTTATTGTAAAGACATTGATAACCTAAAAACTATTTGGAGCTGAGAAAAGTGTTGACATTTCTGGAATATGTCACTAAAAGAGTTTTCACCATGCTCCACTTCACTGCTGCAGCACCCAGAAGTGATTTTAAGCAGCTTATCAGTTCAACATGAGTGTGTTTTGTTGAAGTCAGACTGACAGGAGCGCTGGTGTTAGATATCAGAGTCCAACTCTCTGCACCCTTCACCGAGTCCTTGACCCAGTGAGTGCTCTCTGATGTGATGGTTTTATATTTGCTGTGGAGTTACATTACATTTATTCACCTGTGCATCCAGTCAGATGATGTCAGACAGATGTGGAGCCACACGAGGAACCAGCAGCAGGTTAGAGGTCGCCCCACTGCTCCTGCCTCTGCCATCATCACACACATTAGGCTCTTGAACTTGATGTCTCCTGTGTCTGACATTATAGCCGTCTCTTTGTCAATATCCCCCGTCTCTGTCCCCGCAGAGACATCATATTGCCTCAGGGCGGCCGATGTGCTGACTGTCCAGCTCCTGGACACAGTTATATTATCTGTGCCTCCTCCCCCTACATTTGTAACTCTATGCAATTTTGACTTCAATACCTGCTTCTGTCCACAGCTGGGGGACTGGACTCTATATCTTCATATGGACTAGAAACTATGTGGATTTGTTTGCAGCTTTTTTGCATATATTTTGATTTGTTATGTTTATCTGTTAATCTGTTAATCCAGCTAAACAAACTACAAAGTTAACAAGCCAAACATAGATTTTTGCACAATTCTTTGTAAAACAAATGCAAATTCCTCTATTTCAGTTTCCCCAAAGCACTTTGCTATAGAGGGGTGATCTGTAAACATGCAAACTACTGACTAAACTTGTTTGTAGAGTTGCAAACTTTTAATTTGTGTCCAAACACTTATGTAACATGAGACACAATTAATGTATAAAAAGATTACTGCTATGTTTAGCTAATGTACGTTTAAGTAATATAAAACACTAAAGTGAAATATTTCTTTACACGTCGACCCTGTTCAAGGGCAAATGTTCAAAATTAACTTTACTCTATCGTCTTACCACTCAGTACAGTGAGTGGTTGTTAATCCGTATTTGTCCTTGTTCCAGCTTCAAATGACTTTGTGTCCTTGGCGGAGATGGAGGACGCCCTGCTGAAAAACCTTTTCCAAGGCTACCAGCGCTGGGTCCGGCCTATCCAGCGTGCCAACGACACTGTCAAAGTACGCTTCGGCCTCAAGATTTCCCAGCTGGTCGATGTGGTGAGGATGAACGCACAAACACACAGCAAGACAAATCCACGCCCTTTTTTCTCTAAACCTTCCTTGAACTGTTCGATTTCCATTTTAGTAAAGGTATAAAGGTGCAGTACAGCAGATTTGTAAATCACATTAAATTATATTCTCAGAAGTCATTTGTAGAGCTGAAAATATGTTTCAACAAATAAACAAGCTCTGTAATGAGCAACATGAAGAGAAAAGGCAACAGAAAAATGTCTAACTCTGTGTCAAGGGGGAGAATTCAACACGTACTCCTTTTGAAGTGAAAATGAAACAGAGATGTGGTTGTGTTGAGCTTCTTTTGTTTCAGGCATTTCACTGTGCATGGTGCTGAAACCAAACCAAACCTCTGGCAGCTCCGCGGAGCCGAGCTTTCCCTGGTCCTGAAATAGATCAGGAACACTCCCGTCATATCTCCAACCACACAGTCTTTCTCTGGAGTGTTCCTTTAATATTTCAGAGGCTTGTTGTGATAGGTTGGGATGGTTTAGGCGCTCCAAAGGATAAAATGGAGAATGTAAATGGAGGAACCACTCTCCTCGGCTTGAAATATTAATCTCAACCAGTTTAAGTTTAACTCTTCATTCTTAACACCTGACACGTGCGCTGGGAAAAGACGAGCAATGATGAATGAAACAAAGCACCTTTGTGGATGTACAGAGAAGAATGATTTATGCTGATGATCTTTTGGATTTTGGAAAAGACAGAGAGAAAAAGAGAGAGAGGGAGACAGAGAACCAATAACACCCTCTGAGTGTTTCTGGGATGCAGCATGGCTCTGTATTAGATTATGGTTCACCTCTGCTCTATGTGATCACCAAAACATCCAACTCACTCTGACAGCTGAGGCCTGGTCTGGATACACTGAACAGCCACATCTGTGAATACAGTACGTCACTTTTGCCAAGTTTATTTTTCGGAAGTCCCGTTAAACTTTGGTGATGTGGAAACAAATCTGTGTCAACCACTCTTCATCTCTCCATTGCTGTCTTCTTCTATTTATCTCCTGTTATAGGTATACTGTGTATTAGTTGAGCTTGGTCGTCTGCACTCTGGTCTCAACTTTCTCTTTTTCGTGTTTGCTAAGGAACTGGCAGAGACAGGTCAATGATATTCTGTCTAATGTAATGGAAAAGGAAAAGGGCAGGAAGATTTTGTTTACTTTTAACCAAGCTTCTCATCTGCTCCACTAATCAAATCTAAAGCTTTGACAGATGTCCAGAGCACAATGGTTGTACTGTAAACATGTTACATCACATACTATTCTGTAGATAATTCTTATTTTTTGTTAGCACATGTGCATGTCTTCAACAAAACTGATGTTAACTGATATGTCTGTAGACACACTAGCTGTATATGAGATATAAATCAATCAATCAATCTGCATGTTTGGCTATTTCTCCCATTTCAGTATCACTTTTTTTGTCTGGTGTCTGTTTTAGGATGAGAAAAACCAGCTGATGACAACTAACGTTTGGCTGTGTCAGGTGAGAAAGACACAAAAATAAACAGAGGCCATTTGGTTTTAATGAATTAAATTAATTAATCATGATTTAACTTTATAATCTAACGTGAGACTAGATAAAATCTGTTTCGTTTTCTTGATAGGTCCAATTATACTGAATCTTTTGGCCTGTGTTTGTTTTTCAGGAGTGGATCGATTACAAGTTGCGTTGGAATCCAGAGAAATACGGAGGAATCACTTCCATCAGAGTTCCCTCTGAAAACATCTGGCTCCCAGACATCGTCCTCTATGAGAAGTGGGATAAGTTTCAAATGACATAAATGATTAGACATAAAGAAAACATCAACATAATCAACAGGTATTGAGATTCTGAAGATGTCTGACGTTTGCACTGTGTGTCTTCAGCGCTGATGGGAGGTTCGAGGGTTCCCTGATGACCAAAGCCATTGTCAAGTTTAATGGTGCCATCACCTGGACGCCACCTGCAAGTTACAAATCCGCCTGCACCATGGACGTCACCTTCTTCCCTTTTGACCGTCAGAACTGCTCCATGAAGTTTGGCTCCTGGACCTATGATGGCAACATGGTGGACTTGGTTCTGATAGACAACCAGGTAGATCGGAAGGACTTCTTTGATAATGGGGAGTGGGAGATCCTTAGTGCCACGGGTGCCAAAGGGAATAGAAAGGATGGCTTGTACTCGTACCCCTTCATCACATACTCCTTCATTCTGAAGAGGCTGCCGCTGTTCTATACCCTCTTCCTCATCATCCCGTGTTTGGGTTTGTCCTTCCTGACTGTCCTGGTGTTTTACCTTCCCTCAGATGAAGGAGAGAAGCTGTCACTCTCTACTTCTGTTCTAGTGTCACTCACTGTGTTCCTCCTGGTCATAGAGGAGATCATCCCCTCCTCCTCCAAGGTGATCCCGCTGATTGGAGAATACCTGCTCTTCATCATGATCTTCGTCACCCTGTCGATCATCGTCACCGTCTTTGTCATCAACGTGCACCATCGCTCCTCGGCCACCTACCACCCCATGTCGCCGTGGGTTCGTAACCTCTTCCTTCAGGAGCTGCCGAGGTTGCTTTGCATGCGAGGACACACTGATCGCTATCACTACCCTGAGCTGGCTCCTGAAAGTCCTGAGCTGAAGCCTCGGTCTGGAGGTCGGAGATCTGGACAGAGGACGAACAGCGGAGCCCACGGACAGGCGACTTCTGAGGGGAAGGAAGATGAAGCCTGGTCGATGATGTTGGATAAGGCCATCTATTCAGTGCGCTACATCAGCAGACATATCCGCAAAGAGCACTTCATCCGCGAGGTGTGTTTATTAATCAAGAACAATTAAAATAATTAACATAACTCTGATATTTGATGTCACACCGTTTCTGCTTTTTTTTTCCAGGTGGTACAAGACTGGAAGTTTGTGGCCCAGGTGTTAGACAGGATCTTCCTCTGGGCATTCCTCACTGTCTCAGTTCTGGGCACCATCCTCATCTTCACTCCAGCCCTGCAGATGTTCCTGAAAATCCCTCCTCCCACTGCAAGTGAGGATCCACCGTCAAACTAGTAGCGACAACATCCTCCTTTCACAGTAAACTGACGACCCACCTTCAAAGATCTATAAAACATTTATTACCACTGAGCAGGAAGAAGCCACTGCAGGTGCTTTTAAAAAGACAAAACTCGTCTTTTTGATTTTTAGTTGCTTTGGTTTCTTCTCTAGATTGACTGTATAACATTTGTTATGTCATTAGGTCAGTACATGTATAATTTTTTTTACCATGTTGTATTTAATTATGCAACATATCACATAATCAGTATATCATTAATACATAATATATTCAATTATTGTGACACCATAATGTCTTTGCTTATAGATTTGCATACATAATGATTTTTCAGTTGCCAAGCCACAGAATTAGAAGAAGCATGCAGCAATCTCACAGATTACACATGCTGAGCATTTTAGAAAGCTATTTATGAGAGTAAATAAGAGTAGAGTAAAACCACTGACTTCATTCTGCATAAATCAAACTATAAAAAATACACTACAGGTTTTAATGACTGGTACGATTTCTTTATGTAGCTGAATTCCTCATTCTTATGTTTGTACAGTGAAACTGCCATTGATCTATATGTATGTGTTGTAATATATATATATTTTCCCTGTAAGCACAAAATACATACAGTAGTACAACTAATTCTTGGTATTTACAACATTTAAACAAGCCAACACATTTTTTTAGGCGCTACCATCTTTTACACAGCAAATCTTTGAGGATATTAGTCTACATCAGGGGAATGAAGACATCAAGTAATCAGTTTTTCTGTTAAATACTTACTTGCACAATGTATGTATATCTCAATCTAGTTATAAATAATATTTAGTAGTATAAAGTAGTATAAAGTGTAACCAAATGATGAAAACTGTATGGACTTTTACACCTTCCTTAAAAGAACAGTATTTGTATAGCTCAGAAGTAATTTATCCCACTAATAAACATGTTTTTAATACACAATCCTTCATTTGTCCTACTGTATGACCTGCTTACCTCCACATTGATCAATGACTATTACAATTCTCCATAATGTAATTTAGATATTGTGAATATCCACAGGTGGCAGCACCACCCAGTGGTAAAACACAGAAATAAAACATATCCCAACAGTCAAGAATACATGAAGGACTAGGAACTTACTTCTGCTTAATTGTTTTTTTGATCCATGAAAATGAACAAAGTAGCTGTAACTTAATGTCCTGGTTTTGTGCGTTCATCGACAGACACAGTTAATTATCTTCTGCTGTCTTTTAAGTGTTATCTATTTCAACCTCTAATCTGTACTAATACATAGTAGTAATATATATAGGAAGTATAATACTGAAAGAAAAAGGAACAAGACAATTCTTTCACATATATTAAAATATACTCCATACCATTAGGATCCATTTTAATGTTGTTAAAAACTCAGGACCATCATATTGTTCTTGTTTACATTGTGAATTCTCATCTCCTGAGTTCCTCTTCTTTCTATTTGTGCTGACCTGTCTGGCTGTCCAGGTGAGCTCTGGCATTACGCAGCATCTCCATATACAGCCTGTTGTTTTCACTGCAACATAGACAGATAACAGACACAAGAAGAAGAGGGAAAAACACAAGTATGCAATCAGTGATGTTAAAAACAACTTAGCACTGTTCAGAAATATATAAAGTTTTATGGATCACACTACTTAAGGTGCTTCAAATGATGGCACATAAGGTGCTTCCACTTGCAAAGTAAATCATCACAGTGTAATAGAACTGCTGTTCTGTAGGGCACATTGGATGCAAATGCTGACTGCTGATCATTTCACTCACGTAGCGACAGAGCGGTCAAACATCAGGCTGCTTAAGTCCATGTAGTACTGGGCATCTGTCCGAAGTGCTGTCCAGTACTCGTTAGCCTGAGGAGGAACCATACCTTGTCATAGAGAAACCACCTGAAAACCTCCTGGCTTTTAATTTGCTATAGGTCATGGCTTATTCCATCTGTTCACAGTACTACCTGTTCCTGAACAGTGACACCCCACATATTCTGAGAGTGGTGCGGATCCCAGTATCCTGACTGTCTCTTGTGCCTGATGAATCGCTTCGCCTCCTGTTCTTTGACAAACGGGGCAGCAAAAACTCCTAATTGTTTAAAAAGTGCAAGTCAGTAAATTACATGCAGTGGAAATTGGATTTCTTTTTATTTTTACATATACAATATAAAATAGCACTGTTTCTGTATATTAAACACAATTTACATTCAAGAACACGATGTGGTGCATGGAAATATTAAACTTACCACACACAAGAGCAAAGAGGATCACAAACTTCATGTCTACAGGGCAATAAAATACATTTAAAATACATTTAAAAAGTTAACCCGAACAGAAATACAAAACATTAGAAACACATTTTAATAAAGACCACACCAGAATAACAATAATAATAATAAACATATGAAATAATAAACATGTGAATTATCGTGTTTCTGTCACCTTATAAACATTTAAAGTAGAATTGTTGTATTGGGTTGTTTTATTTTATACAGCTACTTAATAAAGTGACTACTGAGTCTATATTCATATTTACTGGGTTCTTCTTGAATACGTCACAGTAACTGTGAATATGTGAGAAAAGCAAATTTAAAAAGTGAAATAAAAGTTGCCATAAAATGTAGAAGAAATTAGTGATTTACCTGCAGTATGAGAGATGTGAGCGGGCTGATCAACCGAATGTTTGACTGTCCTCACAGCTCTCCTCAGCAAACCAGAGTCTGTCGCCTGGATGTGAAAACAAACAAGAGTTTCTTTCACAGATTTTCCTCCAGGCAAACGAGGGGGATGAATAGAGTTAAGCATCAGGCAGGCCGCTCAAGGTAAGTCCTTATCTGGGTGCCAGAGCTCTGACAGCCCATCCAAACACACACAAACCCACGCGTTTCTGGGCTCTCCCTCAGGAACAGGTTTGGCCGTTCAACATAAAGACGGTGCTGTGTGAGCCACCAAACTCACTGCAGACGTGTTTTTCTGGTAAACATGTGACTGGTTTTAATGTCACTCACCACATCAATATAGCACACTGTTAGAAAGTTTACTCATAAAAGATTGTGTACATAATCATAATAATAATGTATTTTGATATATGTGCATCTTGTTTTATTCCACTAGGTGGAGTCCTAGCTTCAGTTATACTGTACAGCACAGTAATCCACTGACCACTGTTGTTTATCTACTGAGGGACAATAACAGAGGTAAAACCCTTCTGTTGCTTTACAGAATTTATTGGAAGATGAAAGCTGTGATTGGAAACTTATTTAAACACCAGTAGATACAAGCAAATCTCTCCGAAAAGACTATTGCAAAGGAAATGACATCTCATGATGGCACGTTTAATTGTGAACTTAATAAGGATCTCAGAAATGAAAGGTTTCTATTCAGACTATATAACTTAACTGATGCATTGAACATTGAACACAATCTGTACAATGTATCATTAGCTAAAGGGATAGCAAGGCAATTTAAAACCTGTTTTTGGAATTGAGAAAGGCATTTTCAAAGACATTTCAAAGCAGCTCCCGAGAGTATTAATTTGGGTTTCTACTTGTTAAGGTGCTGCATTATACAGCTGATCCTTTAAAGTATGAGCGGGAGGTTTCCTGTGATGTAATATTAAAAATGACCTGAAAGCTGAACTGAGAATAAAGACTTGATTCACAAAGACAATTAGACAACAAATTAAAATCACACTGTGTACTTTTTAAAATATTTAATGTAGAAAGAAATGTGTGTAAATGTGTTCCCATGCATGTAATTTTATGAGCCCCTCTTTGAAGATATAAACCTGCTCATACTGTATCTGTGTCTCTCTTTTCCCCACTGTGTTTTGCTCCCCAGACTGTGTGAGTCTCCCGCACCCTTGTGTGCAATACAAAAATGCACAAGTGTGTGAGAAGGCTGACCTTTCTTTGATTTGCCATAATAGACTGAGTTGCACAGTTCAGTGAAACACAGACAAATCACTGGTTGGCAACGGCGGAGCTGTTTGCAAAAGACAAAGACACACTATTTATATATAAAAACACATGTTTAGAGTGCAAAAAATGTTAATTATAACATTAACAACATAACAAAAAACCAATCCAAAATAACAAGTGTGAGTGTGTGAGTATGTACACTCACACACCTTGGGTAGCGCTGGGACCTGGGCGCTCTCTGTCACAGCATAAGCTTTTTTGTGTCTTCCGCACATCAAAGGTAGACTCAGACAAACTATAAAACACATGTGACCCCATTCTATCACACACACACACACACACACACACACACGCAAGCACTCTACTGGGAAAAGCGAATATTACAAATATTTAATTTAGAAACAGCGAGAGGGGGTGTGAGGGACGTTTAACAAAATATAGAATTGGAAATGTAGCTTTTATTTGTAGCACAGTGTTCGTACAATCACATATTAGTATTAGGTCTGTCTCACATGTCAGTTAGTATGTGTATGTGTCTGCTAGGTTTGTTCAAAGTCGTAGAAGAAGATGAGAGCAATGTGGAGAAATAAAAGCAAAGAGAAAGAGAAAGGAAGGAAAAAAGTAACTCTGCAACATTTAACTCCATTAACAGAGAACATCTCATTCATTGGATTATGATGCAGATTCCCTCCCTGTCCTAACTCAGAGAGAAGACCTGACAGGCTTTAGACAAAATCTGGAAATATAAAGTAAATCTACAAACATTATGTTTTTTCTCTGATCTTTCACCTTTAAATAAACTGGACAAGTCCTAATGGTGCCAAACCTCCACCGTGCTGCTAGAAGTGTCTGATAAGTATCAACTAGAGTTTGGAAAAGAGCGGATGGATCATATTTAAGTGTGATGCGTGGTTCAAAGGGCCCAGAGTCTCAACAATGGATGTAAGACGAGGCAGCACACGGGGAGAAAAACACATGAATGGTGCTTAAGGGTCGCTGACTCGCTGAGAGTCACTGAGCATACGAAAGATGCATATTCATGCTGCAGTATAATTCAATGCAATCAACCTGACAAACTGCCATTCCTCCTCTGACAGTGACAGCAATAAATGTTGTCAGCTGTTTGTACTTCAAAGCCTTTTTCCAGTTTTAAAATTGATTTGACAGTATTCATCTGTCCTGTTTTCTTGTTACACATGTCATTCTGTCATATGTACCGAAACAATTGTCACATCTAACCACAGTCTGCGAGATCACATTCATAAAGTGTACGGTAGTCCTGGCTACATGGATGACGTCACGTTTCAGTTTAACAATTATTATTATCTTTTTTTTAATTAAGAGAAGGATAATAATTTGTTTTAATTGGAGTTTTCCTCATTTGACCTGTTGATATACTTTATGTTTGTTGTTTCAGCACAATTGAAAGTTCTTCATTAAGCCTCAGTAAAGTTTGTGGTAAGTTCATGAGAACTTTTAGCTTTTACTTCACAGTTGAGGATTAGTTTAATGTCACTGCCTTTTTCTGTGACTATAATTTTGCCTGGAGAGCGCGAGCGTAAGGATGAAGGTTGTGATCAGAGGTTTCACTGAGCCCACTGTGGCTGCCGGCCCATCTACAGCACAGACAGATATGGAATTCTGTACCAAATCACATCCAACAGCATAAATCTTGTCTGATGAGGCTCCATGAGACACACACACACACGTGGGGTACAAAAAATAGCAGGAGCCGGTCTAATACCACTGGCACAGCACTGTTTCTTAGATGATATGCCCTGTTCCATTGAGAGGAGAGAGAAACGGAGCCAGGCGTCGAAAACATTTGGGGAAATGTGCAGTGTTCCCCCCTCGTCGCCTGTCGGATCCTATTTTCAGCTGAAATTATTTATGGATTGGAATAAATAGGTCATTTGATTAGGAGCCAAGCTCGCACAAAAGGGAGACGAATACGACAAAAATGCAGTTGATGAACCTCTTTGTAACACCAGGAAGTGGGAAATTGCAGTCTACAGCTGTGTGAGAGGAGGAGGAGGGCTGGGTGGTGATCTGTGCTTACTTTACTCCAGTCTTTACCATCCTTCTCGCTCTGTTGTGGTCTTAAAGCTCCACTTTGTTCACCGGCTAATTGAAAACTTCATCTGCCTGTTGTTCTGCACAATTCTCAATCCTCTAGGGACATTTTTCACCCTTTCATTATCGGCATAACAAAACCTACCTAATAAATAAACAAAACAAATCACAAGGCATCACTGTTTAACGTGAATGTGCATTTTTATTCATTTTTTGAATTGACTCCTGAGAAGATTTGTGTGTTTGTGCAGCACCTCATGAACAGTTAAATGTCAACAGTGTGTATTGATCCAAATACAAGTGGAGCTGCATCAGACACGCACGCAAATGCGCACTGATGACGTCACTTTCCCAGCTGAGTGAGTCCATCACATGTAGGTGAGCACAGGTTGTGGACAGGTGAGTTAATTGATTTAATTTAAATCGAATGGCAATTCGTTGTTGTACTAGCTGACAGACATACGACAGGATATAAGACATGGATGTAGGATGAGTGTAGAGAAGAAATATTAAACCAAGCTACACATTTCCAGCTGGTTTCTATAAAACAACAGTCTCTAATCTCACTAAGCGTTTGTACTGGATGTCAGCAGACACTCTTCCTTCCAGTGCTTATTGATCATTCTTCAGTTCACATGTGAAGTTACAAGCAGACACATTTCTGGCCAACTCTGGTGCGCGCCCCCGCTGATGCGCAGCGCGGTGGAAGTAAGGGAATGTGTTTCTGAAGCTACGTGAACGCGCCAATCTCAACTCCTCCACGCCGATTCGGGTCTTTCTTTCTTTCTTTCTTTCTGTTTTCATCTCACACACTCCGTCTCCCTCCTGCTGGACTCTCCACAGCCTCATGTCCTCATCGCTCCGAGCCGCAGCACATCCCCCTGTCTAGCCGACGCTGAGAGCCCACAGCTGGGGGCCGGCGGAGTCCACCGAGCGCTGCCAGGATGCGGTGCTGCAAGTTTTGGGGACCATGTTCGGTTGGATTTTATATTTGGACCGCCATCCTTTTCAAAGGTGGGTTTGGGGCATGGTCGCTTTTTGTGGTCCTTGCTTATTTCTTTTGATGCACTTTCTCCTGAAAGAACATGAGTGTGTTTTAAAAACGTTATCACAGTGCTGAAATCACTTTTCAAAGCATTTTTGCAGGTAGAATGGGGGGTTTCTGCTTGTTTGTTTGGTTTTCTGCTGGCATCAACAGTCCTAAATGTACTCTCAACAATATGTGTGTTTGTATTTTTGCCATTTTATTTGAGTTTTCTTGCAAAGTCCTTTGCATAATTAAAACTAAGGTAAATAAGTAAATAAAACTGAAGGTGCTGTTTTGTTCTATTTTGATGAATTTAGGCCGTGGTTTCAACATTTCACATAATGATAAACAAAACCAAGTTGCTTTTATAGTAAAATGTTATGTTTTTTGATTTGAGCCTGTGAAAGACTGAAATTATTTAAAAGAGTCACACAATATTGTTTAATAACACTGGATTCTGAAAATCTGAATAAGAGATGTGAATTAGTTCGATATACACTTCATCCTTGAGGCTGCGTTCACTTCACGGCAGCTTGAAATGGTGATTTATTACACAGAGTTATTTTTAAACATTGTGCATGTCTGCTTGCATTTATGGTTGTTGAGTGTGGTGTGTGGCGGTCGCAGCATTAATGTTTGCCTATTCGTGTGCAATGGGATGCACATGCATTACTTTAATTCTCTCCTAAGTCCCATCCCATCATTAACTGCATCATCATCATCATCTGAAACATCTCGGTTGTTACCAGTTTGCCACTCAATGGCTATAGAGGAGAGAGTGGGACAATGTGTGTATATACAGTATGCACATATATGGAAACTTCTAACTCTTCCGCTGTCCTCACCACGCCATACACTCCAGTCAGTGACGTTACAGCTCACATGCTGTCTAACACACAGTGGATGTCCGCGTGTTGCTTTATAATGTTCTGTCACGATGTGTCATGTTTGGTTGTTGGAAGGAGAATGGACTCCGGAGGCTTTGTGCACGGGGATTAAACAACCATCTAGCCGCTTTTAGGCTTAGTATGTGCATGTTCACTGTGCCATAGATAGCCGACTTTAATCTCTCCAGGGAAACACAAGACGAGGCCAAAACAGGAAATTGTATCATTTATTTTCTTTGAAAGTGGAGTGTGATTTTATAACTTGTCGGACACAGTGGGTCCAGCCTAAATTTACAGTGTTCCTAATATCTGTTGTCGCCCTCTGATGAAGTTTATTTCCTGACCTTCACTTTGTGTAAACCAGACCCACAGGCCTGAAGTTGTCTGTAATAATATCTGCTTGTTTTCACTCCAGTGTCTTATCTCTTTTGATGTCATCATCTCTCTCATTTAGTCTTTTTCTCTCTTGCACACTCCAGTCCAAGAGTCTGCGGGATTTTTTCCATAGTCAGCAATACTTTAGACTTTCCCAGGCCGTGCACTTTTTAATATAAAATTGACTGGTTCAGCATTTCCGTCAAGTGTTGTGGTTGGTGTGAGTGCTGCTGTTCATTCATTGATAATACTAACAACGTCAACAGGTTGTGGGCAAAAGTTTAAACTGTGCGTCCGTATAATGAACACTCACCCTGGTGACTTGGAAGAGAGAAGAAGTGTAAGAGTGTGTGTGTGTGTGTGTGTATGATGAATATGTTTGTTATAATGGAACGTGTGATTTTACGCTGTATTTAGTATTCAGTGTTCTACAATTTGTATTTACACAACTGTACTTGTTTTTCCCTTACTGTCCGTCATCTATCTCTGTTTCACTGTCCCCTCTGTATCCTTGATGATGCCTTTACCTTCATCAGTAATGACTTTAAGCATCACTTCTTATCAGTGACATGCTGCCCTTCTCATGCCTTTTGTCCAGTTTTGACAGGTTTCATTAAAGCCCTTCTTACAGCTTTTGTTACCAGCTGGTATTGTATTGGAGACTAAGGAACATAGCATGAACAAGCCTAAAAGCAAGTGAGAGCTGTGAGACTGCAGGAAGCGTGGCAGTATATGATAAAGGGCACCTCTTTTAGTGCCTCTTATCAGCTTTCATTGTCTCATTTCTCAGACTTTCTCCCCCTCACTGTCTCTCTCTAGTCTCTGTCTGTATTTTGTACCGGTTAGGTAATAGGCTAGCCACCTGGGGTAAGATGCAGTTGCTGAACATCTGGATACTTCGCTGCTGACCTCCCTTGACCCCACATTATGACATTTTATTTTATTTTTTTCACCTTCGAAGATTCGTACACACAATGTCCAAGTCACTGAATATCAGTTTGAATACAGTTAAATCCTTCACTTAGTAATGGAAGGAATAGAGCACGGGCATAAATCTACCTACAGTGGGTCGTCCTCAAAAACTGGGTGTCCCTGCAAGAAGGGGTCTAGTGAGGGAGACCATCAAGACACCTGTTACTGCTGAAAGAGTTACCAGCTTAAACAGGGGGAGATGCTGTGCAAATGGCAGCTGTTGCCCCTTTAAAGGCTCTGAATACTTTTTGTAGGCACTGTACAGGACAATGTCACTTTACTTACATACTCATGCATTCATACTGACACAGACGAATGGTTCGCTGCAGTCCTCCATACATTATAATGCCTGGCTCCAGTTTTTTTCTTCGCCCTGGGGTGATAGACAGTTAACTAATGGTTGTCAAGGTCAAGTTCAATCGAGAGGAGAGATGAGTACCCTCTGATAGATAAGACCCATTCACAGGTCTGAAGAAGTGTCAGAATAAACATTAGCATTACATTACAGTCCATCATACTGTTTTACATATATCTCTACAATGAATAAAGAAAAAATACTACAACAAATCTAGTGCCGTTGGAATTTTAATTTCAGTTCTTCTGTACAGCACAATATAAAAGGCCACATCATAAACATAACTAAACAGCATTTGCACTTTCATGCCTTTCAGTGCCTCTGATGCTCGTGTTGTGTGGAGGAACGTTGCAGCAGCCTGGTGAACTCAAAGACAGGAGTACAGCTGTGCATAATGTGCTTAACTGCAAATCAGATGGTGTAGATTTATGACATTTGTGTTCTGCTGCCTTAAGATGGCTGCAGGGATTTAATAAACGAAAGGAGAAGCTTTTCATACTGATGGAGCAGCTGTGAACAACAGGTACTAACTCGTACTAATTATTGTACATTGATTTATTTTTTTAAAACAATAAATGTTAAACGTCGTTAACATAGTTATTAGATATTTAAAGTGGTTATTTCATGCTTGATTTAGGGTTCATAATTTATTCTGGGGATCCATTTGAAGTAAAATGATAAGATTTTCAAGTTAGAAGTGCAAAACAAGGTTAAATAAAATGCATGTAGTAGTCCCTCTCATTCCAGTGTTGAACATCATATTCAGCAAACATTTCTGACGGTACAGTTTCTACAGTTGCTCCTCAGAGATATCTCTCTATTGTGTTTATGCAGTACTACCTATTTTTCCTCCTTCTGCCTCTCCACACACGCTCAGACACATTAAAAAGATATTTGCATCAGAATGTCTGTGGATGTATCTGCTGTGGTGTTTGACTGTCCAGGCCCTTAGGGAGCGGCGGTCTGTCAGCGATTTCTTTGTGCAGCCCTGTTCCCCCCCCCCTCCAGGTTCATACCTCTGGTCTCTTTGTCCCACAGCATTCTGGGATCAGAGCCCTGTTATGTTCCAGACCGGATAATAGACTTGGCTTTTTGCATGAAGTGTTGAGATTTAGCAGCATGTTTACCAGCGTGTGAAATAAGATTACTCCAAATGAGGGGTTTGTTTCACTACAGTGTGATTTCTTTTTTTTTTTTTTTTTTTTTGTGTTGTACGAAACAAGCCTCAAAATAAATTACTTCTGTCAGCATCTAAGTTAATTTTAGAGCTTAACTGAAGTGAAATTGTGTGAAAGCCTTTTACTTCTATTCTTATGTTCTTCACCGTTTAGTCACCACATCTGTGTACCCTTCATCAGGGTTCATGTTACAATGGTGGGAACCTCAGGCACTTCAGCTGCACTGGATGCCCCCTTGTTAACCTCATGTATGGCAATGTCACTCGGTTGAACAACGGCTGGGGAATCCAGCTAGACCTTGACTTTACAAAAAACCTGAGTGTAACATTTGTAATATAATACATTTATAAAGGGAACTTTGAAACTTGAGCACAAATATCTCAAATGCTCAGTGGCAACTGGACTTGTTTTAAGTCACAGATATTGAGGACAAACGACCCAATATCTGGATTTATTTTCGTTTTTAAGCAGCTGTGGTGGAATTACTAAACCAAAAGTTCTCTCATAAATTCTTTGTAGGACACCAACTCTCATCTAACTCAGACTAATGAGGCCTTGCATTAGTTTTGGTTGAATGAGGACTTTTCCTTTTAAGCAGCTCTGCACTAGTCTTCATATTCAGCCGCTGTTTTTGCATGTCAGTAATGCTCACGAGGCATATATCGCATGTAAGAATGCCAGTTAATTGATTTCAAATCAATTATTTTAGAGCGAATTTCCAGTCATTTATCATGTTTCTCTCTTAGAAGTGTGCTGGCATTTCCCAAAAGCATATTAGTACTAAAATCCTGTCCTAATTGATGATAGATTATGTAATACACATAACTATGACGGATTATCTTGGAAAGCCGTCATCATTCCTCTGCGTGCTGTGTGTCTATGCGTGTGTGTGCTGTGTGTTGGACAGCAGATGAGACTGGCTGGGTTTAGCCGGGCTCATCGGGGGCACTAAAACACCCTGATGGAAGAGGTGCTCGTTAAGTGCTCTGCCTGAAATAGCATCCTGTTCGGTTTGTCTTTGTTTGGGTTTATGACAATGAGTTGTGTGTGCGCGCGTACGAGAGAAAGGAGGAGAATGTTGCCTCATCAAAACACATGGACCCAGTAAAAAAAATGTTCAGATGAGACATTGATGTGAATGTATTGGTGAATGTTAATCTGTGTGAGATGTCACAAACTCAAGAATAGTGCACACGGGCGCATTATCTATTATATGCCTCATTGCACCATTCACCTGTAGTTATGTTTGCATGCTCGCGTTTGCATCAGGAACACAAGTACCTCTCAGACACATCTATTAAATTCCCACCATTTGTTTGCAGATGATGCAAACTACCTAGTGACAGCACTGACAATGGTCTTCAGGCTTATTTCTTCTCACAATGTAACCGGCTTTGAAATGTGAACAGAAACCCTGGAGGCAGAAGAGATGTAAATACTGGACAGGTAGAGATGCTGTAAAAAAAAAAAAAAAAAGGCTAGAGGTAAAAAGAAGAATATGCAAAGAGAGAAATGATATCACAACATTTGGAAATGAATAAATAAGGGCATTCAGGAAAAGTGGAGCAGTGAAAGTGGTAAAGAACAGAAAAAAAGCAGGAAAGCAAGAAATTCTACAATTGTAATGAGTTACAGTTATAATCTTAGTTGCATATTAGACATTTAGCTTTGAACAGACACTGTAGATTAGTATTGATAGATCTCAATGTACATGCCTGTCAATACAAACCAATTTAAAGCATAAAATTACCTTGTAACTTTTGTTGAAGTCTGAGAAGCAGCTGAAAGCTTTGGGGAAAAAAGCTAGAAGGTTGAGAATACACTACATTCAAAGCTCTGTTAAAACCATCTGGGTTGACATAGCTTCTATTTCATCAGCTTCAGTGATTGGACACGACGATCTCAACGTCGCTAGCATTCATCAGCAGTCCTCGTCCTTCCGTCTGATACGCGCTCAGAGCTTCCATACAATGGAAATGAATGCTTTGAGTTCTTCTAAGCAAAGTTATTCGTTCCCTTTATTCTTTTAACAGATTTATTCCTGCAGCTGTCCCATTGTGACTCAGTAGTAGCTGTTTTCAATTCCTCAACCCACGTACCTGTCTGTATGTGTTCCTTCTGCTCCTATAGAAAAGGTCTTTAATATTTAAATTACTTTGGAACTTTAAATCATAAAAGCCTCTCCCTGATTGAAATGTAGTGTGACACATTCTTGAACAAGCTCTCACATTTTTCCTTTCCATTTATCTTTTACATTAATCTGCATGTCCAACAGTCTTCAATAGTCTTAACAAATGTTGATGTCTAGGAAACACACACACACAAAATTGGCTTGGTCTCAAAGGACACCTTGTGAATATGCAGAATGTATTAATATTTTGCAAGGTGCCGCTGAGCTGAAATAAAAAGTCCCCTTGGGTGCTGATGCCCTCTGGGTTGCTGAGGTGCCCAGAAGCGGTCTGGCTCAGCTTATTAAACTAGAACTAATTCTATATGCAGACGTCCTGGAGCTACTTCAGTGTGCTGAGGTCAGGTATTTATGCACACTTCAGTGTCAACCAAATGTCATCTGTTTCTGTGGGATATTTTGGATCAGTCATTTCACTGCATTCTTTGATAACAGACTTTCATTAATATTTTGACTCGGTGTGCTAATGATAATATATTTAAATAGTTTGACCTTAACATACTATTGTATTTCTAAATAATGGGCGTTCTTTCTGTTGTACTGTTCTGCTGACAGATGTTCATTTCAACCAATCCGTGACCTTCTAATCGATCACATCTGGACACACTGGGGACCTTTGACATTTCCTGTAATGACTCGTATGATGTTAGAGCGATGCAGTATTGATCGACATTAGTGTATCATTAGCATTTTTGTTTAGCATATATATAGCATCACATACACACCAATTTCTTCTTTGTGACGGGAAAGTAATGTTAATGGAAGTAATGGTTATGTGTTTATGTGATGGATATTAAAAGGTCCAACGACATGTAAAGAAGAGCAGATATTGGGATTCAGTTTAGTGTCAAATTTTTTCAATATTACAACAACATTAGGAGTCATGTTACATAGTTTATATTTTCATTGATCCTGTGGTCAGATTTAATAAGTTAAAGTTCTCATTTACAGGCCATTTAGTTATCTGCTCCCTCTTCCTCTCATTCTCTTTGAGTTTGATGAGACCTCTCGCTGTGTTTGGAAGATGATGTCTGCTAGCCCGCTTCTCATTTCAGCTTCATTAGTGAGATGATTTAAAAAAAAAAAACACACACAAAAAAAACAAGACATAAACAAAACATGGCTCTATTCCTTCATCCCTGGCGTAAGATGCACACAGTTTGGGAGTTAAAGTTGACACAATGGTTTATTTTATTCATAATTTAATTCTTTCTGAACGCCGTTTTATGAGACTAGCAGCAACAGAGACTGAGCTTTCAATTCTACACCGACTTTATTAGTTTAGTTGGGTTTGTTGGGTCTCCGCTCACATTTCATAGTAATAAAACAGGAGAGACACAGGAGAGATGTTAGCAGGAGAGCAGCTCCAGATGAAGCTGTATTTAAATTGGTGTGAACGTGTGTGTGCAAATGTTATTGGGCGTACGAAGATGGATAGATTTATGACTTTGTGGTGCCTTGTATTAATTTATTGAGATTGTGCCTTTGCATAATCAGTTGTATCCTGTGTATCCACCAGAACATGCTTAAGATAATATGGTGCAAAAATGTTTCCATGTCCATGGGTGTGAATATGTTTGAGTGTTTAAGTGTGTCTGTTGCAAATCTACCTTGCACCTGAGGAAGTGGACCCTGGACAGACAGATGAGCGAGTCAGAGGCTGCGTGGCTCATAAGGAGCAGCGTAAAATATTCTGCTGTGCTGAGCAGCTTCTCTTAGTTCCTTAGTTCCAGGCGCAGTCCTGCAATAACTCCGCTCATTACAGTCTTAATGGGCCAATCAGCACCATGCCGGGCCAAAGGCATACTTCTCTCCTCTTCACAGCTTTACAGGGCTGTAGAGCTTGCTCCCCTCCTTCTCTATAATCCCCGCTCCTTATTGCTCAGCCACATTACATTTCTGCCTTTGATCTTTCATTTTTCTTCTCCTTTCAGTGCTTCACGTCTTCTCTTTGCTTCCTTCATCTCTTTTCATTGGATTGTCCACTGTAATTTTACACAAGGAAGTACTGTCTGTTCATGAGGGTGATCTACGTTCTGCACCATATGAACTTGGTTGAAGAATATAGATCTGTATGTGAAGAATATAGGACAAGTAATAATTGTTTCATGTTTGTAATTTGTCAATTATATTTGTATATGCATCATACTATGTATGCAACTGTCTGTAACAGTCTTTATGAAACCCTTTCTAAACCAATGACTAGTTTCAAAAGAGTTTGTCTTCGTTTTCTTTAGGTCTACAGACCATTTTCGCACAGCAGGTGCTAATGCTAAGTTCAGGTCATAGTAGCCAATAGCTGTTTTTTTAGAAAAGATTGACCTAAACCTCATACATGTGCATGAAATGAACTGAGAAAGTACACTATTAGGCACCTTCTGACTTTTTGCACACTTTATTTTGTTGTAGATTCATTGTCTATTAGAGTGCAGATGTAGATGTAAGACATATTAACCAAGTTAAAAAAAAAAAAGCTCTATTTGATTGGATAGGAAGAGTCTGTGATCTGTAATCTTCAAGTCTCTCTACAGATATTCTGTGATCTGTGGGCTTTTCGCTCGTCTTCTTGTCTCTGCACTTTAAAAAGCGCCCCACATGATGCTGCCACCACCATACTTCACTATAGGGACTGTATTATCCAGATGGTGAGCAGGGTCAAAGCGTTCAGTTTTTGTCTCATCAGACCAGAGAATACTTTCCCTTGTAATATCAGAGAGAAACTCAGAGCGAGCTGTCGTACTGTATGCCTTTTACCTGAATGGTTCCTGTCTAACCACTCTACCATAAAGGCTTGATTGATGCTGACATATCATCCTACCAGCAGGTTCTCCTATCCCTGCAGAGGATTTGTGCAGGCATGGGTTCTCCGTCACTTCCCTGATTGAGGACTTTCTTACCCCATTAGTCTAGGAGGATTTCCATTGGTTACAAACTTCTTCAATTTCACAGTTACTGACTGACTTTGCTCCTGGGAACACACTTTAGAAATGGTTTTATACCTCTACCTTGATCTATGCCTCACCATAATTTTATTGTTTAGGTCTAGAGCAAGTTCATTGCACTTAAATGCTTGTTTTTGTCCTGACGTGCAGGATGAATTGTGGGACCGTGCCCTTTACACAGTGTGCCATTCTAAACTATGTCCAACCTGCACAATTGGCTTCACAGAGAGGTCAACAAAAAAGAAATGGAGGCCACACTCGATCAAGTCACTGTATGTGTTGTATTACACAAATTTCCTGACTCGTGGTTTTAATCATTTTAATCAAAATTATGTTTTATCACTTACAGCTCCCTAATCATCATAGTAAAATCAGATCTGTATCACTATCCACCTTCTGCCTGCACTTATTTTGTTAATATTAATACAGTATTTGTGTGACTTTTCAGCCCTTTTCCACGAATTTCTTTCTTTTTTTTTTTGTTCAGCGACTCCAAGGTCATTAACAATGACGAGTGATTATGTGTATGTGAGAGTGTGTGTGTGTGTTTGTGTCTCCCTTTATTTTGGGACAAATGGATAGTGCTAAATGGGCGTGGAAGGTTAGGTAGAGAGGATCAATAATGGTGATGAGAGTTGGGCCAACAAACACATCATCCTAATCACCCTGGATGTTAAGACTACACTTCACACTCCTACCAGTCTAAGTGTATGTGTGTGTGTGTGTGTGTGTGTGTGTGTGTGTGTGTTGGTAGTCAGTGGAAGTGTGAGCAGATGTCGGCACACATGTATTTATTCATAATTCATCAAAATGTTCAGCTCAACAACAGACATCTCTTTTATGCATTGCTCATTCCAAAAACATGTTTAAAGAAAGCAATGTGCAAACCTGGGACATCTTGGAGCCAATCAGAGATTGAATAACTACAGTATGTGGCAGCCTGTTTTAAACTCAGGTTTATTCAGGTAAAATATAATCTGACTGCAGCCCGGTGCCAACAAATGAAGGGTAAAAGGTTAGGAAGACCATTAAAGCTACTTACTGGATTAGAATATGGGCCTAATGCGGAAGAATGTGTTCCAAGATACAATTGCTGAAAAGGGATAGGCCAAGCCAAAACACTGATGGTGTTTAAAAAGTTTTTCTTGAATTTATTTTAGCACTTTGATTTAACAATGCAAGCTTTGCTCTGCTCTTGGGCTCCTATAGGGTCCCTGCAGGGGGAACACCAAAGGAGATTGTACAAGGAGCTGCTGGCCAACTACAATCGACTAGAAAGACCTGTGTCCAATGACTCGGCTGCCATCGTTGTGGAGCTGGGTCTCACACTGCTGCAGATCATCGACGTGGTGAGGAAATAACTAGTGTGTGTGTGTGTGTGTGTGTGTGTGTGTGTGTGTGTGTGTGTGTGTGTGTGTGTTCAGTTTAGCCAATGCATTATGTAGGAAGAGTGGCAAAAATAAAACTTTCTTATTGTGTATACAGTGTAACATTATAATGGAAACCTGAAAGGTAATTGCACCACATTTACATTTCAGCTATTTAGCATTATATTCATCATACACAGTGAAGAATCCAATGTAAGATAAGAGGCAATATGTGAAAAAGAAAAATTATATTCACAAAGGCATAAATATGATTAGTGCATTTCCTTTACCTAAGTTTTATTCTGATGTTTACGTCTGAAGCTATAACATTAATGACCTATCCAGCAGCAGATCTGTGTCTGTGTAAATGTAATATACACACACACTAATATACTGTACATCATATGCTGTTCATCACAGCCATTGATTTACTTTCAATCACTGTCAGCAACTGCACCTTAATTGACAGCTCCAAAGAGGCACTTTAGGGCGTTTTGCTCCCCAGAGCAAAATTAGTCCTTGATTCATTAACCACCACTGAGATCCAGGCTAAATACATAGTTGTCAGTGAGCTGGTCCACAGAGAGAAGAGAGTTTAGTTTGGTTCATGCAGTGACTTTCATACCAGTGACATGTCTGCTTTCATTTGTCAGAACAGATTTTATATGTAAGTGAGCGTGTTTTTCCCTCAGGGACTCACGCTTTTCATCAGTTTGCCCTTGTTCCCATAATATTTGTCGTTTCATCTGAGTGAAAATGAAGGAATTATACACATTTTACTCATTTTACTCTAGACCCCCTGACCGGACAAGTAACTAGTTTATACACAGTGGTTAAGTGGGCAGAATGCCATAACAGGTAAATGAGACAAAAGTCAGCAAATTGACCATGTTTTTTATTTAAAGTGTTAGATGACTGTTCAAACAGAAATTAAGAAATAAAAGAAAACACACACACACAACATACTCTTGTATGGAACAGTAGAGGTTTCTGCAGAGAGGTTTCTGGTGGTCATTTAATATGACTGCCCAGAACAAAACAATAATTTATCTGCGTGTTATAGAGAAAATCACAACAAATGATTTATTTGTGCATGTTTGAGTGTATACAGCATATGTCTGCTTGGCTTTCAGTTTATCGCTAGCTGTGCTTTCCTTATATTTTAGCCTAGCTTTTCTTTAGTACATCAATAAGCTTAACATCCTCTGGGATACCAATGAAACAAGTGTTTACAGAAACACAGAGATAATCACAACTTATAAGAGGAACTGAACATCTCACTGTTAATATGCAACAGTTACATAATTGACCTTTTAATGAGACTGACAATAATGATTTTATTGCAGGTAGATTAAGGAACTAAAGTCTCTTTCACTATAAATGTTCATCATCCACAGATGCTGCAGGCTTTCAGACAGTCTGACCTTCAATGACTGAAGTTAATATTTCCAGGTTACAATATTTATGACCCACAATTCTATTTTAATCATGTCGTCAAATTGCTAACACACATCGACACACACATAAAACCACAGAGGGGTTTGAAATCTCTGAAGAGATGCACATTTTCCATCATAGCCGTCAGCTGTGACTTTTGCTAAGTCATCTGGGTCATCAGAAGGAAACACTGTGGAAGAGCTGTGTGCCCACATGTTCATCAGAGAAAAACAGCAAAACGACAGATAAAAAGATAAATAGGTGCAGTGTGCTGAAAAACAAAAACTTCTTTGATCCCACTCATCTTTCCACCCCTCCGCTCTAAAGCAAAGAATCCATCCCTGTCCTGACTTCTTCACTTTGCACTGGAAGCAGAAATTCTGATGCTTGCAAAAATGCATAGTTTTCTAAATGCTGTAATAAATAAAGTGCATTATTTGGTAGTTTCCATTTTATTTTCAGAGTAACTGCTCCAAAAACAAATTTGAATCATCTCATTGCATTAAATGTGGCCTTGTTCTTTTTTTCTTCATACAAAAGTAAAACTTTGTGTTTCCTTTCCTCCTCTTTTTTCTGTTTGCGTTCTCAGGATGAGAAGAACCAAGTACTGATCACCAACGCCTGGCTGCAGCTGGTGAGTGAAAGTTTGAGAAGGGCACATTATCATCGACTTAATGTGCTTCAGCTTGATTTGTGACGTTATTGCACACGTATCTTCTAAATGCACAGTGACTGTGTTAAAATCTGTTAAAATCCCGCTGCATTAAGTGCTTTTTGATTATTTTACATCTTAACTCTGTACATTAAGATCCAACTTATGTCCTGTAATAATTATTTGTACTTTTGAACATTTATAATCTAATGTTTACTGTATATCCAGTTGGCATTGCATCTTTTTTTTTTTTTAAACTGCCACCCTGAATAATGGAACAAAAACCCGCTAGTTAACGTAATGTTTTAAAAAGTTAACCTTAAAATCCACCCTCTACCAAAATGTCTGAACTGCAGGGTCAGCAAGGTCAAGGGGCATGTTTTCAGGAACAACCTGTTCTTGATAATTTCACAATCAATTAAATTTTGACGGTAGAACTGGAAGAGTCTTTTTATCCCTCAATTTGTATTAGAAGTGAGAACAATGATTTAATATCATTAATAAGTGTCTCTCTGTCTCAGTACTGGACAGACATCTACCTGAGCTGGAACCCAGAAAACTACCCCGGTGTCCAGAACCTGCGATTTCCTTCAGACCAGATCTGGACCCCTGACATCCTTCTTTACAACAGGTCAGAACTGCCTGCTGCTTCTCACTACAACCTTAAATTAATTAGATTTATTGTATTAAATTGGAAAGTTTGTCTGTTAGAAATTTCTATTTTTTTTTTATCTCATTGTCAAACTTTACACAAAAAGCAGGTGTTGTAATCCGACTTGTTACTGCTCAGCAGGAGATAACTGCACCTGTCAGACACGGCATGCTTTCTTCCCATTTCTATTTTTGACTGTGTGAAACACCAGTTTAATCCTTTTGATGGTATTACATTAAATTCAGCATTTAATCTCCACAAACCACGACCAAAAATGATAAACAATCACACCCAATCAAACATAAACTGAGTGACACAGGCAGCGGAGGGAGATAAAACATCCTGTATCTGCAAAGTTGGAAAAAACTTTGGTGATGTGATTTTAGTTGGTTTCGCTTAACAATTCTTTTACATAATAAAAAGTGTTTGTTTTTTAAGCATTCTGTTTGCATTGTTTTGTGTAAATGAGGGTGAACTTTGCATTTTGTGATTCAGGTCAGTGCTGTTTGCTTCACTCTGCCGTTCATGGCTCCGTGTGAGGTTAGAAATGTGGGCCAGGTGTTTTTTCCTCCAAAACATTTAAATGCATTTCACTTGCACGCTTCAGTGTGAGGTGATCGCGTTGCAACAAAAATGGACGAGATGAATGCAGACTATTGTATGTATGATTTGATAGTTTTGTTTAGATAGTTTTGAACAGACAAAGTGAGGTTCAGGGAGAGACGTGCATGTAGTTGATCTTCTTTGATGTTGAGTGGATGGAAGAGGATCCCCAGATGTTTCTCTGCATGTCTCTATTTCCCCAGTACATACACACAAACACACACACTGCAGGGAACACAAGGACAAAACAAAAGGTTTGGGGGTATTAACCCAAATTTTAAAAGCTCAGCTTTTAGATCTGCCAGGATTACCCATTCTAATCTCCCCGCTCTCACCCCTCTCTTTCCCCATCTCTGCCTTTTAGCCTGTGCTTCCTCTCCTCCCTCTCGCCCTCCATCATACACCTCCCCCCCCACCTTACTACCTCTCTTTTCATCTCATTCTATTTATGTCTCCCTTCTTCTCTCTCATAACTCACTGTCTCACCATTATTCGCTCTATTCAATCAACTCTTTGTCTCCATATTTTATCGTTCCCTGCCTTCACAGCCTCCTCTTTATACATCATCCCATCTACCTGTCCCTGTCTGTCAAGGTGTCAGAATATTACTCTGCACCTCTTCCCACCGTCTACTTGTTTATGTATTGGTAGTTTCTTGACCGCCTTCTCTTGTGCTGGTGTCTGTGTGATGTTCACTTCTCATATTTTCTCTCATTCTAGGAAAATCAGTACCTTAAACCGTAAAATAAATGAAAGGTTTTGTTCACTCCATTGAATTTGACAGAGATACAGTAACATGAAGCTGTAGCCTGCTGTACAACTAAGCCAGAAGGTTTACATGCCCCCTAAGGAGAGATGAGAAGTTACGATTTTCAGCAACAATATGGATCATTGCTGGAAACACACACACACACACACACACACACACACACACACACACCTCTAACACTAATCTCAAAATATCTTCACACACAGGCAGATGCATACAAAAAAAATGCATGCAGGCAATAAAGTCACAGACACACACACACACATACTATCACAAAATTACACACAATAATGGAAAAGCACACACATCATTACATAATGTCCATCAGCCAAAATCAGCAGTACAGTCTTCCTGTGCTGAATAGCAGATGCATTCAGGCTTTTTATCATGCTGCAGACAAGCCAACCAATAATTAGTTCCAATAGTTTTAATGTCAAGTTAATGCTGTTTAGGAGTGTTTAGGTCAGATACCAGCTTAACATAGTATCTATTCAAAGTAAAGAAAGGGGAGATAAACAGAACCATCAGATATTGTCTGTGATGAGTCATTCAACTCATATCCTCCCGGTGTGAAATCTCTCGTATTGCTTTTCATATTTTCATATTATTGTGCTCACACTAACTCGCACAGTCTCACAAAGATGTTTCACACATTGATAATTTTTACTGTGAGTCATGGATTTATACCAGTCAGACCGTATCCTTGCCTTCAGCCTGGGGAAAATATTTGGTCATTTGCTATATTTGCAATGGTTTTTATACTGGCAAGACAGCTGAGATTGTCCAATTCAAATCAAAGGGGGATAAATGAACCGTGTCCCATGCGCGGCTCAGACCAACTATTACTGACAGTTTTTTTTTTTAGTAGTTACTTTAACAAACAGAAATGGTTATACAACCTAATTAAATGTATTTGGCTTCTCCTGATATGATGTGTCTACGCCATAATGGCCAGTGTGCAACTGTTTCGTCTTTGTTTCAGGTGAGCATGACTTAGTAAAGAATAGATAAAGACTATCTAGATCTAAAGCAACTGTGCAGGTCGTTGACCTCATCTGTCATTAGAGGGAAAGGTTAATGGTCTCACTTGACTAGGGATCGATGAGGCACATCAAGGGCATCCAACTCAGGTAAACCACAGACTGAATCCTAATTCTGCCAGCTTGGAAGGTGGATGTGCAGAGCAGACGGAGCATTTTATCAGGCCATAAAGATGAAGAGGGAATAATTGAAGAAATGGGTATTTTTTAATTTGTTTTGTGTTGCTGTTTGGTTTAGATGGACGGATAGTTGAATGGATGAATAGATGGAATAAGCTCAATTCTGCTTGTGAACAATTATAAGGATCTAATGTTGCAAAATAATGTGTAAGTTTAATCAATAATATCTTTATATTTAGTTTTAATTAGTGACACGGCAGTAATAACATAAAATGCTTTAGTTTACACTTAAAACACTCATATTGTATAACACATGATGCTTATGTAATTCATTTAGCACTCATTCACATGTGTATATGCTCTCTGCTTATATTCTTCAGGAATAAATGTGCTGTACATCTTGCCTGCAGCATCCTTCCCAGCTAGTTAACTTCTGTTTTACAATCCTATGTCAGGACCCTCTGGGGCTGTTTAGCTGACTGCTAAAGAAGATAAATTAGAAGATACTTTAAGGAAAAGTGTTCTCTGTAGTTCTTAAGTTATGCGTCAGCCTGTTCTAACAGGTGAGTGTAGCAACAAGGTCATATTGTGACTTTAAAAGTGCATTTATCCCAACCTGCACGGCTCTCTCTGCCTCAGGTACATTTTGTGACTTCCATTTTGTCATTTGTTTGTGCTCGCGAGAGAGGAGCAGCAGGTGTTGAGCGAGTGAGGAAAAAGCTTTTATGACTCATGTCCCATGGTGCAGGAACCTGTCACTGCCACCATTGTAGCTGTCGGTCAGTCTGTTTCCACCATGTCCACAGTACTCTTTTACCAGTGTGTGTGTGTCTCTGTCTCTATGTCTGTGTGTATGCGTGCTGGTGTGCACTGTACAAACACAGCCACTTAGCATTCTCCCAGGGCTATCACTTGTCCAGGTGTATGCATCTTTAATATCTGCAATGCATTACAGGTTGTTTTCCTCTACAAAGAATCATATTCATTAAATCTATTCCTGATACTTAAACAAGCTACAAGTTACAAAAAGAGGAACGTTATTTAAAGTTGTTTTGCTTTTGCTGGTTGTCTCACTCATCTGTCGTGTTTTCATCTTTTAAAGTATAATGTGTGTCTCTGTGTGCTCCAATTAAACTTTTAATATCAAAGTCTTGTACATAACATACTTTCCTTCTCATATACATCAACACACACACACACACACACACACACACACATGCACTAGCACTGATTGCAGGAAAGCACACACATTCAGATAAAGTAAGGCAGAAGCTTGCATAATTCATTGCATGGCTCCGCCTCGGACAGCCCACACATCCCTCCTCCAGCACCTGGAGCCACAGCTGATAGCTACAAACACAGGAAAGAAATAAATTACATCACATAACCCCCTGAGAAAGGTAAATCACTCAATCTGTGCAAAGGCAGGGACAAATGGAATAGGATCATCTAGAAAAAAATTCTGTTAGGATGCAGGTTGCGTTCTTTTGTTGGGGCTGAATGAGGCTCATTTCAGATACACTGACATTATCTCTATTGCAAGTGTGTGTGTGTGTTGATTTGTGTGAGTGTGTGTAGAAGTGGATTATGCCCTTCATCTGCTCAACCACAATAATTTTTAATTTTAAATTTTTTTTACAATACAACAGTTAATGCAGCGTTTGAAACATAAATATAAAATGAAACATGAAGATGCATGGGGGATAGAGGAGAACTTTCTTCCAGCTAGTTGTTACAGTGGTAAATCGATTTGTATGAGAACAGATCTCACATTGTACAAAGAGACAAAATGGAGGACATTGCCTAAATTCTCTGGAAGTTCAAACTTCGCCTCTGGCACTTTATTAAAGTTCACACACTCACCAACGTGAGAGGAGTTTCTCTTTAATACTTAATTAGAGTTCAGTTTAAGTGCCAGAGCTAAAGTAGCTGTACGTGTGTGTAGGCATTTTCTTTACTGTAAATCCCCAGAGGTAGGTAGTAGGGGTAAGACTTTCAGAAACTCCAGATTCTGTTTTGTTCAGTTAATTCTTTAGCTTTTGATGCTGTATCCAAGCTGCTAAGTGAAGCCAAATCCATCCATCCTGTACAGTAGAAATTAGAAACTTTACGTATTGTATTGGTGGGAAAGTGTTGTTATGTGGTTGTTGATGTCACGAGCAGAGAGCAACACAACCTACCCAACCACACAAATACACAAATGGAGTATAAATAGACAAAAGAGGGTGAATAACCAAAATGCTGTGGACACTTAGAGTACAGTACATGTTGCATGCATGTGAATGTAAAACACCTTACCCATCCATGACCCTGGTCCACTCATCCATCACTTCCAGCTTCATATCCTGGTATAAATTTTTCATAATTCCTCTTTTAGAATGATAAAACCATTTGACCACCACAGATTCCTGCAGTTTTGGGATCACAGAGACGACTCATAAACGGCTTTATGAGCAAAATCTTTTGTTTAATGTGCTGACGCATTTGCCACATTCCTACAGTTGACAAATCCCGTCCATGCATCCACCCCATATATGATCCCAGGTGATGGTGAGTTGCAGATCCTTGAAGGAGGCATCTGTTGTGTTTTCTTGTGTCACTGACTCAGTTTCTGGTATTTAGCATAGGAATGAAAGTGAATAATGAATTTCACTGCACCTTGGATTTCATATTTGAGTTTCAACTGTGTGTATGTAGGGTGAAGGACTGGAGCAGCAAGCTGGCTGTTCCAAGGATGGCTGGCTAGATATATCACTTTGCTCTGTTCAACACTGCGGCAGAAACTGCAGAGAGACTGAGAAACCTGCACAAATAGACAACAAATACATACATACAAGATACGAACTGAACTAAAGGATTGAATAATTCATTTTTATTTAGCAAAAACAAATGGTAGAAGTGTAGAAATATATGTTCTTCAAAACAGTCTCCTAACTTTTAACTAATACTTGTCTTATCCCTTAGTTGGTCTTAACCAAATGTGCAGGCTCTTGCTGATTGTAACAAACATGACAAAATTAATCTCTTGTGATTTTTTTCCTCTTATTCGTACGGTTAGGCAAAGACTTAAATTGACGAAACCCATTTCCAAGTAATTGCCTGGTTGTGGTATCCAAGCACAATGACAAAAACAACTTAAAAGGCAATAAAGTGATCAGCAGCATGGAGCAAATAGAGCTTTACCTCACCAACACATTATTAAGTGGTTGTCTACACACATTATCACCCTCTGCTACTCTTTTCCCAGTGCGGACGAGAGATTTGATGCCACTTTCCACACCAACGTATTGGTGAACGCGTCAGGTTATTGTCAGTACATCCCCCCTGGCATCTTGAAGAGCACCTGCTACATTGACGTGCGTTGGTTCCCCTTCGACGTTCAGAAGTGTGACTTGAAGTTTGGCTCCTGGACGCACAACGGCTGGCTGCTGGACCTCCAGATGCTAGATGTGGACACATCCACCTACATATCCAATGGTGAATGGGACCTTGTGGGTAAGAGAGCCTATGTTTGTATGCAGACCAAAGTGTGTGTGCCCTGCAGGTATTTGCTATTAGAAAAGCAGCAGTAGGTTGTAATAAGTTGTTGCACAAAAAAAGCTTCTGCAGAGGGTCATTTTTATGACCGTTTTTATGATCTCATTGAAGACTCAGTCAAATGTATCACTGACATATAAATGATTCATTTGGATGTTTGTAACTAGATGGACTGGAAAGGGGAGAATTTTTGGAAGACGTCTCAAGCAGGGTGGTTCTAGCAGGGACAGAGTAGCAGCAGATCTCAGTTCCTGTGCCCCTTGGTGATGGTTAGCCGGGAGTGGGTGTCAGACAGCACCAGATGGCATGCAATAAGAATGTTGGCAGGCCATATGTGAGTGTAGCACACTGAATCCCTAGAGTTGGAGGTGAGATAGTTCAACTACTAAAACTTAACAATGATTTTTTTCTTTTCTTGTTGAGCATTTTTATGCATCTGTGCTAGCAACAGCCCTGGAAGGAGATATTGATTTATCACATTGAGATATTAGTGATGTCACAGGAGTGCCACGTGTAAAGTTCTTCAAACCTAAAACATTACCTGTACTGTATTTGCTTTTCCCTCAGGTGTGCCAGCAAAGCGTAATGAGCTATACTATGAGTGCTGTAAGGAGCCTTACCCTGATGTCACATTTACAGTCACCATGCGGCGCAGGACTCTATATTATGGCCTCAATCTGCTCATTCCATGTGTACTGATCTCAGGCTTGGCCCTGCTGGTCTTCCTGCTACCTGCAGACTCTGGGGAAAAGATTTCTTTGGGTGAGATGAGGATGCTGAACATTTAAACATGTATGTTTTTGTATAGGTAGACATATGTATTGGCTGCAGAAAAATCTGTTTGGCTGATCGGTAACAGGAAACTGCATTAAAGAAAATTCGGTTGGAGGTAATTTAGAAAAAAAAGGCAATGTCAAATAATGCAAAAATTAATCTAAAGAATTAAACTTACACAAGCACAGTACTGTACACTAGTGCATAAACAGTTTAAAGAGTATGCACATATGGGTGCATTCATATTTGTTTATAAACGTGTCCTTATGAATCATATTATCATATTATCTAGTGGATGTCAAATCACCTTGGAATAATTGCATTTCAATATAAGGTAGTTAGTAACCTGCCTTGAACATGTCAGAGGAGCTGCCTGACAGATGGCTGTAGTCATGAAAACAAAACTGATAACATGCATAAATATCTACAGGAATAATTTTACATACCAGTGACCATGATCGCATCCCTATGTATTAGCTCATGATGTGCTCTCTGTTCCTCTATATGTGTCTCTCTCAATCTGTCTCAAGGCATCACTGTGCTGCTTTCACTGACTGTCTTCATGCTCCTGGTAGCAGAGATCATGCCCGCAACGTCTGACTCTGTTCCTCTCATCGGTGGGTTGAATTTATGTGTCTAAGTGAGCCCATCTAACGCATTTAAGTGTGCATGAATGAGGAGGAGTCATTGTAACAGAAGAAGATAAAATCCAGACATAAATTTATGAACTGAAGTAATATCTGATGAAAGTTTTACCTGATGCAGTGTTACTTACCTCTTGTGAAAAGATTTAATAAACAGAGAGGAAAGGATTCCTAAAATAGTCAACCTAGTAATATTGATTCAGTCTATCAACACACAGACATTACTAATGCATTTACAGTAGCCTAACTGTCCCCCTCAGTATTTCTTGCACATCGTGGAAATACAAGTAAAATATTGAGTGTTTTCAATGTAGGCTGTTCCCTGACCTCATACAGTGCCCTGAAAAATAACAAAAACTATGAATGATTGAGCTTTGGTTTGAGTAGCCCGAGGGTGGATGGTGTAAATTGGGTGGCCAGAACTCAAGCTGTCAGCAGCATTACTGGACTGTGAAATGTCTGATTCTCCACTGGGGAGGCAAGAAAGAAAAAAAAATATATAGAAGAAGAAGAAATAATGGATGGTGGGAGAAAGAGGGCAGTACAGGAGAGAGAGACTAACTTTTGAAGTCAAAGTTCTCAGAAAGAGACTTCAAATGTATTGTGGAGTGAAGAGCCAGACCTCTTAGGAAGATTAACGCTCTTTAATTCTGCAGTGGCACATACAGAGAATGGGGATTTTCTTTTATGTGTGTGAGAGAAAGTGAACTCAGTCCAACACTCTGCAGTCCTTCGTGTTAAGTGTCATCCTTTTTCAGCGGGTCACAGTGAAATATAGTGTATTATATAGTTACTGTATATCTTGCAAGTATATTGATGTGAGTCCTATTTGATCATGCTGAACACAGTTACCACTAACTGCCCTCACTGAGCTTGATAAATGTGTCATCAATAAAGCATTTAATCTGTTATTTCTTTTATTTCCCCCGACCTGAACACAAGGCCAACTGGGACACGTTTAGTAGCCTTGTTAAAATGACTCATGTCCCCTTACAACACAGTGGCTGAATGCTGATATGAGTTATTGTAGCTGCTTGAGCCCGACTGTAAATATACGTATAAAGCAAACGTTGAACACAGCTGCCAGAGTCAGGCCATATGACTTTTATCCTCAACTCTTTATTCACCTGCTAAGACAAATGTGTGCATTTTATATGAATTAATTTAGTTTGACCTACTATATGTTAAATAAATTTATTTTAGATTACATTTAATTTATTTCTGTTTAGTTCGCATTCCTTTTTAAACAGCAATGCAGTTCCTGACCAAAGGTCTCACTCTTATATTACAGGCAGGACATAGCAAATATGTTTCCACTTCATATTTAACATAAATTTCAATGTTTAACTTGCTCTTTAACTTGATCTACCCTTTCATCTTACTTAATAAATAAAATCACAACACCTGATCATGAGGCGATATGAACTTTGATTTTGGCAGCAGTAGTAGGTGTAGTAGTATTTTGCCATTAGCGTGTCTTTGTTCAGTCATTTGCAAACAGGAGAAAGGAGGGCATGCCCTCAGATATACTGTGGATGAGTGTGTGTACATGCGAGGAAAGAGCACATTGTTCAGTCAGTCCTGTCCCCTCGTGTGGATAAAAACTGTGAACCTGCACTAATCTGTCTCTCTCTCCTCCACTGTTGTTTGGGCTTGTTTGTCCCTGCTCTCTGTTTTGTCACATTTTTTGCACAGATTTTATTTTCCCCCCTGTTTGAGTTCATGTGCATCTTTTCCCTTTGGCAATGCAACTCATTGCACAGATTGATCAGACTTGCTTTCCTTTCATGTTCAAGTGTGAAATCAACCCATTTTTTGGAATTATTTTAAGCCTAATGTTTTACCTGTTAGTACATTTTAATTAAGTGTAACCATGGGCTACTTAAAAAACTGAAAATGAGAAAAACTATTTAAAAAAACAAAGGTACTTCCTTATCTGAGCGTAAAACTAAAAACATATATTTTTCTTTCTTTTTAACGGGGTAGCTCAATACTTTGCCAGCACCATGATGATTGTGGGAATGTCTGTGGTGGTTACAGTTATAGTGCTGCAGTTTCACCATCATGACCCTCAGGGAGGAAAGATGCCCAAGTGGGTGAGTGAAACTAATTTAATCAGATAATCATCACGTTTTATTATTCATGGAAAGTTTTAGAGGGTATGCGTGAGACACTTTTACTCTCTTCTTTCAGATTCGGGTGGTTCTGTTGAACTGGTGTGCCTGGTTTCTACGTATGAAACAACCTGGTGATGAGCGAAAGCGGCCTGGGTACAAGTACCATCACACCTCCCAGCACCACTCTAGTACCAGCTCCATAGAGTTGGGAACAGTACCAAGCCTCAGCGTGCCCCACTCACAGTCATCCTGCCCACCATGTCCTACAGGCACCTCCAACGGCTCCATGAGCCTCTACTTCAGCAATTACCACCCTGTTGAGAGTCCACACTGCCCAACATCTAGTGACTCTGGGGTAGCACTTGGAGGACGTGCCCATGGATCTCTTAGTGATGAGGCTGACCCGCCTGGAAGTGTTGGGGCTCTGGGGACAGGAGCTGGACCAGGAATTGGAGTTGGCATCCCCCCACCAGAGATCCAGCGCATCCTGGAGGAGGTGTCATACATAGCCCAGAGGTTCCGGGATCAGGACGAGGCTGAGGCTATCTGCAGTGAGTGGAAGTTTGCAGCAGCAGTGGTTGACCGCCTGTGTCTGGTGGCCTTCTCTCTCTTCTCCATCATTTGTACCTTCACCATCCTGATGTCAGCACCTAACTTCATAGAGGCTGTTTCCAAGGACTTCACATAGTTGTTGCAGTAGCAGAGGAGAAGGAACGAAGGAAGAACGCAGGCGACTGATTGGGGATTAAAAAGGTGTTTGATAAGAAAAATGATCATTTAGTGCAACTTTGTCAACCAGCTGAATTATGTAGTCAACCAATCAGCAGACAAAACTCTCCCAATGAATGAGGAAATGTTTAAAAATACACATTATTATTGTTCCATTATCAAATTCAAGACATATATAAGTAATTAAAATGCAGTGTCTTGCTTTGTCTTGATGTCAGAGACAAATTGTTCAGATCCAGATGTGGAAAAATGTGGAATCACTGGGGCTGTACAGGAGCGTCATGTGTAATTGTATTTTTTACACTGAGTAAGATATCAAGGTGGCGACATTGTGGTTGTGTTTACCCTGAAAATAGTATGGATATTATCATTTTATCTGCTCCATTCATTAAAAGACGGCAACACACCCCATCTGAGTGCTGAGTCCTGTGTATATGTAACTCCACACATACAATAAAATCTAATTCAATTTAATTAAATGTTATTTGTTTACCGCCAAATCACAACAGAGGTCATCTCAAAGCACTTTACAGTGTTTACTGTTTAAGACCTTACAAAATATAACTGTATACAGGATTATATAGAAAAACAAAAAACCCCACTTAAGCAAGTACTAGACAACAGTGGAGAGGAAAAACTCCCTTTAGAGGAAGAAACCTCCAGAACCAGGCCGAGGATACCTACAGAGAAAGAGAGGACGAGACAAGAGAGGAGGAAGCACAAGTACGAGACAGAGAAAAGACAAAGTTAATGACATGCAATGGTAGCATTTGAATGCATAGATGAGAGCATAGGAGTGAAGAGAGGAGGGGCTCAGTGTATCAGCAGAGGTCTCCCTGCAGATGAATCTATAGCAGCATAACAAAGAGAGTCACCTGAGTCATCTCTAACTATAAGCTTTATGAAAAAGAAATGTTTTAAGCCTAGTCCAAAATGTACAGAGGGTGTCTGCCTCCTGAACCTGAACTATGGAACTATGAGGTTTTTAAGATATGATGGAGCTTGATTATCAAGTGTTTCACATGTATTTATATGAAGTGTTTTAAATTATATTCTGTATTTCACAGGCCAATAGAGAGAAACTAACATAAGAGAAGTATATTCTCTCTCGCTAATTCCAGTCAGAACTCAGGCTGCAGCATTTTGGATTAACTGGGAGCTTTTTAAGGAATTAAATGGGAAAACTATCACAGTAAATAACAATAGTTCACTCCAGAAGAAACCAAACAATACTCAATACAACAGTATTGAGTATTGTTTGGAGTGAGGCTGCAGTATTATCAACAAGATAGTCGACTTGTGCTGGAGGAAAGTTAAGTTAACTGCCCTTCTCTATGTTAGGAGATGGCTCTGAAATAAAAGATGGAATCAGTTCCTTATATTTGTCCACAGCATTTTCAGATAAATATTTACTGTAGTGGATTTTTTTCTTAAATGAAGTAAAGTTTAATAAAGTTATGTTATTAAAAATGGTCAGATAAAAGAGGGTTTTGGAGAAAAACACTGTATGTCAGAACAAGATTGAAACAGTGAGTGGGTTTATTTCATAAATACATTTTGTTCTGTGAAGTTCTTATGAATCACTCCTCTTGTGTTGGATTTTATATATATAATTTGGATGGTCGGGGAGCAGACACTGTCTCCGTGAAGTTTTGGTTGTTTTGGGGGTGACGGCTGCAGAGAGCCTTGTAAGACTGCGTCTCTGCATCCTGGGCTCCACTCTGTCTAATAAACACGGCCATATTTCTAGAGAGTCACAGTATGCACCTCTACTGTGACCTCAGTCTGACTACTTACCCTCTGAACTCTTTGTAGGGAAGTCGGATGTTTTCTGATGATGTATCATCCCTGTGCTGATGTTAGCTTAGCAACTACAATAAGATGTTTCACTGTTTTTGGCTTTTACTTTCATCAACAACGCATTAGATACAACTTTACAAGTGTAGATGCAATTTAGTAATGTTCATTTTGATTTACTTTGTCTTTACTCTTTTATTTTAGCTAATAGAATGTGTAAGATCTGACACGGTGTAACAGTGAAACATTCAGGATGTTGTATCATAAAGCACTGTGCCGGCTGATGTTGACCTGTGCCATTCTTTCTAATGTAAATTCAAATACTGTACGATGAACAGTGTTTAGTGATTTATATAGAGCAGGACTTTGTAATTGTTGGACTTCACTGTACATGAGCGTTGAAGGAAAATGAAGAGCGATGTGACACTGGATTCTGTGACACCATACAATCGACAACATGCCTGTCCACCATAATATCACTGGAGAACATACTGTAGATTTATGAAAGGCTCTGGTGTAAATAATTTTTCTCTGTGTTTTGTAGAGGGAGCTAAGTGATTGCTTTAAACAACAAAGTTGTAAACGTATAGTTCCACCTCCACCTTCCAGCATTTTTATTTCTCTTTGTCTTTCTCTATGACTCCAAATGTAAGTTTTCGCCTCTGTATGTTAATTAAAGTCTATTTATTCTCTGTATAACAGGCTGTGGATAGATCTGTGGGGATCTGCAGGGATGTACAATAGAGGGAGAGCTAAAACACAAATAATAGCTGAACCGCTTCTTAGATTTCTCTTTGTACGGCTGCAGAAATTACTGAGGGAAAAAAAAGCACCAAGTAGTTTAAAGCCTTTTAAACTTCATCCACAAGTTAGAAGTGCATGCTGCTTTATTGAGAGCGTCCAAATAGGAAGAAAACAGATCATGCAGATTACTTAAGGGCAAAATATGAAGATAATACAAGGTAAAACTGGAATAAGCTTGGTTTTGACTCAGTTGTAATAATAACAACAAAGGTATGGCATGTTTAGCAAAATTGTATATTCCCTTTTTTCATTAATGTTGGTTTTCAGAAAATTGTAATTGGTCTTAGTCGAAGAAGAGAAATACAAAATTGAATGGGAAAGTAAATCAAATAGAAATCTGAGTTGAAATAGGCCGAAAAGGCGTGCAACACAAAAAATGTGGGCCATGTTTTCCCTGTGTGGTTTAGGAATCTCTGGTTTCTTTTTTGTGAGGCCAACAAAATATTCTTCTCAGCTTTTAATTGTGTGAATCATTTAGACAACACAGGCAAAATAGTAGGTGCATATATATATATATATATATATATATTATTATCCTTTCATTTATTATATATATATATATATATATATATATATATATAATAATTGAAAGGATAATAATAATAATGAATCCTTTATTGATCCCCTTGGTTGGACAGCTGCTCGGCGCTACTACAGGGTTTCAGTCTCTTGTCCAAGGACACCTCAGCGAGCAGTCAGGAGGAACTGGGAATCAAACCACTCACCCTTGGGTTTTTAAACAAGTACCATCTGAGCTACTGCGACCAAACAAGGGCTCGTCCGGGATTTGAACCCGGGACCTCTCACACCCGAAGCGAGAATCATACCCCTAGACCAACGAGCCAGTTAATAAGTTAACCCCATGACCCTGAGGTGATTTGAACACACAACCTTCTACTCTGGAGTCAGACACACTACCCTAAACAAAATTAAAAAAAGAATGTGCAGCCCCCATAGAGACTAAAGTGCCGTGTTCTAACCGTTCCAACCATTTATTAATGGATTATGGGACTAAAAGTGAGTAAAATAATGCAAGACCGAGGCCAATCAAAGTACATACACAGAATGTTAAACAAGCTTTTTAAAATAGATTCCTTAGAAGATTTGGATCTATGATCTATGAAACATAAAACTGTGTGATCATATATTCTTCAATAGATACTATAGTTGTAATTTGGGCCGAGCTGACTTGAAATACTTGAAATACTGTAGATGAGCAGCTGCGTTGGTCATGCAACAGAAATGTAATACAATTGCACCATTTAACTGTGATGCCACTTTAAATTTAGACATGGGACAAACAGTGTGCATTAACACTTCTGTGATTTTTATGGCCCACAATTGCTGCTTAGGTGATGCAAACACACTGGCTCAGTTCTAGTTCACTCTTTATTCATGTCACGAATGCAGCACGACATCCACTCAGTGCAGCAAACAAAGAAAATATGAAAGGAAACAATAATTATTTTAATAATTTTAGTGATTTTTAATACATTCAACACGTAATCTACATTATAATTTTACACAAACAAATCCAACTAAATTATGTCAGAATGACTTGCAAAGGAAAAACAGTACTGTCTGATTAATAAACTAATTGTTGTGTTTGAAAGTGAATTTCTCTAACGTGTTTTTAACATGAGTACATTACAAACACAACCATGTCATCAACATGAACACGTTCACACACACACACACACACTGAGCACAGCTGGGACACGAGCGACACCAGATTGCGCGTTCAGAGTGTCAAACGGTCAGACTGCTGAGCTCAGTGTGCAGCTGATGTAAACCTCCCAGGGAATCAAAAAGTTATGAGGCAAAACTGATGCTTTCCTTTATTTCTGGAAATACAGATTAAAATCTAATCTGTGATAATGACTAATGCAACCACAGTATATGATGTACTGTAGCTACATTATGTTTGAAATCCAAACCATGAACAGGGCAAAGGAGTTATAGTGGACAGTGAGGAAAGGGCAGGAAAGTAATGAAATCCATAAAGAAGTTATGAGTTGAAGCTCAATTTTAATACCAGCCAATATGGCAACGACCTCCGCCTGCTGAACTGCTGGGCCAGCATTATTAGTTAAAAGAAAAATGATGCTCTTGCTGTGTGTGTGGCAGGTGGATTGTGGGTGGGTGGAACTGTGTGTGTGTTTATGGGAGGTGGGCGCGGCTCAGCAAGCAAATTCTATTACCTCCTCAACACGCTCGGAAACGTGTCAGCGGCGCAGCAGATACTGGCTGTCACCCCGGGAGTTTAACTTCTCTCTTCACGTTTTCTCATTGCAGTCCCAAATCGATCCACCACTCCCACGATTCCCTGGAGGCTGGAGCTTGAGAAACAGCCCTGCTGGACGCCGCGGCCACACCAAATGATCATCTTTCTCCTCGGTGTCCTGCATGTTGCCAGGCCATCTGTCCAGTTCTTTAGGTCCAAACAGTCTCACTCTGACCAGGGTGGAATCAAAAAATCTTTTGATTGGGGGGCCGCACTTGAGGAGCGGGGGACACTCCAAGATTAGACTGCTAGAGAATTGTGTGACAGATAATCTGAATACACACATGATTACAAATATGATATGTGTATTCTTTTATATTTATTAATTAATATAATGATGGTTATATTTCAATCTGAAATCTAATCAGTTTGTCTTCTGCGGCCATTCCTGCAGACCCACATGATTAAAAATGGAAAATATTTTACACATCAATATGTTAATGTTGTCATTATTGTAAATATGGTTGCTAATGTGAGCATTAGAATAATAATAATAATAATAATAAGAGCCGTAGTTTTTTTAATGCTCTCCATTTTATGGTCTCCTTTGATGAATTCTGTTTTCTTGATTGCATTCTATCTTCCTGTGCCTTTTCAGTTTCAGTAATTCATTACGGTGTTATTTAATTCATTCTTTCGTGACAGTTTAATTACTGTAATAAGTTGTGATTCATTTTAGTGGGTGGGAAAAAAAGAGACATGAATGCTAATGGTACACACAGCCAAATGAGAGAGCCACACCAGGGTTTGCTGGACAGTGATTCCTGTCATCCATCTATCTCCTCTCACTTTACTCGGGGTTTCGTTGTCAGACCTGGGCCCGTCCTCCTCTCTGTGTGGGCCAGAGGTCTGGAGAACAGTTTACTTGGCACCATCTGCAGGCTGGAGGCAAAATGGGAGTTTCATATTTGATATGTGTTAATCTCCCTGTGGAGACATGGTGGCAATTACATGAGTGAAATGATTCATATTCATATTCATAGCACACCCAAACAAATGAGCACAGCATTTGCAAAGACAAATATAACAGAGTCTGCCAAGTACTGAAGTTGCCAAATTTCAAGGACAACCGCAGAAAAAAAAGCAGACTTCTGAGCCAGTCGTATTAAAACCTAGATTCATGATCTGAAACCTGTGAAAACAGAAGACCAAACACATCACAGCAAATAATGAATCTTCCATTCAGTGTAGTGGAACCAGTAGTCCCGGGTCAAGAGCTCAGAGAACAGGCTGCAGGACGCTGTCAGACTAAACACACAGTTGGCCAACATATGAAAAGCAAATCCAGACTATGTTGCAGAAATAAGAACTAATATAGAACAAGGATACACAAACCAAAAAAACTAAAAACAGCACATGGCCATGACTCGCTCTCTTTTAGCAGCAAATACGCAATAATGCATGACCCATAATCCGCAGGCACGAAGTAATCTGAGTGAATGTGCATTTGGATTATCAGTCTGGAATAGTCTAATCTGAAACACTTCTTGAACCGGTCGACTGAGAGGTCATGAAAGAGCTTCAGCCGTGTGGAGAAACAGTGTGCTGAACTAGTATTTGCTTCGGTTTTCAGGTTACCAGATGATTGGTAGTGGAGGATATTTGACTGTGCTTTGAGGCAAAACAAACAGTTTCAGCTTCAGTGGGCTTTAGAAGAGCTGGAGTTTACCTTGTGTTTTAGCAGATATCAATTAGGTGGATTGTTCCTATTCTTACTGGCTGCTACTTAGTGTTTCCTTGGCTGCTGCAACACCTTCATCTGTGAGCCAGTGTTGTCATTTTCATCACCATCATACAGTATGTGACTGATGTACCGGTGCCTTGGTCAGATTCAAGACGTACAAGTTGACTTTTCTTTTGTACACATCTTGTGTCATCTCTCATCGTATCAAATCTATTCATCTCTTATACTTCAAAGAAATGCTTTTTAAAAAAGAAAGTCTTAATGAAAATAGGCTATTTCCTGTGATACTCAGTGATTCTCAGTGTCCCAGCTGCATGATTGAGTTTAGTTATATGGGAAAGTCTATCAAACCAAATGATTGCAAATGACCCCAGCTGCGAATGCCACGGCACATACACACATGTTGTTGGAGAAGGTAAATAATATGTGTATCCACATTAACACAATGGTACGTGCGTACACATGCTCACACACATTCTTAACAGTAACTGACTTAATCTTAATGAGGATGATAATAGTCTAATTGTAGCTAATGTCCCATAATATGTCGTTAGTTATTCAGTCCACCTACATCTTCTTCAACGTGTCCCCTGTGTGTGAATAAAGCATCATTTTAAGAAAAAACACATCCTCCAAAACAGACCTTCCTCCCAAAGCATTGTAGAAAATGTCATGGATGTTTTGAAGAGTAGTCAGGGAATAAGAGGCCACACATTTTTCAAACTAGTCACTCATATTTCCCACAGATTTCCCACATGCCTACAGTTGCAGATGCGTTCTGTAGCCAACCGTCAAGATTCATTTACTACACAAGAAAACCTCCTGATCCAACAGTTGTGAACCACAAGCAATACAAATCATTTAAGACCACAAACACGTCTTTTCATTTGAACAGATTCAAATGTCAGTGCATTCATTTAAATTATTTTCAGCATTTTTAAACAGCAGAAATTATATCTTGTTAGGCTGAATCAAATCTGTAGGATCTGTGCATGGTAACAGTTAAATACAATCTCTCACCAGATACAGTAACTCTTTGCATAATGTTTATACAAATGATTATAAAAATATGAAATGTTGTTTGAATATTGTACAGAAATTGAATAAAATATGGTAATACTCTTTTTTTTTTAAATCAAATTTCTCACTCAGTCTCCTTTGACATTGCTGTAAGTTCTTGGAGAACCCACTGTGAGACATCTTACTCCTGTTATATTTAAATCCATCCGCATGGAAGCCAGGCTTAATAAATGATGTCTACTCCACGGGTGTGAAGCAGCACTCCTTTATTAAACTTGACCCACTTCCTCACCACTCCTCTTACTTTGCTCTATACCTAACTCGTGCCCCATTCGACATTAAAGAATCCGTGCAGAGACTCTTCTTCAGGCTCTCGGGAGGAACAACATCATATTGATTTGTCTATAAGAGTACTGACAGACTGTAATAAGAGACGAGGGAAAGCCCATACTTGAGAACTGTTCACCTTTCTGTTTTATTCTTGACATGAAGAGTTACAGGATGAGGGATGCAGGGCAGCCCTGAACCATAAATCAGCCTTGTCTGGAGCCTGTTTTCTCCTTTTAATATTAATAGCAGACATGAGGGTCACGAGGGTTGGTGCTGTGTAAGGATCTAGTATATGAGCCGCTTCTGAGACATATGATGCTCTGTCAGGGTGAAAAGAACAGGACAGGACAACAGAGGCCCAGGGAGAAAACTGTCAATGAAATGACCTTTACGGACATCAATAGGCTCTTTTTCACATAGTACAACAGAAGAATTTAATGTGCGTGTGCGTGTTTACCCTATGAATCCCATTCCACTGAAGTAAATACCGAGTTTGGACTGTGAATAAATTTCACTATCTCATTAGCAGAAGGCTCTCAGCAAAATGAACTTTGTAGGAAAATGTGTAACTCCAATGTATGTAGGAGTAGGAATGCGATTCAAGTCAAGGAAGCTAGCAAAAATGTGCACCCATCGTGTATGATCCTACACATGTTTGTACTACTATAAATGTGCATCTTCTTTATTACTCAGCCCTGGTACCCTTCCCTGGTTATGCCAGTGGTGTCTTGCCTCTCTCACATTATTATGGTGACATCTGGTGGCAACAAGCAGCAGATCACTAAAATGAAGGCTTGTTTTCTTTCAGCTGGCCCACAGAGGGTTGCATTTTACTACTTAATGTGAGGTATATGCTTCACTGGAATTGTTTTCAAAGAATAATAATTATTTTAGGTATAGTTAAAAAAGTATCAAATCTTTATTTGATATGAAGAAAAATAGGATTTTATTTAATGAATACTTTATTTAGAAAACATATGGAAGAACGCATGTTTAGATTGCTGTCAATTCTGCTAATCACTTCTGTACATACAGTACTACTCAGTATTAAACATGTTAACAAAGAGGACAGAACAAGGAAAAGCTGTTTCTGACATTCTGCAATTTAGTTCACTATTTATCATGTGTTTCACTACGCAAACAAAGCATATTTTTAGCACATAAAAGGAACATAGAAAGAAGAGAGCTTCACAGATTGCTCAATATTTAGGGAACACTTTTGATACAGCAATGGTTTAAAGCATTTATTAAATACCAATAAAGGACACTTTCTTCATTTCACAGTTTCTAGTTGTTCTACATGCCTGAATAAAGATCTGAATATACAGTAATTCCAGTGTTAAGATGGAAATTAAACTTTAATTTCATCATATCTAATAATAAAGTCTGACTGTTCATATAAGAGGGAGACGATATTATAAAGCAGAAATGAGATTGTCACTGTTGCACATGACCTTTAACCTCTTATAATCATGTCTATAACATAGCTGCTTTTCACTTGCCATCTCCTCCCACCTTGTCATTGCTCTTGTCCCGTGGTATACGGCCCATATTATAAAATTCTACGTTTGGTCTCATGTCAGAGAAGTGGGCGAGCCGGTTGGACATGGCAAAGAAAGCAGCGATGGCAGCGATGTCCCACGCGTCCTCACGGTCAAAGCCCACCTCCTCCAAGGCCTGGAAATGCCGCTCTGTGATAGTGTCGCAGTGACACACTGCCATAGCAAAGTCGAGCATGGCACGTTCCCTAGGCGACAACTCCGCAATCTCATAATTGATAATAACCTGTGTTAAACAAGTGAAACAGCAAATTAGGCACACTGAAGAATTATCACTGAGTGAAATTACTTGACTTGATTAGCACAGTTAGTGTTGTATTACAAAAACACAAAACTGGGTCAATCACCTGATCGGAAAGAGTGGGGTTCTTAGAGTAGATGCGGTGCAGTGCACTGTGGGATACTACACAGTAAAGACACTTGTTGTGGGCGCTGGTTGCCACTACAATCAGCTCACGATCTGCCTTGGTTAATCTGCCTGGAAGTCACCAGATATTAAGTTCATGTGAAATAAGAAACACACAAACACACTAAAGACACATACACACAAGAATAACAAGATGCAGTTAAGGACCTACTTGGAAAACTGGAGTTAGTTAGGAAATTAGTTGGATGTGGTCTCTCCAACCCAAGAGGGACATTTAGTTTACAGCTGGGCAAGGTTTTATTCAACAAAATCAGATAAATCAGTAAACCTGGTTTTGGACTAAGCCACAGATATTCAGAGAGCGTAAAAACCTGTAAAAATCTTTCTGAGAAATAGAACTATATGAAACGGGAGTGTCATATAAGGAGTGTGGCTTTATTGTTCAGAATAGAATTGTAGTGAAGTGTAAAGGGCAAAACCGATAAGGCTAAAAACAGCTGACAAAAAGCCAAATTGTGGTTATTCAATACCCACACGCCGAGACCACACAGCTGGCTTTGACCCAGATGTGTTATGTGGCACACCAAACAGGACTTGCTGATCTGAATGATCGTTAGGTTAGTTTCCCGACCTGATGAGCTGCTCCTGCCAGACCTTGTTCAGTGTTACCTGTGCTACCTGCCACTATTTGACCATCAGATGAAACAGACTCAGCATCACACCTGCTCCCGTGTGTACCGTGCCATCTGCACTCCTAAAGTGGTTTTCCATTCATTCCATGAATGACTGAGCCCTGAACTGTATAGAGGGCCTGGGACGTGTCAGGACCAGATGTGGTCCTCAGGGTGCATCCAGAGAATTACTGGAACACATAAACACAAACACACCTGTTTCTTTGTTCATCAGTTCATTGTAGTATGCGAAGAAAGCTCTGAACTCTGCAGGTCTATGAGACAGGACTTTGAAGACATTAGGTAAGAAGCCCCCCTGGAAAAAAACAAACATTCAGCAGCCAGCAAATCCAACTTAAAGTGTGTTGAACAGGTAAATGGATCACATCAGGCTCTTTTCACCTTTGACTCCACTTCCTCCATAAGCTCAACTATATCATAAGGCAGGTCTTTCTTGTACGGGACAGGATAACGACTGATTTTCTCTGGCTGATCGCTGGAGACATGTCTGGTTCCAGCCGCCGGCTTCCTCCACAGCACGCAGCCCGAGCGGAGAGACGCCTGGGCGGGGGACAGCAAAGTTTCAAGCAGACACAGAAACAGACTAAAGCATGCACGCAAAAGTACTACAACTTACAAGCTGTGTGCACACAGGAGGACGGCACAACTTCAAGATGTTGCTCGCCATGTCAGTCAGCTCGGTTTGCAGGTTGCTTTTTTGTTTCTTTCCTTCTCTCGCTCACCTGCTTGTGTCGTTGAGTTACAATCACATGCAGCCTGTTTTATAATATTTCAACCATCGCACCACTCTGTTACTTAAAACCCGATGTTTTGCTTTGTTATTAAATGTGCGCGACCTGTCAATCGACCCAATCACAGCACAGCACTGAATCACGCCCGCTGTCTGTCCCACCCGCACACATCAGTCCTCCTCACCGCCAGGGGTCAGCATGTGTGCGCACTGGCTGCCATGTATTGTTTATTGTGATCATATGTCTGCTAAGCTAAGCTAGTTTTTCAACGACACGGTAACAAGAACAACACATTTACGTTTAAGATTATTTAGACTGATGCTTAGTTTGCAACTAGATTTGTACTAAATGCCGTATGATGCCTGTCATACAGAACCCAGGGCAACAAATGTCCACATCATTGACCTCGTAACCCGGAAGAGACCTGGTAGAGACGAACAAGCGTCGTGTTTTCATTCATTGAGTTAAAAAACAAGTTGGATTATTTATCAATAGGCTAGAATACTAATAGAGTTTGAATTCATTAGTTCAACAGCGATGTTTTACCATGTAAGTATACGTGTTTGTATTTGTATATGGGCCGGCGAATAGCAGAATGATGATGTTTTGTGTGTCGATGTTTGCCCAGCGTGATCTCATCTTGGTTAGCATTGCTAATATGATGTTAGCTAAACAAAAGTTTAGTCTCTACTAAGATGTTGATAGTTTCTAAGCACAATAGGTAAACTGCATCCATTTCATTCAGTACAATAAATTCAGCAGCACCACAGCATAACAGCCATGGAAATGTAAACAAAGCACGCGTAAAGCTGTGCTCTCAGTAACTAATGGTGGACGCGTTGTCTTTCAACGGACCTACGTTTGTGCCCACAGATTTCTCTGGAGCATGAAATCTTACTACATCCGAGGTATTTTGGTCCTAATCTCCTCAACACCGTGAAGCAGAAGCTTTTCACAGAAGTGGAGGGTACTTGCACCGGCAAGTGAGTTGCTGCAACACTCAACACTCATTTGCAACACACAAATGAATTCGTATTTGTTCTGAATTGATTGGTTAAAGGGCGCAAAGATCGTCACTTGACTCGAAAGTGTGTGAAACCTGCCATTGTGTCGATGTTGCATGTATTCTATGTTTGTTCAGATGGCACTGACGCACAGTGAATCACAATCCAATGCAGAGAGTTGTGTGCAATATTCAGGGGAAGGTCTGAAATTAACAAATAGGTGGTTCCTTCTTGTATAAAAACATTTAAGATGGTTTTGATTGATGATTATTTTTCTCATTTAAGAGTAAGATATTGTGTCATAATCGAACCAACAGAACTGTTCAGGGCAGTAAGGCACTGACTTGCATTAACATTCTTGGATGTACAATGCAGCAATACGAATACAATGGTATTAATTAATTTGTGTCTCCCCCTTAGATATGGCTTCGTCATTGCAGTCACCACAATTGACAACATTGGAGCAGGTGTGATCCAGCCAGGCAGAGGCTTTGTCCTCTATCCAGTCAAGTACAAGGCCATAGTATTCCGTCCTTTCAAAGGGGAAGTGGTGGATGCTGTGGTCACTCAGGTTAACAAGGTAAAGGAACAGCATGGTACCTGTACTCTAACATGTTATTCTTTTAGCCAACATGTTCTGACAGTTTCATTGGTTACAATGAATGAATGAATGATTAATTAATCAGTTAAAACTAAACTAGGGTTATTTATGTATTATCAGTTGACAATTAGAAACATAATATTGTATTTCATGCTTTAATTTTATCAAAAGCAAATATCCCTTAAATGAAGTCTTAGTTGTTGATTGTGAAATGATGAATAATAGCTTTGCATGATTTAAATGATTCTCTTTTCTTGCAGGTTGGATTGTTCACAGAAATTGGTCCCATGTCCTGCTTTATCTCTCGCCATGTAAGTCACTGTCTATCAAACATCACAATAGTGCCTGACTGAAATGGTTGATACTTTTAGATTAGATTTATGCCTTACTTAGCTTTTCTGACTAGAACCTCTTTTTTTTTTGCAGTCCATCCCCTCGGAAATGGAATTTGACCCCAACTCTAATCCTCCTTGTTATAAGACAGTTGATGAGGTGAGGATATTCAGTGTTATTTTTTTATCTGCCTCCTGTATTTCACTTGAATACATTTCTCTTAGAGTCAAATAGCATTTAAAATGAAAGGAGTCTTCTCTTTCCAAAGGACATTGTAATCCAACAAGACGATGAGATCCGACTAAAGATTGTGGGAACAAGAGTGGACAAAAATGACATTGTAAGTACTTTTATAGTAGGACTAGAAATGGTACGCTGAATGTTATTTTTAGTATAAAGACTAAAAACAACCTTTATCCTTGTTTTTTTAGTTTGCTATTGGATCTCTCATGGATGACTATCTGGGTGAGTACTACACTTTAAAACATTGTTATACAGGCAGTAGGTGTGCATTAGATGGGCATGGATTAATAAAATGCTGTGCGTAATATGAAGTATTCTGCACAGTGAGGAAAACTTGTTTCATAGTCTGACAAAATTGGCCACTTATTGTTTTACTTTGGCTGCTGTGGCTGCAACAGAGTAATCTTTGGCACACAGCTTATAAAATCTTATAGTTTATTTGTGTATAATTCCTGAACTTGTCTTCAACTTTATTTCCAGGTCTTGTGAGCTGATTCGCCCCAGAGGAAGCTAATTTCACATGGAACTTTTTATGTAGTAGCTTAGTTGTTTCTTTGTTAAAATTAATATTTTTCTACAGCGATTCAGACAGTGTGGTGGTAGGTTGTGAAGCTCCATAGCTAATTCATTACTTTGCTGCACGGCCTACATTTGTTAGATGTGGTGCAAAAAGAAAAAACATGAGTATGTTTGCTAAATTGAGAAGAACTTGGTAGACATTACAGAAGTAATCCATTTACTTTATTTACTACTTATTTTATATAGAATTCATCATTTCCATCTCAGCCATATATTATTCTTTGTATGTTATTTGTAATAAAGTGTTGTATTTGTTCTTACATTTGTATAATGTTTTCTATCTTTTAAGTATTAGAATGAGTTAATATCTTGTAGGACTATCGACCTTTTTTGTGATGAGCTGCTGCAGCTGGATGACATCTGTACTTAATTTACGTTTTTCAATCAAATCAGTTGCGTTGAAATGTCCTGTAGCATGAGGCGCGACGTGAACGCGCAAACTCGGGGCGCGCACGTCTTCTGGCCGTAAATACGTCAGTCGAGCGCGCCCTCGCTCTTTCTTTCTCTCGTCCTGAAGATGGCGGCAGGGGTGAGTAAAATGGAGATATGGAGCTTTCTTTATTCTTATCTGGCATAATCCACCCGAAATCAACCCCATCTGCACCTCGATTGAGCATTTTTAGGTGTAAACAAATGTTTCAGGTCGTTATGCAGGCGAAAAAAAGTGTATTTGCCAAGAATTTCATTCAGTGTTCGTGGTAAGGTTAGCATTTGCTATCCTGACGTTGCATTGTGACAGAATGACGCCCCTCCACTGGCCCAGCGTTGTGCCACGTTAGCGCAGTAATTGTCAAGCCGTGATAACTTATCTTAGTTTTAAAATGTTTTTGACCTTCCTTGGCAATTCAGCACACGCTGGTTAACTTCAGAGCTGGTTTCTTTTAGTCGTAATGGGTTAAAGCTGCAAACGAAGACCGGTTCTAGCACCAGTAGTGACTAGTTAGCATTGGAAGCCAGCTAATAGCCACGTGAATTTAGGTTCCCGTGGTTTTTGATTGTTACACGATGAACAGAAGTTAAAGTAGCTGTAGCAGGCAGCTTTTATCACAGTTTATCTCTCAGCGTTTCCATCTGCACCCTGTTCTCCTTCCTGCCTGGTCCAGTGTTAAATGGTCGAGCACCTAGACGTGGGTGGCATCATTCATTGTTTCAAGAACACTTTAAGCAAGTCACTACTTCACTGGGTTGGAAACTAAATAATCCAGTTTTATTTATCACTTTTGAAAGTTTTAAGTGGGACAAATATAATGTAGACCAGAGTTCATGCAGTGTTATATCTGAGCTGTTGCTGTAAGTGTATTTTTAAGGCACATCAAGCAGTCTCTATTGGAAATGTAGAAACTTAAATGGTGCACTCCATTTCAACGTAACCCCAAGAATAAACATACTAGCAGGATCACCTTACTGACAAAAAAACGCCAATTATAATCTAGTAAAAGTAGGATTCATGGCAGAGCTGCTGTATTGGATTGCATTTGAGTTTACAGGTGTATCTAATCAGGTGGGCAGTGAGTGGAAACATACAGATTAGTCTTGTTAAATGCTTGTACCTGGTAAATCATTGCTGTATACTCTCTATCTCTTTCTTTCAGACTCTGTATACATACCCAGAGAACTGGCGGGCCTTCAAGGCCCAGATTGCGGCCCAGTACAGTGGCGCTCGGCTCAAAGTTGCCAGCAGCCCCCCTGCCTTCACCTTCGGGCAGACGAACCGTACTCCTGCTTTCCTCAGCAACTTTCCTCTGGGCAAGGTTGGTGCAAATGTTAGACTTGCTTAAATGAGGACAGCTCTAGCAGAGTTTCAAGTTTCATAGTAATGCTTCATTGCCAACAGTGAATGTTGTTAAAGTGGTTAATGCAGATATTAAAGTTGGCGCATTAGAAAATTGTCGTATTGAAGTAGATAAGCCTTGTGGTTTGATTATATCACTGTTTTGTAAGGCGTGCATTTGGTCATGCATGTGAGGGGAATATGGTACGGTATGGAACTGTTTAAATGTCTGAATAAAAACATAGAAAATGTGTTTTTCCTTAACTCTGCCTTTATTTGTAGGTACCTGCCTACCAGGGGGATGACGGCTTCTGTCTGTTTGAGAGTAACGCCATTGCTCACTACTGTAAGTCTCAAATTTCCTATTAATTCAGTGGTTAATTTTGTATCTTGTGCTGTTTAATTTGGAAACTCTCCACATTGGCTCCATTCCATGTAGGGTAATGCAAGTGTAGCACACGGGTACATACATGCCTAATTGGAATACGACCATTGTTATACCAATTGGACAAGTAACACGTTAGCAGTTTCTGTTGCACATGTATACCTTTTTGTCAAACTAGTGTGCACTTGTAACTGTATTTCCATGTGTTCAAATTAAAAGGAATGAGTACCTATTTATTGTATGTGTTTGGTGCACGCAATGTGAGATTTCTAACATGACCTTTTTTATTTTATTTTTGTTTTTTAAATTGATTTACACATTTCTCTCTTTTCACATGCAGTGAGCAATGATGCCATTCGTGGTGCCACCCCTCAGGCTGCAGCCCAGGTGCTGCAGTGGGTGAGCTTTGCTGACTCAGAGATTGTCCCTCCAGCCAGCGCATGGGTCTTCCCCACTCTGGGAATCATGCAGTTCAACAAACAGGTATGTAGCTCAGCATTTTCTGGCCTAGTTAAGACTTAAATTATTATATTGTAGCTGTGGTGGAAGGTGGGAGCCAGTTGGCCAGAGAGCAACATTCTCGGTATTTGCTTATGTAGCAGACAACAAATGATGTAAAATCCTGCATAGTCATCTTTCTGGATCTGTCCAGGCCACAGAGCAGGCGAAGGAGGATATCAAGCGGGTCTTTACTGTGCTGAACCAACATCTGAACACCCGTACCTTCCTTGTGGGAGAGAGGGTTAGCCTTGCTGACATCACTGTGGTGTGCTCCATGCTCTGGCTCTACAAACAGGTTTGACAAACCCACAGCTGCACACAGTGGACAGTAATTAAGACTTAAGAGTATTTCATGACTGAAGTAGAACGCCTTTCTGTCCGCTGTAGGTCCTTGAGCCTTCTTTCCGTCAGCCATACCCTAATGTGACCCGCTGGTTCGTGACCTGTGTCAACCAGCCCCAGTTCAAAGCTGTTCTTGGAGAGGTCAAGCTGTGTGAAAAGATGGCCCAGTTTGATGGTGAGTCACTAGCAATGTGATCAGAAGTCACATGTTAAGCAATCTTGCTCAAAACAAGGCCAGAACTGTAGAATAGCATAAAGATAACTGAAGTGTAATGCAGTTTGACTTGACAAACACTTGCCATGAATGCTGATACCCATTAACCAAATGGAATACTGATACAAAATTATCCTTGTAAAAAAAGTAAATCTCAGTTTGTAACATTTCACAATTGGTTTTCCAAGGGTCCCGGAGTTCAAAATAGAACTGTTAAGTTGAAACAGAACATGCAATGAAACATTTTTTCTTTCTTGGCATTCTGTCCATCCAGCCAAGAAGTTTGCCGAGATGCAGCCCAAGAAAGAGGCCCCTCCTAAGAAAGAGAAGGCAGCAAAAGAACCAGCCAAGCCCCAGGAGAAGAAAGAAAAGAAAAAGGAAGAAAAGAAGCCTGCTCCAGAGGAGGAGATGGATGACTGTGATGCTGTTTTGGCTGCTGAGCCCAAAGCCAAGGATCCCTTTGCACACCTGCCAAAGAGGTAGGAAGCTCTTAGTGTGCGCTTCCCCATGGTGCATTTGGTGAAATGGTGGTGCATTTGGTGAAATGGTGAAACATTCAGTGATTTACAGGACAAGATGTTTGATCTGCCGACCATGTGTTGGACAGTAATAGACCTGTACAGCAAGCATTCCCTTTAAAGTTATTGTTAAACATTGCGTAACAGAGTGCATGAAAGGCCTAAACAGCTGGCATTTTAATGTACTTCAATCAGACTAGCTTTAGGAAAATCTGATTGTCCCCTGTCATTGGGCAAGGCAGTGTCTATTCATGGCACCTAAGTCTTAATCTGACAGGGGAAGAAAAACCAAAGACCATATTCATCCCAGTCGTCTCTGTTTTAGTGAGTAACAGGCTGGTTCATGCTGTGGCCACAAATATGATAGAACTTATGGGTATTGAAAGTTACTCTGAGATATAATGCAGTCCTGTAGACCCCTTAAGTTTTATGTGTCTGGTGTAGTTTTTTATTTTTTGTCATATATTTTGGTGAAAATCTGTACAACAATTTTGTCATCTACTTAATTTTCCATGCTTTATTGTTCCTCCAGAACAACATGTATAACAGTGGACCTAATCTACTCTCTCTTTATTTTATTTAAGCCCATTTGTCATGGATGAGTTCAAGAGAAAATATTCCAACGAAGACACCCTGACAGTAGCCCTTCCTCACTTCTGGGAGCACTTTGACCGTGAGGGGTACTCCATTTGGTATGGCCAGTACAAATACCCTGAGGAACTTACACTTACCTTCAAGAGCTGCAACCTTATCACAGGTGAGTCACAGCAGCCACTTTATCCAGCACTATGACCTAAATGACGTTAAGGTGTAGTCGCACTTGAAAAGTCATTTTTGTGAAGGCACAAATTTCTTTCAGTCCCACTGGTTATCTCATGCATCAGGGTGGCTCAGAGGTTAGAAAGAAACTCCAGAAAAGGATTTAAGTTTGGCTTTGGTCCTACTTGTTAGGAGGCGTTTTTCTGGTTCATGTGTTGACATGAATTTCTTCTACCCAAGTTTGTAGGCTGGTGAACCTGGTGAACTGTCGGCTTTCATCTTGTTATTCATGTACCTACATTGATTTTTTTTTTTTTTTTTTTTTTTAAATGTCTATTTAGGACTGTAGAGGGCTGTATAGGAACACATGTTCATCTAGATTCTTTAGCAGCATTTTATTTTTATATTAATTAAAGCCGCATTTTCAGAGAAGTCGGGGAAGGTCATGTTCATAGATTACACTTAGATTACAATTTGAAAAACTTACCTTGTGCTCCAAAAACTTACTGCTTCATGGGCCTCCACTTTGGAATAAAGTTATGAGTATAAGAATACACAACAGTGAATGTATAACAGGCCTACACAGCCGGCATTGTAATGTGCTTCAATCAGAAGTCGGGTCACTTCAGGAAAATCAGATTGTCCCCTGTCATTGGGCAAGGCAGTGTCTATTCATGGCACCAAGTCTTAATCTGACAGGGGAAGAAAAACCAAAGACCATATTCATCCCAGTCATCTCTTGTTCAGTGAGTAAAAGGCTGGTTCATGCTGTGGTCACAAATTGACCCTTGGGTACTGTAGTGTTGCACTGTAGTCATCTCTAAAAGGTCAGTCACTTGATCCTTGTTCCTATCTTCACTATATATCAACTGTCCTCAATCTTACCAGGTATGTTCCAGCGCCTGGACAAACTCAGAAAGAACGCCTTTGCCAGTGTCATCTTATTTGGCACCAACAACGACAGCAGCATCTCTGGCATCTGGGTCTTCAGAGGCCAGGACCTGGCTTTCACCGTAAGTATTTCAAATGGCAAACAGACTTGTATGACAGTATCCCCACCCTCCACAGTTTGTGTGAACAAACTAACATTAAATAATTTGTGGAGTGTTATGTGTGGACTGCAGTAATGCCAGATACGTTTCTTAAGCAAAAAAAACGTATTTGGATCTTAACTTATGACCGTTGTTGGAAAACCCCTCGTCATTGGGCAAGGCAGTGTCCAATCATGGCGCAAAGTCTTAATCTGATGGGGGAAGAGAAACTTGAGACCATATTCATCCCAGTCATCTCTTGTTCAGTGAGTAAAAGGCTGGTTCATGCTGTGGTCACAGGTGACAACAAAAGCTCAACGTTTTGAGTTTGAGTAGTTTAATGCATTACTGTCGTTTTAATTTCTGACACTGACTAAATTCATTACAACTCAAAATTGAACACAATGTGCAAGACTAAGAAAATCGGGCTCAACGCTGTTTCAGCACAGCTTGTGATGGTTCTAATAGTCCCACCTGGATAAGAAGGCGTGCCGAATCTTGTCGCTTCGTAATAATGAGCGATTATGAACTCATCAAACAAATGTAGTTTACCTTCATTCATAGAACGTTCTGTCTCCTCCAGCTGTCTGAAGACTGGCAGATCGACTATGAATCATACGATTGGCGCAAGCTGAATCCAGACAGTGAGGAGTGCAAGACCATGGTGAAGGAGTACTTCGCCTGGGAGGGAGAGTTCAAGCACGTGGGTAAATCCTTCAACCAGGGCAAGATCTTCAAGTGAGAGGACACTGGGACAGTCAGAACACAAGCACTCTGCGCTTCTGCTCTACAAACCTAAAGACCTATGAACTTTCAGCCACCACGTGCTTACTTTACTGCAACTTTGACTTGGAATGACTGTTTGAAGAAGAGTGAATTTTGTCTCAGTGGGCCCCAAACTGGTTTTTTTTGTTTGTTGTGCGAAATAAAGCGTTTTCCACAATGCTACATATGAGTTTGTCTGGTGTATGACTTTAGCCTAAATGTTTGTTTTGTTTTGAGAGTGAAAATCTACAAATTTACAAATGCATTTAATTTCTTTAAAAATATCCATTTTGTTCGAAGCACCCCAAGATGAATAAACTCACTTAGAGTAATGCGGCATTATTGTCATTGTTAAATAACTTTTACAAAGACCGTATTTCCCGCCCTATAGGGCGCTCTGGATAATGAGGCACACTGTTGATTTTTGAGATGACTGAAGGTTTTAAGTGCACCCTATAACACAGAAAATATGGTATGTAGAAAATAATTAAACATACTGATGTCACCTTGTGGTTGAAGATGCACTAGATTTGAAACTTTTGACCAGCAGAGGTCAGTCAAACACTGTTCAACTTGGTGTGAAGGTTACTGAAGGTTACACTGATACTCCATTGCTGTCTTTTTTTTTTTTTTTTTTGTAGACCTGTTGAGTTAAAACTCCACTGAGTTGCAGGGTTCTCTTGTTCCTGCAGACGGCAGGCAAAGACTAGGTAAGCTTATTGTGTGGAGCTCATCCAGCAGAGGGAAAATGACTGGGCTGAGCTTTGTGGTTTGCTCAAGCTAAGACAGGAATGTCATCTGCTTTAAACTCTGGGTTCTTGTTTTGATGTTGCTTGTGCTTCCCCAAGGAGAGGAGGAAGCCTGGAAAATATTTTTTTTATAAAGAACATCCATTTGGGTGCATGGTCTACAAGGCCAAAGGTCATCAACATGTTTAGTTGTATTAGTGACTGCTTTTAATTAAACCAATGTACGCACTCCATCCCTGAGAAAAGCCTGCACACTGATTCAAAAGTACAAAATTAGCCAGTTGTCTTCAGGTTAATCACCCTGCACTATATACAGTATTTTGCAAATGCGTAGTATTTAGTTGGCGTGACAGAAAAATCTGTTGTTTGGTTTCACCACACCCTCCTCAAATGCAGAAATGCTGTGTTTCGGAGCCTACTTCTGCAAGTTGGTATCATTAAAGAAGAAACACTTTTCATTAAGAGGAATAGACCATCCAGGGTGGCTGTGGCTCAGGAGGTAGAGCAGCTGTCTAACAATCATGGGATCAGTGGCTCAATTCCCAGCTCCTCCTGTCACATGTCGTAAGTGTCCTTGGGCAAGACACTGAACGCCAAGTTGCCTCCGGTGAGACATGGCAGCTCTGCCATGGGTGTGTGCGAATGAGTGAATGAGACAATGTAAAATTTGAATACCACCTAGGTAGGAAAGCGCTGCATATAAGTGCAGACTACTCTGCCATTTTTTTATTCAGTCATCCTTTTCCCATCTGACTCAACAGAAGCTTAAAACCTTTTTTCATTCGCTTCCAGAAGCAGTGCATTATGAAGCCGTATTCAAATGCGATGTTAGGCTGTGAAGACAAAGCACTTGATCTCATCAGACACACCCAGCGGTAGGAACATTTGTGTTACACTTCAGATCAGTTATTGTTGACTGTTCCCACACCTGCAGCAGGCCTGTCCTTTCACTTCTGCCATAACGAGAGAGATGAGATCTTTGTTGGGCGCTTCATTGTTTTCATTCTACCTGTTGGTTAAATAGGACACCTGGAGCAGGCGATGTAATGAACTCAGTTAATTGGTCATATTATGCGTTCACAATATCAGTTTTGAGATGTTCTGTAACGCTTTAAACAAAATCAACTGAATTAGTCTCTGAATTTCTGAATATATTGCATAAATTCTGAAGTTTAGAAGACACTGGGCGGGCCTCTTTTCTTCCTCTCTATACACACACACACGTGACAGAAGCACAAGAGAGGAATCTCATCAGGGAGTGAGTCAGATGTGTCATTTTTTCCTACTTACTAAGCATGATTTCGGATCATTTTGGCGCAACCATCTTCCACCGTAGTTTTGAATCAGGGAGGCCATTTTAGTTTGTTTCTGTGGTCTCATGGAAATCAGAAAATGGAAATGTTCCCACAACGGCGAGAGCGCCCAAGTCCTTGAACACATGACTCACCCATCCTGTGGATCACGGTGGAAGAGGGCTGTAACTTGAGCAAATAGCTTCGACTTCATGCGCAGCATTGCTGCAGTTACAACACTGCTGACGGCTAACCCCTCGATTGCTGAAGGAGTGGTGCCACAAAAGCCTTTTCATCATCTCATGAGATATCATATTCATGCGAAACAGAGCAAACGCGCACTTGAGGCCAGTTTCCAAATCAAAAGCAACAATATCGAGTCCATGTGATATTCTGGCCTTTATTCAAGTTTAGTAACTTCAGAGTTAAAAAACTAAACTGAAGCAAACCACAAGAACAATACAAGACCTGATGCCAACAGCAACATTTTCTCTTCCAGTCCTGCCAACCTTCCTCCCCCTGGTCTTTATTTCTATCTTGGCCACACACTCACTACTACTTCGTTTTCCTTCCTCTCTACAGATCCTCGCTCCATGGCCATTTTTTTTTTTTTTTCTATGTCCGTGCACTGGGGTGGAGTGCGGTGGGGGTGGATTTTGTCTTAAAAGCAGTTGCAGCAGTGAGGAGCACTGGTGAGAGAGGGACACAGAGAGGTTGTATTGTTTCACCGCCACATTCACAGTGTGGCTGTCAGCCCCCTGTAGGAGCTTTAGGCATGGTATGCATGTGCTGAGCATCTGGTAGTGCAACATGCTCATCTGGAAAAGGGGGGAGCTAACACTGGGGAGTTGCAGGCAGAAATCCACAATCTCTCTCTGCACAATCTCACTAGATTGCAGATATATGCTAAAGCTACAGAAGTACCTCTCGTATGGGTTTTAGAGTCTGAAACGACATGAGTTATAATTAGTTATGATTAGATAGTGGAATGCACAAGGTTTTTTTTTTTCAACGTTTGTTTGTAACTATGACCACAAAGCCCCTAAATAGATATTTGCCTTCCCTTCTGACATGTTTACAGCTCTGCAAAAGTGTCTGGGCCTCATGGCCTATACAAGTGTACACGCAACATTGTGCGTGAGTGGTTGGGACGTCTCTAGGCGCACAGAAACAACACTCAGCCACCACACATATCAGGTTCCACCCTCCAAGTTTTATGGAGTTTCCCCAAGACTTTAGTCTGGAGTGTGTCCTACAAACACACACACGCACTAAACCTTAACAAAAGGAATAGGAACAGGATAATTGATCTTTAGTCAGGACTACTTCACCTTAAAGCCCTGTTGTTGCATTTTAGGTAGACGAACGTGAATGAAACAGACATGTAAAACAGGAACATTATGAAAACAGTGAAGGAGATCCATATCTAAATATTGTACATCGTGGTGTGTCCGTTAAATTATTAGACAAAAAAGAAAAAGTGAGCTTCAGATCTTAACCTTGAGTGAGGGGCGTTTCTTCCAAAGGGGTGTGAGCTGCACGTATTTTTGCGTCAGTGAAATGCGGCAGAGTAATTCAGTACTGGAATAGAATGAGGGAGGTCAAAGGTGAGCCTGCTGAGGGGAAATAGTTGAGAAAGACAGGGATAAACAAGGCAACACTGCGTAGTAACCATACACATGACAATGCCTGCAAGTAACATCCTTAACATATCATTGTTTAGAGATGCGATTGTTAATGGTGCATTTCTTGCCGAGTTCGTGTCGTCCTACAACAGAGCCCGCCAGTGTGAGAGCGGAGAGGAAAGTGCGTGACATGAGAGAGGAGAGCGGGGGTACAGCGGAGGGAAAACAGACTGCCCCTGCTCTTTTGGACATGAAACCCCACAGTGGCTTCTGGCTCATATTACTAGAATCTGGAGGTGGAACAGGAGGAGTGATGTTGTCAAACCAAAGCACAACTCTAATACGCAATACCCTGGGCAGAAATATTGATCCATGGAACAACAAACGAGTGAAATTTCAAATATGTTAATAATAACTTTCCAGTTGGTGCAATGCTTACAATTCGACATTGTACAACAGCAATAGTAGTAGTAGCAGCTTCATTTGGTTTTGGGTGTGTACTGAACAGTCAGTCTTGAAATCAGCCTGGGGCTATCCATTATCTGTTCATAAAGCAAAAGTGCAATTGTCCCTTGTTGTAAACAGGCAATTTGCAGTTATAATACCTAAAACTCTGCACCCTTTACAATACCTTGCATTGTTTCACTTCTTTTCAGGACCGTTAATAGACTTCCTGTTGCAATGTTCAGATAAGTGAGAGGCAGTTTAGACCTGGATCAACACACTGAACTAGCAGGCACAACCTAACCCTGTTTGGGAAATGTAAGTGCCGTTTCATGTATTGGCTTGCTGGTGGTTTATATCCCACCTATGGAAAGTGAAGAGCATTTTCAGCTATGACTGGAATGTGCACTTCAGAAAGGTGTCTGCTTGTGCTGAGGCACAACAGCCAGGACGTTAGCCACAGGGCGGAGAGGCAGGAGAAACTCTTGCAACAGAAATACACCTGAGGGCAAGTTTTAAGTAACCTAGTTGCTGCAATACGCGACGGCAATGGCAAGACTCGACCTGTGAAAGGTGTTCCCAGCATCGGTACGTTCAGATCAGACTAATGTACAGACATAAAAAGGCAGGACGGCATTTGAGAAATGGGAGGGATTGAGGGGCATCTGCTCTAAAATAACAATTACCAACTTTGTGTACCAAAGCAGAGCCGAGCTCCTCACTGCTTTGCAGCTTTGTGGCATGTGATATTTATCCATACACACACAGGGCATTGCTATGGAAACATCACTGTAAGTACCTGCCCCCTTGCTTATTATGTTGCTATAGCAGCCATCCCAGAATAGTCTCTTTTTTTTTCTGTCTCTGTCCCTCCCTTGTGTTCGTGACTCACAATTTGCAGTGGAAACCACAATTCAGTCTGTCTCTTATTCCCCTTTTTTCCCCTTACATTCTTCTCTGTACCAAAGGAACAACTGGCCTATCTGAATCATCAGCGTGTGTGAGTAAGGGACCACGCGCTGCGGGGAATTCCAAAAACATTACCAATGAGACGTTACTATGGTGATGGCAAATATCAGGCGGGGTGACCTGTGTGTGGGTGTGTTGCAAGATAGTGTATCATGGAGACTGTCATTAGCTGACTGTAAATCCTTTGTAGTTGTAATCTCTCCATGGATACGCTTCGCTCTCGTGGTTACTCGATGTCCACTTTGTTTTGAGAAGTGCCGGCTTGCTTGCTCACAGGACTCCAGAGGCAGGGCAGCACGAAATCACATGTGTGGTGATACTTTTCCTGTGTTTACTGAGTTGAGGGTAAACTTTTTGCTGGCATATGGGATCAGGAATATGTCTTTGATTTGCTTTAGTTTAACGCTCTAATTACTTTGCCAAGAAGATGAAGAAAATGCAATGATCAGTGCTACTTAAATTAAGTTAAATTGCAAAGAGGAAGACATTCCTTAACTTAGGCAGCAATTTAACAAGTCAGAAATGCTCCAATTATGACCAATAATCTTGTAAATCAAATACAGGTTAATGTGTCCAAATATATTTTCAATGGATCATTCATAGTCTATAAGGAATATTAAGTAACATTAATATATACCATACACAAAATAGTCATTACATGTATATAACTTGTATCTTATTTAAGAAGCCATAATTGAAGTGACCGAATGAGAGCTGTTACTTGCAGTGATAAATCTGCACCTCCCATCCTTTAGTGAGCTTCAAGTAAGTTAGCCGTCCAGCCCACAACTTCACAGCTTACTCTCACTGCCCTCATTTAGCAGATGCTTTTATCCAAAGCGACTTACAAGTGAGGAACAAGGCAAGCGAACAAAATCCATTCATGATGTGCATCGATATGTACATTCATCAGATGGTTAATGCATCGCAACTCCAGAGTGTGCAAATGGGCACAATGTACATGCTTGCTTACATATTTGCAATAGTTGTTGGAAACTTCCTCCAAGTGAAGTAGAGTATGAAGCAATATTCCTTGAGTAAATGCTGCAGGATGCATAAGTGACATTCCATCACTGATTAGATGGGTTGGTTCAAGACAAGATTTACAGCAAGACGTATAACGAAGAAGAAATCATCCAGTTCAGTCTTAAAACTTAGTTTGCAAGGAGGTAGTGATGTGTTTAATCAGACTTATAGTAGTAGTACTGAAAACATAAGCAACAAATATAAAATTCAGCCTGTCCAATTCTGTCTGTTCTGTCTCTTTCTTATCTTTTTAATTCCTACTTTACTGCTTTGCATTAGATTTTTATCTCAACAGTTCAAACACACAAAAGTTCTGATTGATGTCGCTCAGTATGTTTCTATTAACAATACACACAGCAGGTAAAAGATAACACGAATGCAGGTATTATCTGTCTTGTCTTTCTTGTCTTCACACAACCTGAGCTTTCTGTCATCACAGGTGATCACCCAGAAGTTATGTCTGTCACAATCCTTAAGCTAGAGGGAGGCGGTGATATCAATTATGACTAACAGAGAACATCAAATCAAACAGAACAGACTGCACTTTGTATTTCTAAATTCAAAACAACAACGCATGATAGGCCACTGTTTGTGCTGCTTCATTTTGCAGTCTTTTTGGACCCGTCTTCAACAATGGCGCATTCATTCATTTATGAAGAACACAAGCTGAATCTGTAGTGCGTTTCCTTTGACATTCTGCGACGCTGACAATGACTCTTTCACTATATTTATCTGACTGTGTCTTCTGCGTTGGCTGGTGAAACAATATTGACAATGTTGCATTGTCTAAAAAAAATCTAATGAAGTTTGTGTACAAAGAATTGTTCTAGTTCCACTAAATTTTGTTTTGGAAGGAAAGTGCCTTAGGAGCAGCAAACTGGTTAAAAGACTTTAACGGTTTATTGACACTGTCAAACAAGCAGAAATGCATCAAACAAGTTTCAGTTAAAGCAGGTGTTTTAAATAGGTCTGCTCTTGTCATAAATTCTTATTGTGTTTGAATTGCTGCCAATGAAAGTGATACTCAGTCTTCACTTGGCTTTCAGAGAAGTAGGACACTGACTCCAGCCTTAGCTTATTGGTTAAGTCTTAGTTTAAATATATTTTGTAGCAGTCAGTTGTAGCAAACATACAAAATACATAATAAAAAGAAGTACGAGCAGCTAACGGCCACATCCTAAAATGTTTTTTTAATTAAAGCCTTCTATTCTATCACACGTTCTTGCAAATGACCATGATGACTCATACAAACAGGCCGTCTGCCAAGTACACAGTGTGCATTGTCTGCTGGAAAGAATTTCAGTTTGGGATTGTAACAGTTTTCAAGAATAATGCAAAACTTTTCCGTCTTCTGACCACATCCTAACCTTTATCTGTTTTCTTTGCAAACTACTGTAGAACTATTGAAAAATGGGCAATGTGTCTAGATAGTTCTTTGCATCTGAATGAACCTGCATTACACAATCAATTGTGCAACTCCCACCCATTTGGCTCTAATGTCTGTGTGGAGAGGCAAACAGTTGCACAAGGAGATTTGGCAGAATATAAATAACCATTAAATCCAGGTGTGGTGTTACTTCTCTTTAATCATATAACATATTACGGTTTTGCCCAGTCCAGTGCCATGTGACTTCTTTATCCTACAGGAGACATTAACATACACAAACAAGTACACACAGGCGCACACACACACCACTGACACACACACCATTGGCACACACATTCAACCATCCATCCCATCTAATCCTCTGATTTTCCTCTTCTCTACAGTCTCTGCTGCCCTGTTTTCATTGTAGTCATGGGCTGTGACTCATTGCACGTCTGAGCCAAGCTATTTGCGCTGGTTCACACTGGCTGACACACCTAGGACCAGGAAACACACCCATTCCCACATATCCTTGTATTCAAGAGTGACCTGCCACAAAGCGGTAAAAGACAGACAGGACAGGGTATTTAAAAGCATGCACTCTGTGCAAAATGTTCCCTAATGTTTACTTTCATCCCTATTGCACAATCCACATTTTAGCGCAGTCATTCTCTAACTATTTCACTTATTTTTATTTTGAACTCCAAGTTCTGCTGTGGACTGACTTAGCTATGTTTAAGAGGAGCAAATCAATGTCTCATAATGTTTTTAACATAAGTTAAAAACATTAACAATAAGTTTTTGTGAAAAGTGAAAGTGCATGAGCATGGTCATTAGGAGCAGTAAAGAGCACGCTGCAGGGCAAGTGTTTGCAGTGGGGCTGTTAGGTCGCCATAAACATTAAAAACCTGCAGAAAAGCCGCTTAGCAGCACACGGTTCGGAGAGGCATCCTGCTGTTTACATGCACACACATCATAGGAGTTGTCTGTCTTGTCTGGAAGCAGCGAAGGCAACATTAGCCACACCTCATTTGCAAAATGTCAAGCATATATGGAGCTGAGCAAACAGGTCCAGTGGTAGGACATGATCCATTATGCTGATGCAGAAACATAGATCTGATGCAAAAACTTAAATTCGATAAAAAAGCAACATATGGGTATTTTATAAAAGGTGAGGTTCATTCAAAACTGTGTTACATGTTTAAGTAAACAATCCTAAGCATCCTTCTTACTATGATTCCTGCTCATGTTACTCATGTTTGGGAGTACCCTCCTTTATCTCAGCATGAACACAATTACAGCATGCACATTTGCGGACACACACACACACACACACACACACACACACACACACACACACACACACACACACACACACACACACAGAAAGGACAAAAACTTTTCCCTGTTTTTTAGAGAAAACAAAAAAAAAATCTGATTTCTCCTGACTCATAATAGTGTAATGTGGTAATAACAAAATATGTGTGTGCGCACATGTGCAAGAGTGTGCGTGCCACTCCCTGTTCGCTCCCCACAAAGCCACGCAGTAACTTCCTTCTATGTTTGCACCACTCCTTGCATGTTCCTTGCTATTTCACCTCGCAGAACACTGGCGTAACGTGTGGACAAGGTGGTAAGGGGTGGTTCAAAAGAGGCTTGACACTGGTGTGAACACACTCACACACACATTCACATCCCACATAATATTCCATCTGCAAAACTGGATCCTTATACATTTCTCAACTCAACCATATTCATAACCAGGGGATGCTTCTAAGGTTTTAAGGGCATACATGAAGATAATGAGAAAATATTATTTAATAAATATATATCTGCATGAGTTGCAAATGATGCTGTATTGAAACCAGTTAGAAAGTGAGCAGAGAGGTGTAGAGACATAAATAAATGGTTTAAATACACAGCTTAGAGTAGCGCATTAACCGTACAACTAGCTACATAAAAGCGAGGTCTTAAAATAACTCTATTGAGGACTAAAGAAACTGAACAAATGAAAAGAATCGAGATTTATCTTTAAATGATGTTTGAAAAAAAAAAAATCTGAAATAATGGCTACAAGTGATAGAACAGTTGACAGTATTGTTAAAAACACTGATGGATTGGTAAATAATGAATTAATAGATAAATACATAGCCCAAAAAACAAACAAGCAAAAAACAGGTAAATGATTCACTTGCATGAGTAAAAGATATTTAGAACATGACATTAACTAATGAATAAATTCAGCAACAACCACCTTTATACTAATGCTGTTTAATAACCAGTGGTTTAAAATCACTATCCTAAAATGGTTAATGGACTAATGATCTGAAGCTTTATCAGACAGTTTCATCTATGAGCTTGTAAGGGCTTATTTTCCCGATGCATTCCCATAAGCCTTATTGGGTGGAGAATTTGCCCCACCCAATATGGCCCCGTCTGGACTCATCTATTTTATTTATTCACTACACTGACAGTCACACAAATCACACTTTCCATTGTATAACATGGCATAATTCTTTATAAACATTTGGCTAAACTACAGTCACGGCGTGTGAAAAAGAATACCTTTTTTTAATTCTTATTCATATTGGAGGTGAGTTAGGCTGCGCCCTGTTTACTTTGGCTGCCTCTGCATTTGAGCGTTAGAGACAAAGCCCGTGTTTCTGTGCCGAGGCTGGAATAGACACAGAGACAATATTGTGAGGGAGCACAAAATAACACATCGTTCAGTGCATCGTGGCTTAAAGTATTTTTGATCACAGAAGAGGATCACACCCAGTCACATGAAACCCCTTCATTTACAAACAACAATAATATTTTTGCCTTTATCACAGTGAGGATCGCACAGTAAATAAACTGTAGAGGCCGGGGGTGCAGCCATTCATAAAGAAGTGAAGGTCCCAAAAGGAAAAGCATCTTATTCGTTACAAAAAGACCAATAGGTTGTTTTTCTTAGTCAGACATAGGGTGTCAAGTTTAAATCTGCCAGATTTTTGCAATGTGTATCTCCACCTCTATGAGTCATTTCATTCTTTTATTCAACATTGGATTTGTGATTTGATATCTGCGATGAGTCTTCCTTTTGTGTAGGCAGTTGAGATAGACAGACTGTATTAGACATTATTTGTATTAGTCTCAGAATGAAAATCCCTAAAATTATTGGAGACAAAACACATTTTTTGGTATCATACCTACGTGCAAAGCTTCCTTTCCTTCTGGATACATGTGCTTCTGCTACATGGCGCTTTACAATGTGCTTCTCCTTTGTCCCTATATATAATGTTTGTTGATTAAATTAGCATTAAGAATGTATTAATTCCTATGTGGGTTTAATGAATTGAGTAAATCTACTGTAGAAAATATTAGTTTTTCCTTTTTATTAGACTCTAGATTCTATTAGAAAAACCTGGTCAATAGTTGACTTAACACATGCTTTGGACTGCCCCTTATCTCTGAAACATTCTTGCATCTTATCACTTTGTACTATGAATTCTTCTCTTGCAAATTCTTTAGAATCGATAAAATCCACTTGTTGGAAAGCTGGTTTTAAGGGATGTGGGATAACTACACTCAGAGTTCAAAAGGTTGTCTATATCAATTGGCTTTCTGTAAATAGTGGTGAAAATCCTATTATTTGAGTTTGATAATGTCCCATCCAGGGATTAGGTTTGTATCCAACAGACACTTTATGGAATCAAATTCAGAGTACAAACATGATTTGTGTTCGGTGATGTGCAGACAATATACAAATCCTTCCCCTCTTTAAATTATGGTGTTAGCATGTAAAGATGCATTTTGGTTTGTTCAGCTATGGAGTTTAGTATTAATTGTGCAGCACTAAACAATCACCTGCACCTTTAACAGCAGCTACACTGTGTGACTGTGATTCTGATCAAGGACATGTGGCTGACAATGGTTTGCCTTTTGGGAATGAAGTAATTTCTTGCCACTGAATGATCACTATGATCACTGATCAGTGCATTGAGGATTTGAACCACTTCTTCTGATGAAAAGTATGCAGAAAATAAGAAGCGTCTTTTCACATCACACTAGTCATTACACACCTATAAAGGGAAGAGAGTATGGTATTAAGTGACAATTACTGAGATTACAATTCCTGTTTTTAGATTATGAATTTGTGAAAGGAAATACTGTAAAGCACGTCCTCCAAATCTCCTGGTTTAAAGTCCACAGCATAAATAAAGATCTGGTTCAGGGTGGGCGTTGTTAATATAAAACAGAAAAGAAAAACAGAAAAAAAGATCTTGCCTTGTAAATACACACTTTGCCTTTTGTATGTAAGTAAAGGACTCAATCCTGAGTCATTTTGTTAATGACAACCTTGTGCCACTTTGTGTGCAGTCATTTAAATGCTGTAATAGCATGTTTATGTCATTGTCTAATCATATGATGCCCATTTTGTGGTGCCTCACTGTGTAAATGAAACGTTTTTTTCTTTAAAACCCATTACAGAACAATACGTTAAGAAAAAAAGGTGCAGTGGATTCTGACTGCCATGCTGTCTTGCACAAATGTGTAAGCTTTTATAAAAGGCGTCTTGAGTTATGAGTGTGAGCTGGATCTACAGAGGTGAGTCATGTGTCCTGAATTAGCTCGAAACATTCAAAATGTTATCTTCCTTTTTTGTTACTACTACCGGTGCCAAAGATAAAGCAAAAATGTCCATGCCAGGCTCAAAATGCCACTCTACAATCCATTTAATTTGAGTCATCTGTTTTTTTAGAAAAGAAAATATCTATATTTAATATATATAATTCCTCACTTTGACAGAGCAGGTACTTTTCATGTACACTCTGACTGCTGTTAACATGTTGGTGATACCTATAGGCATTTAAGAAAGATATGTTGCACTGAATTTGCTTTTTTTTTTGAAGCAGAAGGGTTTTCTTTTTCCTGTTGCATGTCAGAGCCTTCATGTGAAGTGTGGTGGGTGGTCCCATGACTGGTGTGGACTACTCCCTTGCACCGGTTCCCTCCCTTGTATGCCCCTCCCTTTGCAAACCAGGAGCCCTACCCAGCTCCCTGTTCAACCACTCTGCTCAGCCAAGAGGAGCAGGCAGTAAGAAAAAAGAAGTTAAAATCAACCCACAGCAGAGGAGGGAGGGAGAGAGAGAGAGGGGGGAAAAAAAAAACGCCCTGGAAATTTGGTTGAACGAGAAATAGGAAAGGAGTGACAGAATCCTATTAGACTGCAAAGTTGTGACTGGAAGAACTGTTTTCTTGGACTGGGGAGAAAGGGAGAGGACACGTTTTCAAGGATGCTCGAGCTGGTTTGAGGCTTCTTGGGCGCAAAGACTGCGCACAGGTAAGCGTGTGTTTCATTTTTCTTCCTCAGATTGAAATGAATGTGTTTTTAAAACTCTGTTTCTGAACTTTGCTGCAAGTTTTTTTTTTTTTTTTTTTTTTTGCTTTGTTAACAACTGAAGTGCTGCAAAAAGTTGTTCACTTACAAAAAGTTGAATATTGTTCAAACATCTAAGTTGCAAAAGTGTCAAAGTTAGTCCAGTGTTTCTGTAATGTTCCAGTGGGAACTTAGAGAGAGTCTGTGTATCAGTAGTGAGATTATAGTGACTTTTTTCCTGGTTTGTACTTTGTTTATCTCCACTGTTATCCTCTGGCTTTTCATAGAAGGACGTTTTTCAATGCTGCTCGGTTCTTTGAGGAGAAAACATGTTTATTAATACATAGCGGTTCTCTGTGAGGTTGTAAAAGTGGCAGTCACTTTGTATGAATGTAATCATAAGGTTTCAATACTCATTTGAAACAGTGCTGGACACGAGAAGTGGGTGTGTACCCACAGCCACCACATGAATGCGGAGGATTTGACTGGAGTTGCGCACTTCACTTTTCTGTTAGCTGCACACGGCGGCTGCGATCAAAGGTGCATAAAAGTGCTGAATCCACAGTTTTAGAGAGAGTTTATTGTACATTCATATGATTTTAGTTGTTTTTTTAAATGGCAAATCCCTACAACCTAACAATATAAGAAGTGACTATGGTTTGGTGTAGTGATTTTACTTTTGTTCCACATGGATGTGCTTTCCATATATATAATTTATAATGTTTGTGATAGCACTTTTCTTTAGTACCAGAATAACCCACACACTTGATTATCAAAATAATCATAAAACCCTGCTGCGCGCACTGATGTTATTGTTAAGGTGTTTCTCTTATCTGACCAACGCCCTTTGAAGAGACTTTAAAAAGTAAAGGTACTTCTCTCTGCGGGCCTGCAGGAACAAGCTTGGGTGTGGATTCCTCTCCTTCACCTCCCTTCACCCCCCCTCCTTTTTTCTTCCTCCCTCCCTTCTTGCTGTGCTGTCTCCGCGCAGAGGCACACCCTTCAAGGCCAAAAAGAAGAAAAATAAAACATAAACTAGCAGACTGTTGTAGGAGTTTGTCCCTCAATGCACAGCCACACATTTCTTTTCCTGCAGTGTCTAGTTCATGTCAGCAAAAGCAGAATGAATCACCTTTCTCTGATTGTCCACTACATTGAAGGGTGCTGTATAATTAACAGTTAAATGGACCAATGTAAATCTTAAACAGGGACCACTGCCTTTGTAGAATGCTATGAATGTGCCTTCATATGACATCAATCAGTTTTTGAACAGTGTTACATGAGAGAAAGCTGAAATCTATCACTGCCCTCTTGTACCGAGGCATGTACACGTTTTTATGACTTACTTTTTAAAGCCCTGGGCAGAGAGAGATTTCTGTTTCTTTCTATTACCTTGAATCTTGACCTGGGCTCTTGGCCAGGGTGTACAGGGGAGGAGATGGTGGAAGAGGAGAAGGAAAGAGGAAGACGGAGAAAGAGAGTCAGGGAATGAGTTAGTGAAGGGGGGATGGGCGGGGCGAGGGTGAGGAGGGGAGTAATGGAATGTAGTGGTTTGGAAAGACAAGCTAATTGAAACCAGGTTTGAGGCATAAAGGGGGAAGCTAAGACTTTGCACTTTTGTAGAAAGTGAGAAACACGTTTAATAAACCCAAAAGATGAGGAATAAGTACTTTTCTGCTCAGTGTCTACTTAAAGGATAAATGGCATTTTGTCAGCGCTGGTTCAGACTTTAATGATCACGTACAGTCTGGTCTGCGTTTGATGTGAGGTTTTTTTTGATCAAGTTAAAGAAAAAAGCAGATAAAAAAGTCTAGACCACACATAATCCTATGTTGAACTTGGTTGAAAGTCATATTTCTCTCCGTGCAGTCGCCTGTTCTCCATTGCTCCCTCCTGCCACACCCAAACGTAATTTCAGTGCAGCGCTAGGGAGGGCTGCTGTTTGCTCTGTGCTGCGCACTCTTTTTCTACAGTGCTAACTTGGCTCAAAGCTGTAAATGTCTGGCATTTCTCAAATTGCTCTCGTCAAGTTGCCTGTGGCACAGACTGCTTGAGGAGCCAAATGGTGATAAAGGGTTAAATGATCTTCAGGCACTTTGTCAGTAAAAGTTATCATATGTTTTATGTTTGTAGAAATTCAAAAGTCTGGGCGTTAATCTGTTTTAATATGAAATAAAGTACCATAGAAGTCTTACATATGATTTTGTTGCATGCAAACATATAGACATGATGTACATGATGAATAAGAGACTTTTTTTTTCCAAGCATGGAAACTTACAGAACTGGTTCCTAACGCTCAGCTTAAACTTCTGTCAGTTAACAGGGCCTCATCATAGCCTGGGGTGTGTACCGATTGTCAATATACTTGCACTTTCAACAAATGCTGCAGTGCTGAAGCTACATTATGATGTCACCTAAAACAATGTATGGCATTTTGGAAGTCTGAAAAAAAACAACACAGACATTTTGAAGATTTCTTGATCAAACTTCGCTCATTCATCACAGCCAGTATTCCAATGTGCTCCACTAATTTAACAAACAGTATCTTTGATAGCCTCAGGAAAAGGACGTGCCTCATGACTTTGGAATCTTAGCTCAACCGTGTCAAGATTTTTATCTCGGTGTCTCACCAGAGCCACTACATGTTCTTGCCGTGCCTGGCAGTAGAGGCGAGAAGGGTGGCGTTGCTCAGTCGTGCCAGTGTGAAAACGGAAAGAAACTCATCTCTAGCACACTTCCTCTGCCATTTCCTCATTGGCTTGTTGAATGGGTGGTTGGAAGGAGGGACAGAGAGGTGAAAAGAGGGAGGTAGATGTAGTAAACAGGCTGAATGAAGAGAGGGTGATTGCCATCAAGCTTTTTTTTTTTTCACATTTGGCATTAACTTACATGGATATCCTGAAGTTCCAGCAATGTTACAGAAGTCTCACTGGGACTGATTAAATAAAACAATGGCAAATTTGTAGGGAACACAACTGTTCCAGCTCCAATATATCTAGGTGCAGTGTCCAATTTTCTAGGCAATCCACCCAGCAGCCGCTCCCTTTGCATTCACCAAGTGTTGGTTTGGAGTGTTTCGTCATGTCCTGAGTGTCCTGAAGTGCCCATCATTTGCATTGCTTGTCCTCGTTTTTCAAGAAATAGTGACCTGAGAGGTATGATGAGACAGTTATGATAAGTCACACTTAACACCCCATGAAAACCACACCCATGCTTGCAATTCAAACTTGTATGTTGTAAATTCAAGCTTGGGATTTTTTTTTTTTTTTGACGGAATTTAGAAAGGGTGTGAATCATTTATCTGATAAGCCAAGAACTTTCAGCGCTGCACTGCCAAACATCTGGTGTACACACCTCTTCAAAAACAACAAATCTTGCAGTGTTACATAACTGTTGCTCCGCTGCACAGCCTACCTGCCCCTCTCCGAATGTCTGAGCTGCACCCCTCAACCCCCACGAATGCTGTTGTGATTCTTTCTGGCACAGTGTACTGTGCATCTCAGTATGCTGGCACCTCCCACAATCCAACATTTCTCCTTCTCCAAACAACTGTGCACTGCTCTGGTGTGGTCAAGATACTAAGAGTAAATACACATCCTAATGCGCTGCTTTCTTTCAAGTTGTATAGCTAAAGCTGTCATACACACTCCTGCTCTGGTTGCCATCTTGCCCTCCTCTTAACCTCGATGCCTCCTGCTCTAAGAATGGTCTTAAAATTTGTTCTTGTGCAAACAGCTGCTGTGAAAATCCTGAATAAATTGCCAGAGGATGCTGAGTGGAAGTTCGTCAGTTACACAGCATAGCCTATAGTGTTGCTAAGAATGCCCGTAAAGCTCTTTCTCACCCTGTTTCTGGTGTAACTAGTCTTGCCAAATACAGACTTTGCATGTTCAACTCTATTATGTATGCCTCTGTGCAGAACAAACGTTGCCATGCCTCTCTTAATACTTTGTTAGTTGCTCATTGTTCTTGGCTCCGAAACTGCCTGTAGGAACCAGCCCGGGACCACTTCTCATTTCCAGTTTTTTAGCAATATCTAAAAATATTTTGTTTCATTTTTGCAAAATAATGTTTTTTTAATCATAAAGATACTTTTACATATAGCTGACAATTGCTTAAAGGCCCAGCGTTGGTGACCCATCCTAAATTCCTAGATATAGAAGGTTAACGTGGTACAATCCTAAGTGGAATAAACCACAAGGGAAGAAATTCAAATATCATCCCTCTTTTAATGTCTGTGAGCACAAAAGACAGCAATGTGTAATAATAGGAGCTATGTGTTACCTGACACACCTGGTACCGCATTGGACCTTACAGTTAAAGTCTTTTTGTAAGGTTACACAAAAAAGCGACATGAGAATCAATGCACAGTTGGCACATTTCAGCACACAATCCTTGTCTTGTTTGTGATCTTGTAAAAACAAGGGATGAGGATTTCAAGAGTTTTCTTTCATTTTTCGACTTGGTGCAAAGAACCCCTGCCAGAAGGGATTCTTTGACAGGGGTTGGTTTAATCAACACCAGGCCAAGTTGGCGTCAGTGGGCAGGCTTTGGGCTTATACAGCACTTGTGGTTTGCTTTAGGACTATGTGGACTGCGGAGTACAGAAAAGAACCCTTTATTTTGATGCACATTCCTTGGATATGTGTCACACATGCATGTCCTCTCTGGGTTTTTGAGGGAAGACTGAACCTACAGTATGTCGGGGGCCTCCTCTATCTCCTTTTTCATTTGTAGTACTTGCTGCGTCAAACTACTACACACAGAGGAGAACAGGGAGTCTATTCTGTTTTGATAACAAGATTGATTTGGTTAGTGTGGCTCTTTCTCTCGTTGCCTTTGTGCACTGCTCATAATCAAATCTTATCACTCACCAGCACTGCTGTGCCGGATTCACTTACGATTGAGTTTAATCATTGTCACACTGCTCTTGTTTTCTGATCAGAAAATTGATTTGATTTGGCAATCAATGTGTTGAATTGACTAAAGTCACTTTGATCAGTTTCCAGCGTGTTGAGACCTAAATTAGTTCAACAGTCCAGATGTGGGTCAAAGCAACAGGAGAAGAGATAAGGCCTCAAGTGGATGTGGAAAGCAGTGAGGTGCAGAGTGATGTTTGTTGCATCAACTGAAGGCACAGCTGGAGCCAACAATGATAATAATAAAATAACAATGATAATGATGTGGATGACGACGAGTTTGTTCATGTACTTCTCAGCATTGATTTGTAAACTGCGTTTCAAGGTGACATAATGTGGAGACTCAGGGGTGTGGTGGACTGACTACAGGGGGTCAGCACTAGGGTGGGCAGCGTAGACTGAAGCTGGAGTTGGAGAGAAAGAGGACATTTCTTTGGAGTTAGTCACTGTGGGGAGAGGCCGGGCTCCCTTCCAGCTGGCCTGACAGCTCTATCAAGGAATGTGTGTGACTGGAGGCCTGGGTGGGGCTGTGCGCTGAGCAGAGCAGAGCAGAGCACAGACACAAGCAAAGCGGCGCGATCCACCTCGTGGACTGTGGCGTGGTCCTTATACTTTTCAACACACGTGTTTGTGTTTCCTTTCCCTGCTATTGGTCCCCATACTACACCTTACTGTGCACACACATGTGTGTGTTTATGTGTGTGGTGTCACCGAGGTGTTGAGTAAAGAGGTGGGGCGCATTTCTTATCATTTGAGTGTGTTTACTTTGATATGACCACTGTAAAAACATCTACTTGCATGAGAATGTATTTGATTTTGATGCTATTGCAAATCACATTCACAATCTTCAGTAGAGATTTCACGTACACTTTATGTAATTTGGGTTTTATGCATCACTAAGATGAGCCATGCCTCACCATTAAACTGGTACCTGTGAAAAATATCATTCATAGAGCCCTAACATTGAGTCACCAGAGTGACTCTCCACACGTCTCATTAATGTCTCTGTAACTAGAGTATGGGCCAGAGAGTATACACAGCTGCTGCCTCCCTACACAAACATAATAACAGCCATGTACGGCTGGCATTTCTCTCAGCTATGTCCTGTCTATTTCAGTATAGGACCAGTTCAAAAAGGCAATCAACAAGAACGTATTCCCAGTCAGAACCCTCAAAGCATTTTAAAAGCCTTCCCACTAATTCTGGTTTTAAAGAGACCATTTACTCGCTTTCTCACTACTGCATTTACTGTTTGTCAGGTACTTTCATCCAGACTGTTTCACAAACAGTTCCACAAACATAGTTATTTGGCATAATTTTCACCTAAGTAATGAGCACTGTAGTTTATTGAACATGGAGCACTGGGGAGGGGGAGGTTAATGAAGGGGTTGGAGAGTCTCAGAAACATTTTTCTGAGGGACATGTTCCCACTGGTAGATGCCTGTCTGTACACACATCAAGTCTGGTTCTGTTTGTACTGGGACTGACAAAGAGAAGGCTTTGTTTCACAATGTACCGGTGGATTGAAGCAATAATCCCCACTAGTCCTGTAACATTTTGGACTAGTTACGACCGGTAAAAGGCTGACTTTGCTCTAATACAGTGCTGTATGTGACTCCCCTTCTCTTCTGTTATGGTGCAGTGGTTTTATACTTCTTAGCAGTGCACCGTTTTCTCGCATTAGTGAAACAATTGAACTAGAGCAGATGAATTCACAAAATATTACAGAGACCTTCTCTTTTTACAACTCCTCTTGAAATGGACTTCCTGCTCTTGAACTTATAACTAATTTCAAACTGTATCCGCCTATCGTGGCATCTGCAGATGTGCAAGCCACATCAAACAAGGAGATGGACTTATTTACTTGATGGGTGTTTTGCATAATTACCCACCCGGGTCAATACTGCTACTTTCTGTTAATTATTAAATGCTCTGAAAACATGTGACTTGATGCAACAGAGACTTGTAATTCATTTCGTTTGTCAAACACAAAAGATTAAAGATGGTGTAAGACTGTCCCAGAGAGCAACATGATAGATACTAATCATCAATCATTTGTTTCTATCAACAGAAGTCACGAAAGAAGAAGACCCACAGCATCAGACTGAAGCCCTCGGCTTTGCTTGAGCAATCCGAGGTAAGTGTCTCTAGATATCATTTGCTATTAACCATCGCTCCTTTCCAAGGTCATCTACTCTGTGTCCTCTAGAAAAGTGTTTTATTGTACATCCAGGCGGCAAACCTCTGTTGGAATGTTTGTTGTAAAGCCTCCCATGAACCTGGAAGGTCATGCTTGCACCATTCAGCTGTGAAAGACCTGCCTTGTGGAAACCCGACACTTTGCCACTTCTGCCCCCTGCTCCTTTTTTTTGCACCCCTTTTTTTCTCACCCAGCAACCACCTGTTCCACTTAAACCTTCTTTCCTGTTCTTATGAAACCTCGTCAAAAGCCCGCCAAGCACATGCTTCTCTAACTATTTGTAGCTGGGCATCCGTGGAACGTTTAGTCCTATTGAGTAGAGAAAAGCTCCCAAACTGTATGCAGCCTCTGTAGGCCAACGTCAACTCATAAGAGAGGCGTATCCAGAAATGTTCTGCGGTTGCACTCTAGTTAACAGAAGCTTTTGTCTGGCTTGCTGTGCACACCCCCCTTGCCCAACACACATACCAGGCCATAATAAAACATGATAGATAGTTGAGCTCGTCTGTCCCCCTTTACTCTAAAGTTCCCCTTCTCTTTATAGTTAGCTGTGGAGCTTTTAAAATATGCTGCAAACACTCAAGATGATATCACTAATCAAATTGAAGGACATGTGACAGAAGGAATGTCACTCTCAGTCTGTAAAGATGATGAAATGAAAGGGAAAGAAAAGGGGGCTGGTTGATTGCTATGCTGTCACTGACTGCCTGCTTGTCTTATGATCCCAGGAACAGAGGTTCACTTATTTAACACTGGTTTGCAACACATTTCATATCTAATCATATGATCAGTTTAGATCAGCATTAGTGGTCATGTTTAAAATAGGTTATGCTTTCACAATATTTTCCCTTAATCTTGAAACCGATTTTAGATGGATTGTGATCATTTCTACTGAGCTGCCCTTCCTCCTCGTCATTGTTAACAGCTCTCATAGGCAACCAGCACGTTTTTACGACCATTCCTCTCTCTTTTATTTTGTTTTACCATTTCCTCCTCTTTCCACCTCCCTCGCTCTCTCTAAGTTCCTTCCTTTGCGCCTATATTGCTGTGAACCTTAGCTCCTCCCTACAGTTTGCTGCCAGAAATATGTTGAAGCTGTGTCAACAAGGAGGACTCAAATAGTTCAATCTTGATCACAGAGGGCCTTGGGGAGTGATAATCAAATGCAGGCAGATAAAAAGATGTTTAAATCTCAAAAGATGTTTACTGGATATGTGAGAGTACACTTGAGTGTATGCTTATTTTGAGTGTTAAAATGTTTCATATTTACTGACCACCTCTCAACACTAAATAATTATATGTAATGTCGTCATAAGCCCACAGGAGCATGTGAATGGATGTGTGGAAACCCAGATTATGTGAAAATATAGTTAGCTATTTTTGTCTGTTTTTATAGACTGAAGGAAGGAGTTGGATATAAAATTGCCAGTGTTGTGACCCGTAGGGAAAACACAGATTCTTCTGGTTGATCCCATATTCTCTCAGGCTGGGACAAGAAATGCCTGGTTAAGACACTGTAACTGGTTGAGTTATTTGGCTTGTGAGGAACGTGATCTACAATGGGTTAGAACACATTTCAGCGCAGTATTTCATACTTATATAATGTGTAGATATTGCAAGAATAGATTAATGTTTCACGCCACACTCAAGCTCTACTAACAGGCACAATAGAGAGAAAGCAGGAGACCTCGGACCTAGTAATTCTGTTCTGAGAGTTGGCAAAGGGCTATTTTAGAAAGTAGGCTAATATTATCTCAAAGCATTACATGTATTTTCCACCATTCCCCATCACGTAGGCCCAGTCTATTTATTGACTTACATTAATTGGAGAATTGCTTGTAACACACCCTAGAAAGCAACCTAGGAAGACTGGTTTGCAAATCACTTGATCTTTTTATTAATGCTTCCTTACAAATGTTAAATTCTCAGAAACCGACTGTTAATTTCAGATGTTTACTTTGATCTGCACAGGGAGTGTTTTGCTTTCAAAGCTTTTCAGAGTTTCTCTTTTTCGGTTTTCTGTTTTGAACTTGGATGTTGTGCAGGCAGCCGTGCATTGTGACTGTATGCATGATAATACACCGACAACACAGAGCTGTGTGTGACACGTCCCAGTCAGCCAAGATCTAACACTGTCTTCTTCTAATTCCTTAATTTGTTGCAATATATAATTTTTTAACTTTTGAAACAGCTGTTCATTTAGCTTTGCCTATGTTTTGTTATTTACAGCAGTGAGTACAGTAGTATGGCAAAATGTTTTGTATTTTTAAGCAATTATTAATTAGAGTGACAATATTCTACAAGACTGGATAATCATTTGTAAAAGGTGACTTTTTAATTTGTTTTCGTTGTCATGTTACAAGCCGGTAGAGGCAGTTTCTTATGACTTAGGTGGTCTTGTCAATTGTGTGCAAATTTGACCACTGACAGCTTTGTTTGCATTAAGTCTCCAATCTGACTACATAGTATAGCCAAATATACCCAGAAACTGAAATGCTCAAAACAGGAATATAATTCACCAATATAGCTAGTAAAAACCACCTTTCCAATTTGGTTTCTGGTTGTCAAGTGCACACGAATTAGATGTTAACAGTTTCTTACCACCATGACTCATATCCTGCGTCTTTGTGCCATATGATAGATAGACTTTTTAGATTTATATTGATTGAGTTCAAGCAAATAGACAGCGGAAACCTACTGAATAGCAGCTTGGTTTGATGTAAGCTGCAGCAGCAGGGTGTCTCATGAATAACTGTGCAATATGCTGTCTGTCTCATTGGTCAAATTCTGCTGTGGTGTTCACAAGTCAAATACCAAGCAATGAATGCCAGAAAAGACCTTGCACCTATAATGTAATTACAACATTATTTGTAATGTTATAGTTTTACAGTATTTAGATTCTCGTAAGCATAGCCTTTGGACGAAAATCACGCTATGTGGCTTTAGTTCAGATTTTAGAAGGGGTGGTTTGCTACTGTTAAGGATTGGCTGTGTATAGAAAAATAAAAAATGAACAGAAAGATGGACCAAATTAATCCAAGATGAAAACATGCAAACCACTGTTGAATAATTAGGGACACTTTCTGTAATTAAAGACAGTGAAGGGAGTTTGGTATTAATTAAACAATGGGTTGTGCTCCAAAGAGTGGCTAGGACCAGTCAGCAAGTTTGAAGAGGCAGGCCTGAGATTGATGTAGAAAATTGTTTTTAACATGGGGTTGAATATAAATGTGATTACAACAATGAGCAGAAGACACAGTTGTAGAAAACCTTCACTAAAAGAGGGCATACACTAACAGATTATTGTACAAAATGTCATTTCTGCATGTCTGGATATGTTTACATAAAGCAAGGCAGCTTTAACATCATTATTCTCTCTATTGACATTGGAGCTGGGGTGTAGGCACAGGATTAGGTTTCTTTCCGTAGGGCAGGGTGTGGTCTGACTCCAAACAAATGTCCAAAACACAGAGAGCTTAAGAGTAGGAGGTGATGGTGTTATTTTTTTGTTTGTTTTTTTTTTCTTCCAAAAGTTATGGATTCTGCTGCCTGACATGGTTATATCACCATCTAGTGTTCACTATTGGGTCATACAAGCCAGACCTACTTACTAATGTATGGATGGCAAATCCTAAATTTATACAAAAGTAGGATTTTGTTAATAAAAAATAATTAATTTGATTAATAACATTGAATTAATAATAAAGAACACATACATGAAATAGAATGAATGAAATACTATGAACACGTGTTGTTATGATTTTGTCTTGATAATTATCACTGTTTTCTTTCTATAGGAAAACCAACTTAGAGTCCCAACGCACCAGGGCTTACAAAGAGGAAAGCAAACACAAGGTATTCTATGAAGTTAAAGCCCCAATCCATATAATTCCTTGTATTTATTTATTTTATACATTTCTCATACCTTGATACAAATTCAGAGGACATACTAACAATCCTGTGTTTTTCTCTCTAATCAATTATTTGATATGCTATGTTAACAGATGGCTGAAGAGGAAGAAACCAGGGAGGTGCTCTTTCCAGATTGGGAAGGCCCAGACAAAACTGGCTTGACTATTGAACAGACAACAGGAGGGGAGATTTTTGTTAAGGAGGTGAAAGGAGAGTCACCTGCAGCACGGTCTGGAAAAGTATATGAAGGTAGCAAATTCCTTTTTGTTTTTTGTTATTGCCGTATTTCAACAATTATAAAGTATGATAAAGTAAGATATGTTTCAACTATGAGCTGAATAGTTTTTACAATGTTAATACACAATTTTTTCTCCTGTGTCCACTTAATTGACAGGTGACCAGATTGTGGGCGCTACTATCTACTTTGATAACATGAGCTCAGAAGAGACAGCTGAGCTACTGAAGACATTGAACCGTCACAAAGTTGGACTGAAACTACAAAACAGAGATAAATCCCCTTACTGCTCTCCCTTGAGCACACCATGTCGTTCACCAATGGGCACATTGACATGGGAAGGGAAGACCCGGTTTGGAGGTTCAAGTCCAGACATCATCCTTGTAAGTTTTATTTTTTAATATGTTCACTGAATTGTTTGTAGGAAAGCTACAGAGTAGAATACATGGGATAGTACATACATACATACATACATAATAATAAAGGTTGTATGTCTTTCTGTCTTTTCATATCAACAGAGTGGGGATGATGATGACTACAAAAGAATATACACAAAAAAGATCAAACCAAGGCTGAAGTCTGAAGACCTTGCAGAGGGAGTTGATGTTCGCACAGAACGCCACAGCAGCACAAGCAGTGATGGCAGCACAATCACTACCATCACCCGTCGCATCACTACCTACACTGTGGACATGCCAACTGGCATAAGTGAGCAACTTGAACTTTCAAGCCCAGAGTTCAAGGGAATAAGGCACGAATCTGCAGATGGCTCTCCTCATATCAGAATTACGCATGGCAGCCCTTCAGGTAAAGAGGGAGCAGAGGAGGGAGTTTTTGAGTCAAGCAATATCTCTTACACTGGACCACATATTAGCTCCACAGAGACACGCTGGGGCAGTGGGGGACATAAGACCACAACAATTACAAGAGACATAGAAATAGAAAGGGGTACAGGCCTCAGATTTAAGGGGCCTAACTTTGGGGTAACAGCTGGTAAAGAACAGGGAGGTTTTGAGATTTTAGGAGGGAGTAGAGAACAAGGAGACGGAAGCATTCAGATTTCAGAAAAAAACATGTCATTAAAAGAAGGCACAAACATTGGTGGTAGGCATGTTACAATAGGACTGGTGGGAGATGCAGAGGAAGCTGCTGACACCAGCTTAGGCGAAAGAACAAAGATGAAAGTATCTGAAATTACCATCAGTCACCCACAGGCAAAGGGATCAAGCAATACTGACAATATCAGACTTGGTGGTTCCATTAATAGTGATAGTCAACAGAAGAGTGGCAAAGTAAAAGGATCAGAAGTAACATTAGGCAGTGTAACCTCAGGATATTCCTCAGGGCCAGTAAACATTTCAGTGACAGGTGTAGATGTCAACCTAACAAGTTCAAAGTTAAAAGAAGAGGCTGGAGTAAACCTGCCAAGCACAAAGACAGATATAAAAACTCCTGGAATGGTTATTGAAGTTCCAGGCTATGTAACTGAAGGCAATGTGAGCGACATAAAAATGTCATCAATGAGGATACCTGGATTTGAAATGAAAGGAATGAAGAAAGAGGGAACTAGCATTGAAGGTAAACTCAGTGGGGATGCAGATGCAGATCCTAAAATTGATGTTAGTCTTTCAAAAGCTGATATTAATATGGACATCAATAGGAAAGAGATTGACATGGACAAAACTGGTGGTCATATCCAAGGTTCAGATTTCAAAGTGCCATCAATTTCGGGAGTTGACGTGTGTGCTAAAGGTCCAAAACACAAAGGCAATGTGGTTGTATCAACTCCAAAGCTAGAAGGAGGCATAACAGCAACTGAAGTCCACATAAAAGGCCCAGAGATTGATACTGAAGGACCAAAGGGTAGATTTAACATTCCTAAAGTCAAAATGTCATCATTTGGTATCAAAGGTCCAGAAGTTGAGATTCAAGATATTGGTGTCAAACTTCCCAAAGCTAACACTGATGTTAATGTTAAAGCTCCACAGAGTGACATTAAAGGCCCAGATGCAACTATCAGAGTATCAAAGCTTGAAGGAGAAGTAAAGGTTCCCGAGTTGGATACTGAGGTACCACAAGTTTCCATCAAAAGTTCAGAAATTAATATTGAAGGGCCAAAGGGTGGATTTGACATGCCTCAAGTCAAAATGCCCTCATTTGGTATAGGTGAAAAAGTGAAAGGCTTGGGTGACAAAGCAAAACTTCCTCAAGTTGATCATGATGTAAACGCACCAGATGTTGACCTTAAAGCTCCAAAAATTGACATTAAAGGCTTTGATGCAAAAATTGAAGGTCCCAAGGGTGATTTTGAAGGAAAAGATGTTGAAACAGAAGGCTACAAAGGAGAATTCAAAATGCCTAAAATTAAAATGCTGTCATTTGGTACGAAAGGTCCAAATGTTGAAGGGCCAGAAGTTGATGTTGGCTTACCAAAAGCTGATATTGATATCAAAACCCCTGAATTGGACATAAAGGGAGGAGATATTGACATAGACAGTTCAAATGGGAAGACAAGGGGGCCTAAATTAAACTTGCCATCAATTACAGGACCAAAAATACCCATGCCAGATGTGGATTTCAGCGTGAAAGGTCCAAAATTCAGAGGTGATGTGAATGTTTCAGCTCCAAAAATAGAAGGAGAAATAAAAACACCTGGGGTGGACATGAAAGGTGCAGAGATTGACATTAAAAGTCCAAAGGGAGTATTTGAAATGCCCAAGGGAGAAATGCCTAAATTTAGTGGTAAGACAGGTGTTGATATAAAGCCTCCCAAAGCCAACATTGATGTGACAGCACCTGATGTTGACATCCATGCACCGGCACTCGACATTGAAGGACCGAATGCAAAGTTCAAAGGACCAAAATTCAACATGCCAAAACTTTCAGGACCAGAATTATCCATGCCAGATGTAGATATCAATGTGAAAGGTCCAAATCTTAAAGGTGATGTGAATGTTTCAGCTCCAAAGATAAAGGGGGACATAAAAACACCTGAAGTGGACATCAAGGTTCCAGATGTTGACATTAATGCTCCAGGTATTGACGTGGAATGCCCTGATGCAAAAATGAAAGGACCTTCATTTAAAATGCCACACATCAAAGGACCAAAATTACCAGATTTTGACATAAATTTAAAAGGTCCTAAAATAAAGGGAGAAACAGATGTTTCACTTCCAAAGGTTGAAGGAGATATTGCAGGTCCTGACATGGATATTGAAGGACCAGATGTTAGCATTGAAGGCTCCAAAGGTGGACTTAAATTGCCCAAATTCAAAATGCCTAAATTTGGCGGTAAGATTCCAAAAGTAGAAGGCCCAGATGTTGATATAAACCTTCCCAAAGCCGACATTGACGTGACAGCACCTGATGTTGACATCCATGGACCGGATCTTGATGTTGAAGGACCAAATGCTAAGTTCAAAGGACCTAAATTCAACATGCCAAAACTTTCAGGACCAGAATTATCTATGCCCGATGTAGATATCAATCTGAAAGGTCCAAATCTTAAAGGTGATGTGAATGTTTCAGCTCCAAAGATAGAAGGAGACATAAAAACACCTGAAGTTAACATCAAAGGTCCAGAGGTGGATGTTAAAGGTCCAAAGGGTGGATTTGACATGCCTAAAATAAGAATGACATCCCTCGGATTCAAAGGTCCACAACTGGAGGGCCCAGATGTTGATGCAAAACTTCCTAAAGTTGACATTGATGTCAAAGGACCAAATGTTGACATCAAAAAGCCAGAAGTTGATGTTGAAGTCCCTGATGTAAATCTCAAGGGACCCAAATTTTCATTGCCATCAGTAACAGCACCCAAACTGCCAGATTGGGATGTTAGTCTAAAAGGGCCCAAAATAAAAGGAGATGTCGATGCTTCAGTTCCAAAGATTGAGGGCGACATAAAAGCTCCCAAGGTTGACATTGAAGTACCAGATGTTGACATTGAGGGACACAAAGGAGGATTCAAAATGCCTAAAATAAAAATGCCTAAATTTGGCGGTAAGACTCCAAAAGTAGAAGGCCCAGATGTTGATGTAAACCTTCCAAAAGCCGACATTAATGTGACAGCACCTGATGTTGACATCCATGCACCGGATCTCGATATTGAAGGACCAAATGCAAAGTTAAAAGGACCAAAATTCAACATGCCAAAACTTTCAGGACCGGAATTATCCATGCCAGACGTGGATTTCAATCTGAAAGGTCCAAATCTTAAAGGTGATGTGAATGTTTCAACTCCAAAAATAGAGGGAGACATAAAAACACCTGAAGTTAACATCAAAGGTCCCGAGGTTGATGTTAAAGGTCCAAAGGGTGGATTTGAGATGCCTAAAATAAGAATGCCATCCCTTGGTTTCAAAGGTCCACAACTGGAGGGCCCAGATGTTGATGCAAAACTTCCTAAAGTTGACATTGATGTCAAAGGACCAAATGTTGACATCAAAAAGCCAGAAGTTGATGTTGAAGTCCCTGATGTAAATCTCAAAGGACCCACATTTTCATTGCCATCGATATCAACACCCAAACTGCCAGACTGGGACATTAGTCTGAAAGGGCCCAAAATAAAAGGAGATGTTGATGCTTCAGTTCCAAAGATTGAGGGCGACATAAAAGCTCCCAAGGTTGACATTGAAGGACCAGATGTTGACATTGAGGGACATAAAGGAGGATTCAAAATGCCTAAAATAAAAATGCCTAAATTTGGCGGTAAGACTCCAAAAGTAGAAGGCCCAGATGTTGATATAAACCTTCCCAAAGCCGACATTGACGTTAAACCACCTGATGTTGACATCCATGGACCGGATCTTGATGTTGAAGGACCAAATGCTAAGTTCAAAGGACCTAAATTCAACATGCCAAAACTTTCAAGACCAGAATTATCTATGCCCGATGTAGATATCAATCTGAAAGGTCCAAACCTTAAAGGTGATGTGAATGTTTCAGCTCCAAAGATAGAAGGAGACATAAAAACACCCGAAGTTAACATCAAAGGTCCAGAGGTGGATGTTAAGGGTCCAAAGGGTGGATTTGACATGCCTAAAATAAGAATGCCATCCCTTGGTTTCAAAGGTCCACAACTGGAGGGCCCAGATGTTGATGCAAAACTTCCTAAAGTTGACATTGATGTCAAAGGACCAAATGTTGACATCAAAAAGCCAGAAGTTGATGTTGAAGTCCCTGATGTAAATCTCAAGGGACCCAAATTTTCATTGCCATCGATATCAACACCCAAACTGCCAGACTGGGATATTAGTCTGAAAGGGCCCAAAATAAAAGGAGATGTTGATGCTTCAGTTCCAAAGATTGAGGGCGACATAAAAGCTCCCAAGGTTGACATTGAAGGACCAGATGTTGACATTGAGGGACATAAAGGAGGATTCAAAATGCCTAAATTCAAAATGCCTAAATTTGGCGGTAAGACTCCAAAAGTAGAAGGCCCAGATGTTGATATAAACCTTCCCAAAGCCGACATTGACTTGACAGCACCTAATGTTGACATCCATGCACCGGATCTCAATATTGAAGGACCAAATGCAAAGTTCAAAGGACCTAAATTCAACATGCCAAAACTTTCAGGACCAGAATTATCCATGCCAGATGTAGATATCAATGTGAAAGGTCCAAATCTTAAAGGTGATGTGAATGTTTCAGCTCCAAAGATAAAGGGAGACATAAAAACACCTGAAGTGGACATTAAGGTTCCAGATGTTGACATTAATGCTCCAGATATTGACATTGAATGCCCTGATGCAAAAATGAAAGGTCCTACATTTAAAATGCCACACATCAAAGGACCAAAACTACCAGATTTTGACATAAATGTTAAAGGTCCCAAAATAAAAGGAGATGTTGATGCTTCAGTTCCAAAGATTGAGGGTGACATAAAAGCCCCCAAGGTTGACATTGAAGGACCAGATGTAGACATTGAGGGCCACAAAGGAGGATTCAAAATGCCTAAATTAAAAATGCCTAAATTTGGCGGTAAGATTCCAAAAGTAGAAGGCCCAGATGTTGATATAAACCTTCCCAAAGCCGACATTGACGTGACAGCACCTGATGTTGACATCCATGGACCGGATCTTGATGTTGAAGGACCAAATGCAAAATTCAAAGGACCTAAATTCAACATGCCAAAACTTTCAGGACCACATTTATCCATGCCAGATGTGGATTTCAATTTGAAAGGTCCCAATCTTAAAGGTGATGTGAATGTTTCAGCTCCAAAGAAAGAAGGAGACATAAAAACACCTGAAGTTAACATCAAAGGTCCAGAGGTGGATGTTAAAGGTCCAAAGGGTGGATTTGAGATGCCGAAAATAAGAATGCCATCCCTTGGTTTCAAAGGTCCACAACTGGAGGGCCCAGATGTTGATGCAAAACTTCCTAAAGTTGACATTGATGTCAAAGGACCAAATGTTGACATCAAAAAGCCAGAAGTTGATGTTGAAGTCTCTGATGTAAGTCTCAAGGGACCCAAATTTTCATTGCCATCAATATCAACACCCAAACTGCCAGATTGGGATGTTAGTCTGAAAGGGCCCAAAATAAAAGGAGATGTCGATGCTTCAGTTCCAAAGATTGAGGGTGACATAAAAGCTCCCAAGGTTGACATTGAAGGACCAGATGTTGACATTGAGGGACATAAAGGAGGATTCAAAATGCCTAAATTAACAATGCCATCATTTGGCATTAAGACTCCAAAAGTAGAAGGCCCAGATGTTGATGTAAACCTTCCAAAAGTCGACATTGACGTGACAGCACCTGATGTTGACATCCATGGACCAGATCTCGATATTGAAGGACCAAATGCAAAGTTTAAAGGACCTAAATTCAACATGCCAAAACTTTCAGGACCCAAATTATCTATGCCAGACGTGGATTTCAATTTGAAAGGTCCAAATCTTAAAGGTGATGTGAATGTTTCAGCTCCAAAGATAAAGGGAGACATAAAAACACCTGAAGTGGACATCAAGGTTCCAGATGTTGACATTAATGCTCCAGATATTGACATTGAATGCCCTGATGCAAAAATGAAAGGACCTACATTTAAAATGCCACACATCAAAGGACCAAAGTTGCCAGATTTTGACATAAATGTTAAAGGTCCCAAAATAAAAGGAGATGTTGATGCTTCAGTTCCAAAGATTGAGGGTGACATAAAAGCTCCCAAGGTTGACATTGAAGCACCAGATGTTGACATTGAGGGCCACAAAGGAGGATTCAAAATGCCTAAAATGAAAATGCCTAAATTTGGCGGTAAGACTCCAAAAGTAGAAGGCCCAGATGTTGATATAAATCTTCCCAAAGCCGACATTGACGTGACAGTACCTGATGTTGACATCCATGGACCGGAGTTTGACGGTGAAGGACCGAATGCAAAGTTCAAAGGACCTAAATTCAACATGCCAAAACTTTCAGGACCCAAATTATCCATGCCAGATGTGGATTTCAATTTGAAAGGTCCAAATCTTAAAGGTGATGTGAATGTTTCAGTTCCAAAGATAGAAGGAGACATAAAAACACCCGAAGTTAATATCAAAGGTCCAGAGGTTGATGTTAAAGGTCCAAAGGGTGGATTTGAGATGCCCAAAATAAGAATGCCCTCCCTTGGTTTCAAAGGTCCACAACTGGAGGGCCCAGATGTTGATGCAAAAATTCCTAAAGTTGACATTGATGTCAAAGGACCAAATGTTGACATCAAAAAGCCAGAAGTTGATGTTGAAGTCCCTGATGTAAATCTCAAGGGACCCAAATTTTCATTGCCATCGATATCAACACCCAAACTGCCAGACTGGGATATTAGTCTGAAAGGGCCCAAAATGAAAGGAGATGTTGATGCTTCAGTTCCAAAGATTGAGGGTGACATAAAAGCTCCCAAGGTTGACATTGAAGGACCAGATGTTGACATTGAGGGACATAAAGGAGGATTCAAAATGCCTAAATTAACAATGCCATCATTTGGCGGTAAGACTCCAAAAGTAGAAGGCCCAGATGTTGATATAAACCTTCCCAAAGCCGACATTGACGTCACAGCACCTGATGTTGACATCCATGGACCAGATCTTGATGTTGAAGGACCAAATGCGAAGTTCAAAGGACCTAAATTCAAAATGCCAAAACTTTCAGGACCAAATTTATCCATGCCAGACGTGGATTTCAATCTGAAAGGTCCAAATCTTAAAGGTGATGTGAATGTTTCAGCTCCAAAGATAGAAGGAGACATAAAAACACCCGAAGTTGACATCAAAGGTCCAGAGGTGGATGTTAAAAGTCCAAAGGGTGGATTTGAGATGCCTAAAATAAGAATGCCATCCCTTGGTTTCAAAGGTCCACAACTGGAGGGCCCAGATGTTGATGCAAAACTTCCTAAAGTTGACATTGATGTCAAAGGACCAAATGTTGACATCAAAAAGCCAGAAGTTGATGTTGAAGTCCCTGATGTAAATCTCAAGGGACCCAAATTTTCATTGCCATCAATATCAACACCCAAACTGCCAGACTGGGACATTAGTCTGAAAGGGCCCAAAATAAAAGGAGATGTTGATGCTTCAGTTCCAAAGATTGAGGGTGACATAAAAGCCCCCAAGGTTGACATTGAAGTACCAGATGTTGACATTGAGGGACATAAAGGAGGATTCAAAATGCCTAAATTCAAAATGCCTAAATTTGGCGGTAAGACTCCAAAAGTAGAAGGCCCAGATGTTGATATAAACCTTCCCAAAGCCGACATTGACGTTAAACCACCTGATGTTGACATCCATGGACCGGAGTTTGACGGTGAAGGACCGAATGCAAAGTTCAAAGGACCTAAATTCAAAATGCCAAAACTTTCAGGACCAAATTTATCCATGCCAGACGTAGATTTTAATCTGAAAGGTCCAAATCTTAAAGGTGATGTGAATGTTTCAGCTCCAAAGATAGAAGGAGACATAAAAACACCTGAAGTTAACATCAAAGGTCCAGAGGTGGATGTTAAAAGTCCAAAGGGTGGATTTGAGATGCCCAAAATAAGAATGCCATCCCTTGGTTTCAAAGGTCCACAACTGGAGGGCCCAGATTTTGATGCAAAACTTCCTAAAGTTGACATTGATGTCAAAGGGCCAAATGTTGACATCAAAAAGCCAGAAGTTGATGTTGAAGTTTCTGATGTAAGTGTCAAGGGACCTAAATTTTCATTGCCATCGATATCAACACCCAAACTGCCAGATTGGGACATTAGTCTGAAAGGGCCCAAAATAAAAGGAGATGTCGATGCTTCAGTTCCAAAGATTGAGGGTGACATAAAAGCTCCCAAGGTTGACATTGAAGGACCAGATGTTGACATTGAGGGACATAAAGGAGGATTCAAAATGCCTAAATTAACAATGCCATCATTTGGCATTAAGACTCCAAAAGTAGAAGGCCCAGATGTTGATATAAACCTTCCCAAAGCCGACATTGACGTTAAACCACCTGATGTTGACATCCATGGACCGGAGTTTGATGTTGAAGGACCGAATGCAAAATTCAAAGGACCTAAATTCAAAATGCCAAAACTTTCAGGACCAAATTTATCCATGCCAGACGTAGATTTTAATCTGAAAGGTCCAAATCTTAAAGGTGATGTGAATGTATCAGCACCTACGATAAAGGGAGACGTAAAAACACCTGAAGTGGACATTAAGGTTCCAGATGTTGACATTAATGCTCCAGATATTGACATTGAATGCCCTGATGCAAAAATGAAAGGACCTACATTTAAAATGCCACACATCAAAGGACCAAAGTTGCCAGATTTTGACATAAATTTAAAAGGTCCTAAAATAAAGGGAGAAACAGATGTTTCACTTCCAAAGGTTGAAGGAGAGATTGCAGGTCCTGATATGGATATTGAAGGACCAGATGTTGGCATTGAAGGCTCCAAAGGTGGATTTAAATTGCCCAGATTCAAAATGCCTAAATTTGGTGGTAAGACTCCAAAAGTAGAAGGCCCAGATGTGGATGTCAACCTACCTAAAGTTGACATTGACGTAAAAGCACCTGAAGTTGACATCCAAGGACCGGAGTTTGATGTTGAAGGACCTAATGCAAAGGTCAAAGGACATAAATTCAAAATGCCTAAACTTTCAGGACCAAATTTATCAATGCCAGACGTGGATTTCAATCTGAAAGGTCCAAATCTTAAAGGTGATGTGAATGTTTCAGCTCCAAAGATAGAAGGAGACATAAAAACACCTGAAGTTAACATCAAAGGTCCAGAGGTGGATGTTAAAGGTCCAAAGGGTGGATTTGAGATGCCGAAAATAAGAATGCCATCCATTGGTTTCAAAGGTCCACAACTGGAGGGCCCAGATGTTGATGCAAAACTTCCTAAAGTCGACATTGATGTCAAGGGACCAAATGTCGAAATCAAAAAGCCAGAAGTCGATGTTGAAGTCCCTGATGTAAATCTCAAGGGACCCAAATTTTCATTGCCATCGATATCAACACCCAAACTGCCAGACTGGGATGTTAGTCTAAAAGGGCCCAAAATAAAAGGAGATATCGATGCTTCAGTTCCAAAAATTGAAGGTGACATAAAAGCTCCCAAGGTTGACATTGAAGGACCAGATGTTGACATTGAGGGACATAAAGGAGGATTCAAAATGCCTAAATTAAGAATGCCATCATTTGGCGGTAAGACTCCAAAAGTAGAAGGCCCAGATGTTGATGTAGACCTTCCCAAAGCCGACATTGACGTGACAGCACCTGATGTTGATATCCATGCACCGGATCTTGATATTGAGGGACCAAATGCAAAGTTCAAAGGACCTAAATTCAACATGCCAAAACTTTCAGGACCCAAATTATCCATGCCAGACATGGATTTCAATTTGAAAGGTCCAAATCTTAAAGGTGATGTGAATGTTTCAGCGCCAAAGATAAAGGGAGACATAAAAACACCTGAAGTGGACATTAAGGTTCCAGATGTTGACATTAATGCTCCAGATATTGACATTGAATGCCCTGATGCAAAAATGAAAGGACCTACATTTAAAATGCCACACATCAAAGGACCAAAGTTGCCAGATTTTGACATAAATTTAAAAGGTCCTAAAATAAAGGGAGAAACAGATGTTTCACTTCCAAAGGTTGAAGGAGAGATTGCAGGTCCTGATATGGATATTGAAGGACCAGATGTTGGCATTGAAGGCTCCAAAGGTGGATTTAAATTGCCTAGATTCAAAATGCCTAAATTTGGTGGTAAGATTCCAAAAGTAGAAGGCCCAGATGTTGATATAGACCTTCCCAAAGCCGACATTGACGTGACAGCACCTGATGTTGACATCCATGGACCGGAGTTTGACGGTGAAGGACCGAATGCAAAGTTCAAAGGACCTAAATTCAACATGCCAAAACTTTCAGGACCCAAATTATCCATGCCAGACGTGGATTTCAATCTGAAAGGTCCAAATCTTAAAGGTGATGTGAATGTTTCAGCTCCAAAGATAGAAGGAGACATAAAAACACCTGAAGTTAACATCAAAGGTCCAGAGGTGGATGTTAAAGGTCCAAAGGGTGGATTTGAGATGCCCAAAATAAGAATGCCATCCCTTGGTTTCAAAGGTCCACAACTGGAGGGCCCAGATGTTGATGCAAAACTTCCTAAAGTTGACATTGATGTCAAAGGACCAAATGTTGACATCAAAAAGCCAGAAGTTGATGTTGAAGTCCCTGATGTAAATCTCAAGGGACCTAAATTTTCATTGCCATCAATATCAACACCCAAACTGCCAGACTGGGATGTTAGTCTGAAAGGGCCCAAAATAAAAGGAGATGTTGATGCTTCAGTTCCAAAGATTGAGGGTGACATAAAAGCTCCCAAGGTTGACATTGAAGGACCAGATGTTGACATTGAGGGACATAAAGGAGGATTCAAAATGCCTAAAATAAAAATGCCATCTTTTGGCGGTAAGACTCCAAAAGTGGAAGGCCCAGATGTTGATATAAACCTTCCCAAAGCCGACATTAATGTGACAGCACCTGATGTTGACATCCATGGACCAGATTTCGATCTTGAAGGACCGAATGCAAAATTCAAAGGACCTAAATTCAACATGCCAAAACTTTCAGGACCCAAATTATCTATGCCAGAAGTGGATTTCAATCTGAAAGGTCCAAATCTTAAAGGTGATGTGAATGTTTCAGCTCCAAAGATAAAGGGAGACATAAAAACACCTGAAGTGGACATCAAGGTTCCAGATGTTGACATTAATGCTCCAGATATTGACATTGAATGCCCTGATGCAAAAATGAAAGGACCTACATTTAAAATGCCACACATCAAAGGACCAAAATTACCAGATTTTGACATAAATTTAAAAGGTCCTAAAATAAAGGGAGAAACAGATGTTTCACTTCCAAAGGTTGAAGGAGAGATTGCAGGTCCTGATATGGATATTGAAGGACCAGATGTTGGCATTGAAGGCTCCAAAGGTGGACTTAAATTGCCCAAATTCAAAATGCCTAAATTTGGTGGTAAGATTCCAAAAGTAGAAGGCCCAGATATTGATATAAACCTTCCCAAAGCCGACATTGACGTGACAGCACCTGATGTTGACATCCATGGACCGGAGTTTGACGGTGAAGGACCGAATGCTAAGTTCAAAGGACCTAAATTCAACATGCCAAAACTTTCAGGACCCAAATTATCAATGCCAGACGTGGATTTCAATCTGAAAGGTCCAAATCTTAAAGGTGATGTGAATGTTTCAGCTCCAAAGATAGAAGGAGACATAAAAACACCTGAAGTTAATATCAAAGGTCCAGAGGTGGATGTTAAAGGTCCAAAGGGTGGATTTGACATGCCTAAAATAAGAATGCCATCCCTTGGTTTCAAAGGTCCACAACTGGAGGGCCCAGATGTTGATGCAAAAATTCCTAAAGTTGACATTGATGTCAAAGGACCAAATGTTGACATCAAAAAGCCAGAAGTCAATGTTGAAGTCCCTGATGTAAATCTCAAAGGACCTAAATTTTCATTGCCATCAATATCAACACCCAAACTGCCAGACTGGGACATTAGTCTGAAAGGGCCCAAAATAAAAGGAGATGTTGATGCTTCAGTTCCAAAGATTGAGGGTGACATAAAAGCTCCCAAGGTTGACATTGAAGGACCAGATGTTGACATTGAGGGACATAAAGGAGGATTCAAAATGCCTAAATTAAAAATGCCATCATTTGGCGGTAAGACTCCAAAAGTAGAAGGCCCAGATGTTGATGTAAACCTTCCAAAAGCCGACATTAATGTGACAGCACATGATGTTGACATCCATGCACCGGATCTTGATATAGAAGGACCAAATGCAAAATTCAAAGGACCGAAATTCCACATGCCAAAACTTTCAGGACCAAATTTATCCATGCCAGATGTGGATTTCAATCTTAAAGGTCCAAATGTTAAAGGTGATGTGAATGTTTCAGCTCCAAAGATAAAGGGAGGCATAAAAACACCTGAAGTTAACATCACAGGTCCAGAGGTCGATGTTAAAAGTCCAAAGGGTGGATTTGACATGCCTAAAATAAGAATGCCAACCCTTGGTTTCAAAGGTCCACAACTGGAGGGCCCAGATGTTGATGCAAAACTTCCTAAAGTCGACATTGATGTCAAGGGACCAAATGTCGAAATCAAAAAGCCAGAAGTCGATGTTGAAGTCCCTGATGTAAATCTCAAGGGACCCAAATTTTCATTGCCATCAATATCAACACCCAAACTGCCAGACTGGGATATTAGTCTGAAAGGGCCCAAAATAAAAGGAGATGTCGATGCTTCAGTTCCAAAGATTGAGGGTGACATAAAAGCTCCCAAGGTTGACATTGAAGGACCAGATGTTGACATTGAGGGACACAAAGGAGGATTCAAAATGCCTAAATTAAGAATGCCATCATTTGGCGGTAAGACTCCAAAAGTGGAAGGCCCAGATGTTGATATAAACCTTCCCAAAGCCGACATTGACGTGACAGCACCTGACGTTGACATCCATGCACCGGATCTTGATATTGAAGGACCGAATGCAAAATTCAAAGGACCGAAATTCAACATGCCAAAACTTTCAGGACCCAAATTATCTATGCCAGAAGTGGATTTCAATTTGAAAGGTCCAAATCTTAAAGGTGATGTGAATGTTTCAGCTCCAAAGATAAAGGGAGACATAAAAACCCCTGAGGTTAACATCAAAGTTCCAGATGTTGACGTTAAAGCTCCAGAAATTGACATTGAATGCCCTGATGCAAAAATGAAAGGACCTACATTTAAAATGCCACACATCAAAGGACCAAAGTTGCCAGATTTTGACATAAATTTAAAAGGTCCTAAAATAAAGGGAGAAACAGATGTTTCACTTCCAAAGGTTGAAGGAGATATTGCAGGTCCTGATATGGATATTGAAGGACCAGATGTTGGCATTGAAGGCTCCAAAGGTGGATTTAAATTGCCCAGATTCAAAATGCCTAAATTTGGCGGTAAGACTCCAAAAGTAGAAGGCCCAGATGTTGATATAAACCTTCCCAAAGCTGACATTGAAGTGACAGCACCTGATGTTGACATCCATGGACCAGATCTCGATATTGAAGGACCAAATGCAAAGTTCAAAGGACCTAAATTCAACATGCCAAAACTTTCAGGACCCAAATTATCCATGCCAGACGTGGATTTCAATTTGAAAGGTCCAAATCTTAAAGGTGATGTGAATGTTTCAGCTCCAAAGATAGAAGGAGACATAAAAACACCCGAAGTTAACATCAAAGGTCCAGAGGTGGATGTTAAAGGTCCAAAGGGTGGATTTGAGATGCCTAAAATAAGAATGCCATCACTTGGTTTCAAAGGTCCACAACTGGAGGGCCCAGATGTTGATATAAACCTTCCCAAAGCCGGCATTGACGTGACAGCACCTGATGTTGACATCCATGCACCGGATCTCGATATTGAAGGACCGAATGCTAAGTTCAAGGGACCTAAATTCAACATGCCAAAACTGTCAGGACCCAAATTATCCATGCCAGACGTGGATTTCAATCTGAAAGGTCCAAATCTTAAAGGTGATGTGAATGTTTCAGCTCCAAAGATAGAAGGAGACATAAAAACACCTGAAGTTAACATCAAAGGTCCAGAGGTTGATGTTAAAAGTCCAAAGGGTGGATTTGATATGCCTAAAATAAGAATGCCATCACTTGGTTTCAAAGGTCCACAACTGGAGGGCCCAGATGTTGATGCAAAACTTCCTAAAGTTGACATTGATGTCAAAGGACCAAATGTTGACATCAAAAAGCCAGAAGTTGATGTTGAAGTCCCTGATGTAAATCTCAAGGGACCCAAATTTTCATTGCCGTCGATATCAACACCCAAACTGCCAGACTGGGATATTAGTCTGAAAGGGCCCAAAATAAAAGGAGATGTTGATGCTTCAGTTCCAAAGATTGAGGGCGACATAAAAGCTCCCAAAGTTGACATTGAAGGACCAGATATTGAAATTGAGGGACATAAGGGAGGATTCAAAATGCCTAAATTCAAAATGCCTAAATTTGGCGGTAAGACTCCAAAAGTAGAAGGCCCAGATGTTGATATAAACCTTCCCAAAGCCGACATTGACGTGACAGCGCCTGATGTTGACATCCATGGACCGGAGTTTGACGGTGAAGGACCGAATGCAAAATTCAAAGGACCTAAATTTAACATGCCAAAACTTTCAGGACCCAAATTATCAATGCCAGATGTGGATTTCAATCTTAAAGGTCCAAATCTTAAAGGTGATGTGAATGTTTCAGCTCCAAAGATAGAAGGAGACATAAAAACACCTGAAGTTAACATCAAAGGTCCAGAGGTGGATGTTAAAGGTCCAAAGGGTGGATTTGAGATGCCCAAAATAAGAATGCCATCCCTTGGTTTCAAAGGTCCACAACTGGAGGGCCCAGATGTTGATGCAAAACTTCCTGAAGTTGACATTGATGTCAAAGGACCAAATGTTGACATCAAAAAGCCAGAAGTTGATGTTGAAGTCCCTGATGTAAATCTCAAGGGACCCAAATTTTCATTGCCATCGATATCAACACCCAAACTGCCAGATTGGGACATTAGTCTGAAAGGGCCCAAAATAAAAGGAGATGTTGATGCTTCAGTTCCAAAGATTGAGGGTGACATAAAAGCCCCCAAGATTGACATTGAAGGACCAGATGTAGACATTGAGGGACACAAAGGAGGATTCAAAATGCCTAAATTAACAATGCCATCATTTGGCGTTAAGACTCCAAAAGTAGAAGGCCCAGATGTTGATATAAATCTTCCCAAAGCCGACATTGACGTGACAGTACCTGATGTTGACATCCATGGACCGGAGTTTGATGTTGAAGGACCGAATGCAAAATTCAAAGGACCTAAATTCAACATGCCAAAACTTTCAGGACCCAAATTATCCATGCCAGAAGTTGATTTGAATCTGAAAGGCCCAAAACTCAAAGGCGACATGGACATGTCAGCTCCCAAAATTGAAGGAGGCATAGAAGCCCCTGGAGTGAATATCAACCTTTCAGAGGTTGATGTCAAAGGGCATAAGGGTGGATTTGAAATACCTAAAATCACAATGCCATCTTTTAAGATTGTAGGCCCTCAGGTGGAAGGTCCAGATGCTGATCTAAGCCTTTCGAAACCTGACATAAAAGCACCTGAAGTTGAAATTGAAGGTGCAGATGTTAAAATCAAGGGATCAAAATTCAAGACACCAAGCATCTCTATACCAAAAATGTCCTTGCCAGATGTGGATTTTAATGTGAAAGGTCCCAAGCTAAAGGGTGATGTAGATGTGTCATTACCAAAATTTAAAGCACCTGAAGTTGGGATAAAAGGTCCAGAGATTGATGTTGGAGGGCCAACAATATCTGGACCAGATGCTGACATTAATCTGACAGGTCCAAAGTTAAAATCAAACTTGAAAGGAGATGTTCAGTTACCAAAAGCTGAACTGGAGGGACCAGATCTTACATGTGATGTGCCGGAAATAGGTACAAAGAAATCTAAATTTAAAATGCCAAAATTAGGTTTTAAGGGTCAAAAGATAAAAACCCCAGAAACCGATATCAAATTGGCACAAGGAGATATCAGTATTAAAGGGAAAACAGGAAGCACCGAAGGTCTCGACCTTGACTTGGGAATGACTGGTCCAAAAAACAAAGGATCCAAATTTAAGATGCCAAAATTTGGTTTTAAAGGACCAAGCATTGATGCTGAAGTTCCTGATGTAAATCTCAAAGGACCTAAATTTTCATCACCATCAGTATCAGTACCCAACATGCCAGATTGGGATATTAGTCTGAAAGGACCCAAAGTAAAGGGAGGAGTTGATGCTTCCCTTCCAAAGATTGAAGGAGACATAAAAGCACCTGAAGTTGACATTAAAGGTCCAGAGGTTGATATCAAAGGGCCAAAAGGTGGATTTGAAATGCCTACAATAAAAATGCCATCCTTTAACATTAAACATCCTAAAGTGGAGGGTCCAGATGTAGACCTTGAGCTTCCCAAAGGCAAAATTAAAGTCGAAGCACCTGGCGTTGACATTGAAGGGTACGGCATTGATGTTCAAGGTCCTGATGGCAAAGTCAAAGGACCAAAACTTACAATGCCCAAAATTTCAGGACCGGAACTTTCTATGCCAGATGTGGATTTCAATTTGAAAGGTCCCAAGCTTAAAGGTGATTTGGACATATCTGTTCCAAAGATTAAGGGAGACTTAAAAGCACCAGAATGTGACCTGAAAGGTCCAGAGGTTGATATCAAAGGGCCAAAGGGTGGATTTGAAATGCCTAAAATCGAAATGCCATCACTTGACTTTAAAGTTCCAAAGATGGAGGGCCCAAATGTTGATATAAAACTTCCCAAAGCTGATATTGATGTCAAGGCACCAAAGGTTGACATCAAGGGTCCAGGTATTGATGCTGAAGTTCCTGATGTAAATCTCAAAGGACCCAAAATCAATTTGCCATCGATATCATCACCTAAAATGCCTGATTGGGATATAAGTCTCAAAGGGCCCAAAATAAAAGGAAATGTCGATGCTTCAGTTCCAAAAGTTGAGGGTGACATAAAAGCTCCCACGGTTGATATTGAAGGACTTGATGTTGATATTGAGGGCCACAAAGGAGGATTCAAAATGCCTAGATTAAAAATGCCATCCTTGGGTGTAAGCGGTTCAAATATTGAAGGGCCCAAAGTTGACGTCAGCCTTCCAAAAACTGACATTGATATCAAAGCTCCTGAAATGGATATCAGTGGAGGAGACTTTGATATTAAGAGTCCAAGTGGTAAAATCAAAGGTCCCAAAATTAACTTGCCATCAATTTCAGGACCAAAAGTTTCCATGCCAGATTGGGATATCAGTCTGAAAGGGCCAAAAGTAAAGGGAGATGTTGATGCGTCAACTCCAAAAATTGAAGGAGACATAAAAGCACCAGATGTTGACATCAAAGGTCCAGAGGGTGATATCAAAGGCAAAATTAAAGTTAGAGCAACCGATATTGACATAAGAGGGCACAGCATTGATGTTCAAGGTCCTGATGGAAATATTAAAGGACCAAAACTTAAAATGCCAAACATTTCTATGCCAGATATGGATTTCAATCTGAAAGGTCCCAAGCTCAAAGGTGATGTAGATATGTCCGTTCCAAAGATCGAAGGAGATATAAAAACACCAGAAGTTGATATAAAAGGTCCAGAAGTTGATATCAAAGGGCCTAAAGGCAATTTCAACATGCCTAAAGTCAAAATGCCGTCATTTGACCCTAAAGGTCCAAATGTGGAGCATCCGGGTGTTCATATAAAACTTCCCAAAGCTAATATGGAGGTCAAGACACCTGAAATTGACCTTAAAAGATCAGATTTTGATGTTAAATGTCCTGAAGCAACTCTCAAAGGACCCAAAGTTAAAATACCTACAGTAAAAGGACCTGAGCTGCCAGATTTGGACATTAATTTAAAACCTCTAAAAGTTGAGGGAGATGTGGGTGGTTCACTTCCAAAGATTGTAGGAGAGGTAAAACATCCTGTGGTAGATTTTGAAGGACCAGATGTAGGAACTGGGGGCCCCACCATCACTGTGGAAGGTGGAAAGACAGGCGTTACATTTCCCAAATTCAAAGGTCCCAAGTTTGGAATGAAATCTTCAGAAATGGGGGGGGCTGTAGGAGCAACAGCTTCCAAGGCAGAATTTAATGTCCCAGATACTGAAGGAAGTCTGGATGCCCCTGATATCAACATCAATGTAAAGGGGAAAAAAGGTAAATTTAAACTTCCTAAAGTAAAAGGAAAGGCAAAGAAACCTGATGTTCAAGTGGAAGCTCCAGCAGTAGACATGGATGTAGATTCACCCAGTATTCATGTCAAAGGAACAAAAGTAAAGAAGCCTCTTTTTGGTAAGCTTCATTTTCCTGATGTAGAATTAGATATCAAATCACCAAAACTGAAAAGTGATGGATCTTTATCAGAGGGATTGAAATCAGATGTAGATCTGCCATCTGGTAGCTTGAAGACAACCATTGAGGGTTCTGGTATTGACAGTCCCAGTGTTAGTATGGAAGGACCTGATGTGAAATTAAAGACTCCTGATATTAAAATGTCAAATGTGAAAGGTAGTGGTGAGATTGATACAAGTGTTTCAGGAGGCAGTGGTGGCCTACAATATGCTGAGGGCACAGTAACTTTTCCCAAAATCAAGGTACCAAAGTTTGGTATTGCTCTGCCTCAGCTAGAAGGTGAGGGAGGTGGAAGAGAATCAGAATTTGCAGGTAGTGGGGGCATAAACATACAGTCTCCATCTCTTAGTTATCAATCCAAGTCACAAAGTATTGACATTCCAAGTCCAGAACTGAAGCAAAGTGAGAGTAAAGTTAAAGTGAAGATGCCAAAATTATTTGGGAAATCTAAAGCAAAGGGCAGCAGTGCAAGTGACCTTCGAGGACCTGATGTAGAAATGAGTCCACATGCTGAGGAACTGATTGGAGGCAAATTAGAACTAGAGGGTGATCCTAAACTCAGTGTGTCAACCAAAGGCAAGTCAGCCTCATTGGATCTATTTAAGAAATCAAGGCATCGGTCTTCTTCTCTGAGTGATGAGGGGGGGCTTGCGGTCAGTTCTCCTTCAACTCATTTAGAGGCTGAGGGTGGCGACATTTCACTGGACCTAGGAGAAAGCAAACTAAAAGGAAAGAAAGGCAAGTTGAAGTTTGGCACATTTGGAGGTTTTGGTTCAAAGTCAAAGGGCTCATATGAAGTGACACTTGGTGAGGAGAAAGAAGCAGAAATGGGAGGAAGTGCAGGTGTTTCTCTACCCTCCAAAAAATCAAGACTGTCTTCATCTTCCAGCAGTGACAGTGGTTCAAGAGGTGGTTTTAGATTGCCAAGAGTTGAACTGTCTGTCTCACCAAAAAAAGATTAATCATCTTTCAAATTCAACTCTCTCATGTACCATCAAATACATTACATATTACCTAACCTAAGAGGACGTTCATAGTCATCTCATTGTTTTTAACTACAAATAATTATTTTTTCATTAATGAGATGAGTACATGAGATAGTTTAAAATACCTTCAAACTGTAAATAAGATTATGTGAAATGTAATAATACATATTGATTTTGTACATAGTCCAGATTTATTGAAAATATGTCATCTTACCAAATTGTTACCAAACATTTATTAGCAAGTTTGCCATTTTATCAGTTACTATTCTATTAAATGAATGCTAGTTATAAGGTGTGGTATATTTGTATTCAGTGGTGACAGAACAGATAACAGAATCGCTATTTTGAAGGAAAATGTTTATTTACCAGACACAACACAAGATTTTACATATGAAATTGTTTTACTGTCATGCTTTGATATGATATAACCAGACACATATATGCAATACAGAGCTGGTCTTTTATAACACATTATTAAGAGTGATGATGTTGTATATACCATAATTGCAAAGACAATCACTGTTTGGAAACTTTCAACTCAACAAAGGGCTGTCAGTACTTTTCTGTTTATTTTTAAGAAAATTTATTCACCTTTCAGTTATTTACACATTTGCTCCAGTTGTTTTAAACATGTTTTGCTTCCTAGTCCTATGTCATTTTCATAATTACCTGTTTTATGGTTTTCTGTATATGATTTCACTTTCTCTTTTGTGAACACTCCTTATGCAAAATAATGTCACAAATAAAGTGTCACTTTTAATTGGACATGTTCGTAAACCAAATCTATGTTGATAGTGTGTTACAGCAGAGTTTTGATCGGTTATGATGGAACTTGATCCTTTATGTGTAATGTTTTGTGTGCATTCTGCCAAATCATCTAAATAAAAAGATTTATAGAATTTACCAATTCTTGCTAATCTGTGTTTACTAGTGCTATATCATATATCATATCAACATGATGGGATACGGGTGCTTTGTTTTCCAAGGTAATGTTGGTGAAAATTGAAAACTTAATTAAATAATTCCTGTAATAAAGTATATAAAAATGTATACAGTATGATATGACAAATATCAATATAATATGATATGTATTATAATGGTGATATACTTAGGAATCACCCACCAATTAATCCAGTTGAATTATCATTTGTATTACATTAGTTATACAAAGCGATGCAGAGTAACTGATGGATTCATGGATACTGTACACAATGAACAGTACATCAGGAAGAAAGGGCCTTTACCTCTGAATGAGAACAATTACCTTTTGGTGCCGTATTGTCATACAAACTATTGGGTCACTAAATGAGAAGCCAGTTGTTCTGCATACACACATTGATTAAATTCAAAGAATAAAGTTACACACCTAATTCAAGGCATTGCAGATGGTAAAATAAATAACTAGGTGGTATGCTCAGCTGTCCTACAATATGCGCTCTCCTGTTCGTGGCTCCAGAAGGACCTGCTCTTCCTCATGGAGAGGGGAAAATGTCCCCGTCCCCTCACTTGCTAAGTTGTTTCATGCTCCTTGTACCTGTTATGTTATCCATATCATGATGCAGTAGGCAATTTAGTGTTTCGCTTAGCATTTTGTACCCGTGATGATACTTGTAAGCAGTGTCGCGGTTTTTAGCTACAGCAGTTTCTAGATTGCTATGCAAAGCACTGGCTAATAGAAAATGCTAATGGCATTTTAACTTGCTTAAAGGTTGTACTAAAACCTTTTCAAGTTGCCCAGGTCATATTTCTAGTTGTGGATATTATTATACATAAATGAATTTCCCCTTCTGCGTAATGCTGCAAAGCTAAATGGTAAATCCTATTTGATTTGAATTTCATTTTTAAATTTAAGCAGGCTCTTTTGAAATCCCCAGCTAAACTGAAGAACAAAAGTCAAAGCCTAATGTTAGGTGTCAGACACGAGCTGTGTGCATTCATAAAAAAAGGCTACAAATGAGCGAGCAGCTAGCAGTAGGGCTAGCTGCCATTTGTATGATGATACTTTATATTATGGATTAAAATGCACAACTATGTTTTGTGAATTAAAAAATCGGTATCTGACATCTGGCTTCAGGCCCAGTCCACACCTTACTCTGCCCTATTTGCCTTTGATTGACAGGTCAGGCACACAGCACGTGTTCCATGATAATTGAATAAAATAATAAAAAAAAAAAAAACATCATGAAGAATGAATGCAGCAATAATAAATGTTACAGGCCTAAATCAAACTATGAAATTCTGACATCTAGTGGGCAAAGTAATGCAAAGCTCTTACAACAAACTTACAGACATTTTGAATTAAATTATGCAATCACTCCCTTTTTATTATTCTACCTCTGATTATTTTATGTGTAGTTGTAATTTGTTCAGCTTCTCTTTATATAATCGTTGACTTCTCATTTAAATTTTAATTCATTTAAGCATATGTATGTAGCGCCAAATCATAACAAAAGTCATCTTATGGCACTTTACAATGTCTGGTTTAAGATCTTACAGAGTATAAAAACACAACTATATAGTATATAGAAAGATTTGACAATCCCACTTGAGCAAGCACCAGGCAACAGTGGAGAGGAAGAACTTCCTTTAAGGGAAGGAGCCTCCACAGGGCCATGCTAAGAGTGGGTGGCCAGCTGCCTCGACGGGTGAGTGGACAGAGGAGAGAGAAAAGAACAACAAGCAACACAAAGAAAACAACAAGCAGCAGGCAAGGCCAGTAACTGTACACAAGGAACGATTTAGAGACTGGGATAGCTGCAGAAAGGTACAGAGACAGGGGAGCTACGTAGAGAGGAAGAAGCACAAGTACGGGAGAAAGAGGACATGACATGATATGCGGTGATGCCATATAATTGGATAGAAGAGAGGAGAGGGGCTCAGTATGTCAAGGGAGGTTCACATCAGTCTAAGTACGTCCCTATGCAGTGGTGATCCTCGCTCCATGCAGACTCAGCCTCTCTGGGATCCTCTTTTTACACCCAATTATGATACTGATCTGTCGCCAGTTAACCAAATTTCAGATGTTCCAACAGATTGTTTTTTTTGTAGCATTTCACAACCAGTTTCCTGCATTTTTGTAACATTCTTATTTTGTCCTTGCTATTCTATTATTTATTAATTTATTTTTTATAAAATATTTATCTGGGCATACTCACTATTTTATTATATTAACTTTAATTACATTAATTTGATATTTGTATAGTGGAGAGTTTTGTACATTTTATGTTTGCAGAATGATTGTTCCTGGATGGTGGAGACATGAGGATTGCATCAGAAGAGCAGAAACTGTGAGGAGGAGTCTGGTGGTTGAACAGGATTATGATGGTAGTAGAGGGACTAGTTATGGAGGTCTTGTGAGTGAGCAGAATTACTTTAAATTGAATCCTTTGTTGGACAGGGAGCCAGTGGGGTTTCTTGAGGATATGAGCATGCAGGCCTGCAGCAGAGCTCATAGCACGGAGTTTCTTAGCGACTTTGGATGTGCCGTAGAGTATGCTATTGCAGTAGTGGAGTCTGGAGACGATGAAAGCATGGATCACTGTTTCAGCAGCAGAGAAGGAGAGTGATAGGCCAACACAAACTATGTTTTTGACATAGGAAAAAGGCAATTCTGGATGTTCTGATTTATAGTGTTCAAATTAGAGATTGCTGTTGTAAATGCTAAGCTTGACATGTCAGCTGTTTTTAAACCCCATCTTAGCTATTCTTACTTTGAAGACTTGATTGTCTGTAACTGTGGGGGCAGCACTGACGCTTTATCAACACAGGTTTTTTTTTTTTTTTTTGAAGCAAAAAGGTCATTACATTTTTTGAACCACCAGTCTGAAAGTGTAACCGTCCCTTGACCACTAGGTCCAGCGTTTGACTAGGCTCCTCCAGAATGTCAATTTTATTCCTTTACAACATGACCTTGGTGTCCTGCTTTAGGATTCTCTATTAGAGCAGAAGTACTGTAGGCCGGTACATAGCAGAAGATTTATTATGGATGGTATGGCCATTGATTGCCCACATTGGTTAGTTTATATACTGTACAGCTGTTTCTTTTACAGAAAACAGAGTTTCTTTTACCTAAGGTGCTCAGTGTTTTTACATTTGCTTTAGTTTTGTGTGACATTAGTTTTGTGTGACATTTGAAATGATGTATAAAATGTACATCAGCTATACATTAATTTAAAAAATATTCTTGTGCATGAACCTTTATATGTGCTTTTGGACATTTTCCAGACTTAACACATGATTTGCTATTGATGCTACAAGTTGATGCATGTCAAGTATATCAATATTAAAGGGTTATGGTCTCATATTCTGTTTCCTGTAGCAAAACATGGGTGATGAAAAGCTGATATAGTTGTAACTTCTTTTAATATGCAGTAAAAAGTAAAAAACCAAGTCTCTAATTTAGTAATTCAGGTACATATTATTTATTAGTTGATTATATTTTGTGTTGGACATATAGATTAGCAATATTCTAATTAAAGCTGTGAGGATAATGTAGTTAAAAATATATTTCCATCTAAACTCTATTGGATTAAAAGAAAAAGGTACTTTAATTAGTTAACTTATCGTCTGAATTATGCCACCCTGTGGTTGAATTATAGCATCATCGACCACTGTTACAAATATTTGATAAATACAATCTTAAAACACATTGTTTTGTTGTGAATTAATTATAGAGAACATTTTATGCAGTTTTCACACATTTTATAACGTATTACAATAAATTTGACTGTGTGCCCCTGTCTGTGTATTTGCAACACACAGAGCAGGTGCAAGTTTCAGTAAAAAGGATCTTTTTTTTGATCGAGTCGCAGTTTAAGGCAGTGCTGGCATTAAAACTCTTTAACACAAATGTTAAAGAAAAATGGTTTGTAGGGTAAAGCTTTGTGAAAGCAGTTTGGCCTCAAACACAGGATGTGATCCCAGTATTCCTGGTTGCTTGAACGTTGCTGTTGTGCTGTTGCAGAGGAAGGAACTTATCAGGAGTTTCCTTTAACAGAGGAACGTGGTCCTTTCCTTTCTGGCGAGGCAAACAGTTTTGTGCTGAAAGAGGAACACAAGCGAAGAAAAAGTTGGAAGAGTGCTGCACATTTTTGATATGATATTGGAATACATGCGAGGTGTCTTGGCAATTTGTTTTAGAAGATAATTCTGTCTGAATCCTGAGGAGTAACACATAGACCCAGGTAAGAAACAAGATTACTGATCGTAGGGATGCATTTCCCCCCCTATTTTTTAGTGACATTTGCTATAAATGAACATTTCTAATGCATCAGAAAAGACGTAGGCGTTGCCTAAAAGAAATTTTAACAGGTAGTGTTTTTTCTAACTTAGTATTTTGGTGTTGTACCGTGGTTATGTTGTCTAAAACAGTGTATGGTTTTGATTCAGGACATGCAATAACACTGTCTGCCCATTCAGCCATAAATGGAACACTAAACATAATTTTCTCATAAATTTTCAACGTCTCGCCTCTCGTTCCTGACCTCCATAGTGAGTGAAAAGCTCAATCTTGTTTCTCCACCCTGGTCATGGACACACACTGTCAGTCCACACTTGCAAACAACAAGACATCTTGTATCTGAAGGTTTTTTGTGTTGCTCTGAATAGCACCTTGTGTATGTATGATTGTTAGCATGCAAGCATGTGTCAGTCTGTGAGGTTGTGTTTTTTGTTGTATCTATTTGCCGAGCTATAGCCAGAGATATTTGAAGTGTGTATCACTGCCCAACACAGCATGGAATTTATTTAATCTTTTCAAGAAAAATTGTATTCATATTCATGCTAGGATCCTGCATTTGCAGCTGGGGGCATTCACAGCCATGCTTCAAGAACCACACATGCTACAAAAAGTAAAAAAGAAAAAAAGAATATAGCACATATGTGCTTTATAGGAAGACATGAATTAGCTGTCATACATATTAGTGTACAATTCATAACATACATCAGCTTGATTGCTAGTCATAGCAGATCTCATCAACCTGTCTCGCACACTGAAAGAATTGCCATCTAGCCGTGCAGGTATGCTCACTGGGGAGACAGATGTTGGATGATAATGTGGTTTACCACACCAGTCTGACATCTGACATCTCATGTGTCATGCGGAGTGCAGCCAGATGGTGTCCTTGACTCCTGCAAGAATTAAAGAGGCTACCAAGTGTGATGGCTTGTTACTATACATTGAATCATATCGCACTCTAATGGGCTTTTATTATTACGGTACATCTAGTTTTTCTAGACCAGTAGATGATGTCCTCAAAATACCCCATTTGTTTTATGATGTAATACTTGGAGTGATTTAATGAGAATGCATGTTTGTGCACTAGTAGATGATACATCAAAGCCAATAATGATTTAGAAAACTGTGCGGTTTATATGATGAGGTATGAGATATGCTAGGGGAATATTATCCTTATCATTTCTATTATCTTTTTTAATTTTTTTCAAATAAATTTTCTGTATGAATTTTGGGGATTATTTCATATTATATTTGATAAATGAGTGCAAAATGCATCCTTTAGATGCTTGTGGAACACAAGGAGGGGATATTAAAGTCTCGCTGAGTTCGGTTTCTGAGTTTATGTGTACAACTAATGCTAATACATAATAATGATTAATGTCCGCTAAAATATCTGTTGGCAGAGGATGCAATTAAAGAAAATGTGATTATTTATTTTGCAATTGCCAGTATTATTTCTTATCAAATTGTTTGGTTTAGTAAATTTATTACATTTAAATTTTTGTTTTTTTCAGTGAGTATAGAAACACTAATTATATCTGTTGCATGTAGCTCTAGCACTTAATAAGAGTGATTATAGCATCTCTCAGCACACCACCATAAAATACCTAATTTGCATTTAATAAATATCATACATCCAAAGGTCTTTATTTTAATACACTGAAGTATTATTTTCCAACAATGCAGATTAGAACTATCTATATCATGAAGCAGTTGATGTCAAAAGATGAAGGTCTAAAGGACAAAGAACTAAGATGGCTTTCTGACAAAGGAAACCCCTGAGCAGGTGAACCAGTGCTAGGGGTGAATTCATGCGCTTAAATCTGGTGTATAAATCTTTTCAATTATCAGAGTCTCCACCAGGGATCAGCTGCTGTTCGCTTGTCCTTTTGGCGCTTGTCCCCTCATAAAATGATGTAAAATATTTTTATATACGGAGAAAGCTCTTATTAATAATTCAATGTTTTGAGTCTTGACTGTGAAAATAATGTTTGAAGTGCATCCAGTTGTACTGTATCATTAGCATAAACACTTGGATATAAACAAAGGATATCACACATAGTTCATGCAGTCTTTCAGCCTTCTGCAGTTTAAACCATAGACTTAAGCTGAATAATTCATTGACCTAAACATTTTATAGTGCATGTTTCTTGATCATACACTACTTGAGGAGAAATAGTATTTTTAGTAATTAGGATGTTTGTCTCTACTACTTGTTGTGAGGCAGGTACTAGTGGACGTATTAGCTGGTTGTGTCCATTGTTCCAAACCTGCAGTGGGAGGCAGATGAGAGACTGTACACTGTTGAAATTCTGCAGTGTAAGTGCAAGGTTCTTTTCTCACCTTTGACGTGGAAGAGAAACCTAGAAAAGGCTGCAGAAAGATTCGGGAGTGTGATTTCATCCTTAACTCCTGAGCAGATGCTATGCAGTGTTTCAACTTCTTTCATTACTCACAATTCATTCATTTCTGAATTTAATTACAACTTCCCCTTTGGGCGTATTTTGTTTCCTATGGCAAGTGGATGAAAATAAAATGCTTCAAACTTATACCCAGATCCAATATTGTTGACAGAATATCCTGCAGCATTCCTCTGTAACTCTCTTTCCATATGCTGGTGATGCTGTCAGCATTGATCTGACATCCCCAAACTACCTTTTATGCTGTCCCTTTCCCTTTGAAGTGCAGGTTTTGTTGTGGTATCTCTGTTACCTGTGATGGTGCAGTATTAGAGTATTAGGCTTATGCAGGAGCAAGGTCTATTTTTGAAATGTAAAAGACTGTTTTCTAAAGCCCTGACTGGGGAAAAGCCACTTTAATGACCTTGAAGATTCATCAGTATGTAGTTTTTCACTTGTAATCGCAGGAGGTTTTAAGACAGTGACTGAAGAAGAATATTTTTTCAGCATGGGCACCTGTACTGAGGCAATCCCCCTTGGGATTGTGTTAAATGTGACAATAGAGACTGCACAGATGTGTGTTCATGTGAGATAAAATTCACTCACCTTTAAGTCTGAATTGAGGTTTGTTGTTTTTTATGAGCGTTATTAATTTGCCCTTCTCTTCTGTTTATGGATGTGCAAGTGTTATAAGCTCTTAATATTAGTCCTGGTAATGATACTGTAGTAAGTAGTCATCTGCTTTCCCTTCTTCAGCAAGCACTGTGATTTACTTTGTTAAGGTGTGACCTCATCATCCTGACTCCATGATCCTCACCTCCCCTCGCAGCACAAGCAGACAGCCCTGATATCAGGCACACGAACATGCACATACTCACCCAGGGACAAACAGAGGGGACTGGACTCAGCTTGGGAGATTTTCTCATTTTATTTCCAGAGTGCATGTGTCTATCTCTTAAGTGTGTGTGTGCATAGGAGAGACAGGCAGAGCGGGAGAAAGAGAGAAAGCGAAACATGGGAGGCGAAGGGAAGGGGAGGGAGTGTGGATCATGCATGTGCATTAACTCAGCTCCAGCGGCGCAGCAGCAGCAGCAGCAGCAGCAGCAAACAGATACAGCAGCACAAGAGGGAAAGAGAGAGAGAAAGGCAGAGGGGGAGAGTTAGAGGGAGGGTAGTAGTCTCAGGCTCAGGAACAAAAGCTGCAGAGGACTGCTTTCCATCTTTACTAAAAGAACAACGGTGGAGCAATAGAAGGAGGAGGGGGTGGTCATGATAGTAGTGAGACAATAACGGAAGAGAAGAAGCACATTGTAGTCAGTAAGGAGTGAAACCAAGGATCTCCTATTCTCTGCTCTCCATGTTTTTGGGGAATCAACATACCACTGCCTTCGTCTCCAAACCCAGAGGAGGATGTCTGTGTCGGGAAAGAAGGAATTTGACGTGAAGCAGATCCTCAGGCTCCGCTGGCGCTGGTTCAGCCATTCTTCCCAAGGTTCGGCTGGTGGTGGAGGTGGTGGCGTTGGCGGAGTGGGAGGCTACATCCAACAGGATGGCCTGGACCACAGAGGGACGCCCGTCCAGGGTCGGTTGAAGAGTCACTCGCGGGAAAGAGGCGTTGGGGGACTACGGAAGACTAACAGCCCGGTCCACAGCATCTTGGCACCGACGCCAGGACCCACACCTGTATATGTCAGAGCAGGGCATCAATCATGGCATCATCAACAGAACACCATCCAGGGTCTCCAGGTCAATGAGGAATCTTCAAAGAGCAGTTCCTCACCTAATGCCACAAGAAAAGAGGATGCCACCAATGGCCAGGAAGATGTGAAGAGCAGCACTGAGGAACCTGCAGAGGTGGAGGCCAGAGAGAGGTATGACTCTTATTAGGTGTTAGATACCAGTCACTGATTGTAGCACTACATCACATGGGATGCTATTTTGGGAACGTGTTTCCCTCATGTTTCAAAGCAAAAGTACAGCTGCTAAATACATCTGATAGAGAATCTCTGATGCTTGAGGCAGGATCCCTGGATGAAAAAGTAAGAATGTTTCTTCCTGTTTTTGTTCAGGAAAGTCAACAACAGTCCTGCTTTAAATAATAAAGTCCATAACAGTCATTTAAAGTCCATTTTCACAATTTCCAGGACTAAATGCATTTTCTGTATGAAGACTGTGTCCACAGCACTTTAGCTTCATTCAATATTTGCAGTACCACAGTGCATGTAGCTCCTTTAATTAAGCCGAGATTAAATTATCTGCACAGCTATCATTTTCCAATTTACTCCGACTAGGCAGCTGCTACCATGGCTCACCTGGGGACACCTCACTGTCATTGTCCACAGTGTGTCAGACAGAATAAACCAATAAAGCATCCTTTTAATTATTCAGTGGACTGAAAGCCAAGACTTTTTCTGCTTCCTGGTCTTGATGTGTTGTGGTCCAGATTACATGAACAGTATGTGTATGCCAAATTCCTTAAGGTATTTAGTTTTTACACAGCACACTAATGCATTCCAGAGTTAAAAGCGGATAAAAGAAGAAGCCATTACATCACCTACCTACTGGACCTATAAAAAGAGGAAGTAGTGCAATCATATGAATTATCTAGATTGCCACTACAACCACTTTATGAGCAAACGCTATCATACATAGTGGCTGGTACAGGTTATTGAAAGCATTTCCACCAGTCTTTCTACATTACCCTGATCTTATGATCATCTATAAATTTCACCCTATTTTTTCAGGTTGTGTTTTTTCCCTGTCTTCTTCCAGGACATAAACAGGTTAGAGATGTGTGTTTTGTTGTGATGTGTGGCCCACTGCAAGCACCTCACATCAAAGAAGCAAAGACAGTCTCCTTTTATCTTGTCTGTGACATTCAAGTGATTGGTCTTTACGCTTTTCTGTTTCCTATGCGTTTGTTCCATGCACCTGGTGAACAATTAAAGTTCCTTTGTAAAAGTTCACCATCATTAAACAGATGACTCTTAATACATACACTCTGCCCACAGTACAGCAAAAAGAAAAAAAAAGTCAATGTAAATTGAATAAATGCCAGAGGCCATGAAAAGTCAGGTTCCCTGAACATGAATTATTCTGAGTTAACATACACACTTGGAATCGGCTTGACATTCTTCTCTTTGTGTTGGCATAATTGGCAGATGATCATGTTTTGGGGTTCCCTGTGTGTGAAAAGTGCATGCACAAAAGACGTACCTCACACTAAAAATATGTAACTCTTTGGCTCTCAGGGGGACCTTGAGTTCAAGCTGGCCACGTAAAAAAACACAGTACAGGCATCATATTTTGACAGCGATACTGAATAATTAATATAGTTCTGCACTGTTGAATCATAAAGTACTGGATATTTGTTGCTCAGCTTAACTTGATTGTAATAACATGTGTTTGTCAGTTTTCTAACACAATTTACAATCTATAAAGTTCCAGTATGCACAGAAAACAACATGTACACAGACAATAAATATTCCATTGTAGACCGCAGTGGATCATATTGGCATACTAGTATGTATTATCATATAATATTGGCAGACAGTTGCACCACTTGCTGCTTTGGTAATAATAAATGAATCAACCTGTCAGCCACTCTTTGACTTAAACAAGGAACAAGTGTTTTTTGAACATTCAGTGGCTTGAATCACAAGAAAGGCATCAAACAACGATTTGTACATTGTCAGAGAAATACATACAGTAGTTGCATGTCGCACGATGCTACCTTTCAGTCCAGCTTTACAGGAAGTGTGTTCACTTAAGTACTGTGAAGGACTAGTTGCTGGAAATGATGTTTGGACAAATACTGCATCGGTAGACGTACAAAGTTGCGCAGCAAATTAGGCCAGCAACTGTGTGACACATCATGGCTTGCATGTTCATCGGCGGCTAAGCAGATGTGTGGATGTCACTGAGATATGCACATTCATTTACTCCACCAGCTGGGTGGCCCTATTACGTCTCACATCATAAATCCTTGACACATAATTTGTCACAATCCCTCAGGCTGAATCTAGAAATGAGTTCGGCTGGCTGTGAAAAATACAAAAGTTTTAGCTGTTCCTCTGTAGTTAGATAATATGTGTCAGTCATTTTGTGGCACCGTGATTAGTTTCATTCACACAATGCCTAGAAGAAATCCATCCCGTAGGTTACTTCCATTCTTCTGTTATCAATATTTAACATTGTTGTCAAACTGATCTAACTAGCAAATTAGAAATGTTCTAGGAATAATTAACCCTGGAGCGAATGAAACTGCTATTTGTCTTCATATTATATTATATAATATATAATGTTAATTATGTTTCTTCAGCACTAAAAACCTGTGCAACTTTCATTACTCCTGAATTTAATTAAGACAGTCATTGCACTTATGCCTATGCATGCTATCTATAATTATTCCCTTTTTGTTTTCTTTTTCTTGAATGTGGTCTTATTGGCTGGCATGCAACTACAGAGCTGTTAGCACAGTGGAGTAAGTAGGGAAGAATGCCTTGGTGTTTTCCACCCCTGCCCCTGCTATATACTGTGTATTAGTTTTGTCCTCATGACTCTCATCCGAATAACCTCTCCCCATCGTTGGAGGAGAATATATGACAGAAGTTAACTTGAAGGGAATGGAAACCTTGACCTCTCCCACATAAACACTAACAAAGGCTTGAGTCAGCGGGTTGTTAGTTTGAATGATATCTCAATTCCCTCTTCACCGCCTTGGAAAAAACTACCACCACCTCTCCTCCTGTCAACAGCAGTAATTCAGATATTTGTTGGTTGCCTCTGTACCTCCAACGGAGACGTCATTAAGGGGCTGTAAATTGCAAAATACAGTACTAAACGACATCTACAGGGATTAGAAGATTATGTAATCAGATGTAATTGATTCTCTATGTACTTCAACTTAACCAAATCAGCATTCTGTACGTAACAAAGTCGTCTCAGATGAAGCGTCAGTATTCAGTCGTCATTTGCTTGTCTTTGTGCTTGCAGAAGGCTTTGAAAGGCAGTCAGAGTAAGATACAGCAGCAGATTATACCGAGCACTTTCCTGTTTTTGTGCATATGTGAATCAGAGGATTTGTTTCATTAAAAAACATTTTTTTCCTAAAATTGAATTAAGTTAAAGAAAAAAAAAATCATCCCTAAAGCAGCTTGAAATACGTTTTACATGACTACTATTAGGGGCTAAGACTTAGCATAACAGTGTCCTGAGGCACCGACATCCATTCATTTGCATTGACAAAGAATCGTGGAAGCGTGGACAACTGTGATCAAGCTGAAAATGTGATAATGTAGACAAAGTTAAATTACGTAACCTCAGGGAGTTTTTTTAGAAAATAGCCAGTAGGTCTAATATATTATGCACATTTGTTCTAACATCCATAGATTATTAAAATATTAAAATTTATATAAACACTAACACAATAACTAGCCAATATGTACCACATACAAGCCGGGACCCACCACTGTAATGCTGTGGATGAATTTGTTTACCCACTAAATAAATTACAGTCTAACTATGATAGTTTCATACACTATGTAAGACAGCCTGCCATCAGCAGAAAGTGAGGCGCTTTCTGCTAAGATCTGCACATTTTTCACTTCCAGTACGCCCTCAGCCCCCAACCCCCAACACACACCGAGTGAACATCAAATTCCTCAACATGATGATGCACAGCTCAGCATTGTAATCACAGTTAATCTATGTATGAACAAAAGCTCCAATATTATTATGCTGCACTTAACAACATGGAAAACTGAAATTTGGATTCTGAAATATTATATATATATCCTGACACATTATTTCCTCAGTGACTTCAAACTGATTTCTTACTTATTGTATGTGTTCAAGTCAATTATGCAGAATTTCATTATTAAACTATGAGACATTTTGACTGATTCTTCTGATTTTCACTGTGCAAAACATATTTTCTAAATGTTTAAAATAGGACTAATATCTCGCGGTTATACACCTGGGATGTTCATTAGCTATTTGCAGATAGTTTTTTTGCTGACATTCAGTTCACCATAGTCTTTCTAAAAGATGAGGCAATATTTTTATTTCAGTTTAAAACTGTGTTAGTTTTCCGCTGCAGTCTCTAACATAAACGGCCCGATGGCTACATCTGGAACAGGTTTCAAAAGATGTTGTTCCTGTATGGAGCTACATTTAGTGCACCATTATCAATATTAAGCAGGTATGTCTGGTGTAACAATGGCATCAGAGGAAGACTGTTTGTTGTGAACCTTGGGGAGACAGGAAAACTGCAGAGTGAAAAATCCATTTCTGCACAGAGTTATTATGTCAGACGCACTACCAGGACCAGAAGTTTTTACAGTCAGTGTGCATATTTGTCTCTACAATACTGAATGGCAGTATACCAACTGTCAGAGTATAGAAGATATGTAGACTTGGCACATGCTCTATGAGGCTTTGTAAGAGTTGTTGGATTCTCAACTCAGCCCAAGCAGCCTTCAGGGGCAAATGGCTGTTATAATCCATTTTGAAAGAGGCATTTCCCATTTGGCCCTGGCAGGCACAACTTTCTTTTTTGTAGAAGGAGCTGACACTAGTTGGAATAAGACTGAGATTCTCAGCAACACGTCTGACTCATAACCTTTACAGCTAGGGGCTAATCTGGGCTGACGAAAGCACATCTTGAATCTTCTGCCCATTCATCTAGCAGGGCAGTGTCGGCACAGTGGGAACATTATTTAGGCAGATGGAAGAGAGGAAGAGAAATTAAACATGAGTGCTTAAATAATGGATTATTATTAATAAGTGTCATTTCTTTGTGACAGTACTCCATTTGTCTTGTGTGTCCTCCTGTGTCTTGTGCTCAAAATATAGCAGATGCAGTTTCCGAAGCACAGCACTAAAACCAGCTCCTTATCTTGACAAGGTTAAAGAAGGCTGCATATATTTTGGTTTACTTGCATAGCAGAGTTTTTTGAATATGCAGAGTGTTTTGTCAGATCCAATTACTCACATTGTGGTGTGAGCTTTGAGAAGGTGTGAAGAACGAATGACAAGACCTCAGGTAAAACGTGCTCAATGAAGAAAAGCTGATGTCTAGAATAAATTACTGAACGATGGAAAATAAAGCCCACACCTTTTTCTTTACTGGTTTATTTTATTCTGTTTTGCTAGCTAATTTCCCTTAGTTCATGGCATAGTGAAATAGCTTGTAGACCACAAAAGAAATCCACAGGCCCTGTAATGTTTAGTAATATGTGATGGACAGCATTGTCACTACAGCAGTTTCTCCAGAGTGAGGTGTTCTGGGGCTTTAGTGCCTCAATAAAATTGGGCTATACCTCAGACAATCCAACCCACTACTGAAAGCGAAATATACACCTCAGAGAAATTTACTGCTCCCTAGAATGTGATACCAAAGCAATTAGTGTTGGAGAGATTGGTAGGCTTGAAAAATCCTTACAGCATGTCCTGGAGGCAATACAAAGGCAATGCATCTCAGTTTTATGGCCCCATTGCTTATTCAGTCTTGTTTGGTGTTCCTCTCCAAGACTTCAGTCAGTGGGGAATTATCGCCGCACTGCAATAAATTACTCTTGCATTTAGTACTGTATAACGTCTCCTAATAAAGATTAGAATATAGGATACTGCAGTGGCCAAAATGCAACATAAACCCATTCCCACAGGGGAAATGTTGTTTCTTTAGGTAATGAAAGAAGAGAAAGTCACAAACTCTGCTAAAAACTTTATAACAGTGTGTTAATCAGAACATCAATAAAAGCCATAAGTCCCTCCATCCTTCCTGCATTATCTATCTTACTGTGTGCCAATATTCTGTGCCGCCAAGCATTACAGGATTTTCACTTCATTTGTATTGATATATCACTAACTTTACCAGTTTATGCAGTTTTCATATCAGTGCATGAGAGGAAATGAGGAGGTTTGTAAAGTGTTGCTTTAAATAGAAGTGACATTTTTTCTTGAGCACCATCAGTCTTTACACAGCAGAAGAACCATGCTATGACAGTAAATTCCCTCTGAGAGACAACTTGGGTCTGTTTATGTAGCGTAACAAACAACCCTAAATGTCAATGAGTGGACTTGCTCTATGAAGGACACCAAAGTGACTGGGTTGTATTATTTCCACAAGTCTTAGGGATTACTTGGATGCCTGTACAACAGCATGTAATCTAGCAGCCTGTGGGGACACTGACAGCCTCACCACAATGCTGTGAGGAAAAGGCTTGTTCACTTGTTAAGTCCCCGTCTTTGAAAAACACACGTGCATTTACACAGATATGCAGACACAAAGAGGAGCAGACACAAAGGCGTGCACGCATACAAACACCAGCATTCTGTCTGGAACGCAGTTGCATGGATTGTGGTGCTTTTCTTGTCCCGGTGGACAGAAGTGCTTAGTTATCCACTTATGTATGGATTTTAGTCCATAACAGTTTTAATTTCAGCTTAGAGTGGCAAGAAGGATGCGGATGCACAGCAGGGAAAAGAGGATTCAGGAGAGTCATCTGTTCAAATAAGCTCTTTTGTGACTTTTGTGAATAATTTGTTGCTTATCTTGCAGTATACAGCTGTTTATTTCTTTTTATTAATTTTATACATGAACAAGGAGCGTAAACAGGGAGTGACATTAATTAATTTCTCTAATGTGTTTCATGTTGCTTCTGTCTGTGCTAAGTTAAGTTATAATACATAACTTACTACTGTATACTACAATGTTTATATCCCCAACAAGTTGTGTTTTTGAATTAGCACAGACTACACATATGGTTTCTGAAAACGTGCAACTGTTGCTAGCAAATATGTACATTCATTACAGAATGAACAGATGCATCGGTAATAGCGATGCAGATACTTTTTCTAATCACACCACATCTCTTTTTTTCTCCCTCCCCGATTGTTTCCACAGGTTGGCTCTGAGCACCTTCTCCAGAATGAACACCAACTCCTCCGATGAATTTTTCCAGGCCACAAATCATGCGGAACAGACTTTCCGCAAGATGGAGACCTACCTCCAGCACAAGCAACTGTGTGATGTCCTCTTGATAGCGGGAGATCACAAAATACCAGCTCACAGGTCGGTGTTTGCGCTTCTGTCTGCTTTGATTTAATAAATTGCATCTGCTTTAGTTAAGAGATACAGACGCTGATTTGGATTCACTTGATCAAGTTGTTGATGCACATGCTGAGGCTTTGGTCTGGATGTCAGTCCATCTAAGGAATAATTAAATAATCTTTTAAATGCAAATCACGATTCTTCCGATTTTCAGGTGGAAGCCAACATGGAAAACATGCAAACTCTCTGTTCCCTGGTTTGCATCTAAATTATGGACACTGCTGTGGTTAAATTACACCTCTGTCCCTCCTCATTTTCACATTACATTTGATACGTGGAAAAACACTGTGATCTATTACATAGAGGTGTCAATATTTGGGTATTGAGGCCTCGTCTGATTGAACGAACAGGTCACATGATATTCCTTGAATGCTGAGAAGCTTTGCGTTCACTGAGTGGTGTGTCTTGTGTGTCTATACACATGCATATTTTGTTAGTTCATCCAGACAGACTCATGAAACAGAAAACAGAATGCTCCACAGAGAGAGAAAAAGTATCAGTGACTGACCTAGTTGGGTGAAATGAAAAGCTCTCCGGCTGCCTGTTTGAGTGTGGCTTAACATTTGTCCATAGTGTACTGAAGCAGTGAGATAAAAACCGTGTGTAAACATAATGAGAAACATATTAGAAACCACAGGATAATAAAAACATGGGTGAAGCTTGTTTGTCTGTGTCACTTGATCTTTATTTCTTGTAAAGCCACCTTATCTCTCCTTTCCATCATGAATCAACCAGTGTGTTATGTGAGCTGGACAAATGGGATGACATAATCAGAAATCTGACTAGTTTAGCTTTTAGCAGCATGAAATACTGTATGTGGTATAATTTTAGTCATCACACACTGTCAGTGTGGAGTGTTACAGAATGTGGGGGGGCAGTTATTCAATTTTTCATAGTGACCTAGCATGGTGTAAAAACACACATGTATAAATCATTCCACGGAGTTATTACAGCAACAGAATATGGCACAAAGAGAAAGTCGAATGATTAATCAATTAAGATAATCAGCATTGATCTTCCAGAGACTTATAAGCTTATGCACAGTACAAGAGAATCAATTCATCATGCTTTCTTGGCAGATTGGTCCTGAGTGCTGTGTCCGACTACTTTGCTGCTATGTTCACGAGCGACGTGAGAGAGGCAAAACAGGAGGAGATCAAGATGGAAGGAGTCGATCCAGAGGCTCTCAGGTCCCTGGTTCATTTTGCCTACACTGGTGAGTGCTCATAAAGACACTCACTAGCTCTTGTAAGCAGTTATGAGACATCCAACATGATTAAAATGGATCAATAAGGCAATTCATCATTGGGCTTACTGGCAGGACAGGACTTCAGCATAAAATTGTGTTGTCTTAGCAAACAAACCGGCCTTTGCTCAAGAAATACATCAGAGCAGAATCTACACTTCCACATTATTAGAAGGGGGAAGTATCAGATTATGATTTGTTTTGCTGCCTATAGGTTAATACTGTGAGTTACTGTTCTAATTTTTCTCCTAACATTTATTATCATCATCATTATCTCATTTACTCAATCATAATGTATCGGGCAAATGCAATACTTCTCCCACCACTGTGTCACCCGTCGTCGCTGCTACATTTGATCATGTCATAAGAATGTATTTTGCTTGTCCTGACATTGCAGGTGTCCTTGAGCTGAAAGAGGAGACCATTGAGAGTTTATTGGCAGCTGCTTGCCTCCTCCAGCTTTCACAAGTCATCCAGGTTTGCTGTAACTTCCTAATGAAGCAGCTTCATCCCTCCAATTGCCTGGGAATACGCTCCTTTGCAGACGCCCAGGGTTGTGTGGACCTGCTCAATGTAGCTCATCACTACACCATGGTAGGAGGGTGAATAGTGTGGAGTTAGACCATATTTACATGACTGAATGGGGTAAATTATTTATTTTGCAAAAAGGGACACTCATATTTTAATATTACTATTATTATTACAATATTATCTCTTCTCCAGATTCACTAAGGTTGTTTATGTATTATGATTTTATGTAGGTTTGACTCTATTATATTGTTAGCTGTCTGCTTTATATTATTTACTTTATATTTAAATTATTTTAATTTATTTTATTAGATTTTCTAATAACAATTATCGGGTGAATTTAATTAAAATTTTTTAGTAAATGCAATTTATATAGATAACATCATGTCTGTACTGTACATACACATTTGAATTTGAATTTGTGGCCATCGTCTGTTGAGGCCAGTTAATTTAAATAACCTGTCATAACCTGTAAAGGAGTGAAAAGTTGGTGTCTTAGTTATTTATATCATCGAGTTTCAGCAGAGAAATGCCTGACATGCACATTTGAATAGAAATTGAATAGTTTCACGCTTTCGCGTTATCTAATTTGGCTATGTGGCTGTCAGTATGAGATACCACATCGCTTCACATTAATTGGTGCACTGACAGACCTGTGAAAATGCGATTTCTATACATTTCTGTGAGGTGTATTTGCATTGGATTAGGATTTATGCACATAGTTGTCAGATAACGTCTTGCTGGCCACACAGAAATGACAGCACGATGCAGACGTTATCTCTTAAAGGACATCTGCTCAGCCTGTTTACATAGGCCCCATCCAGGACCAGGAGGTTAATCTAATCATCCAGCTGCACAAGAGGGCTAACTTCCTGTTCAATCACTTCAGTAATGAGCAGGGAGAGCTGTGGGCTTCCTGGAAGTCTGTCCTCTGGGTTCAAAGTGAAGCGAGTTGTGTTGTGATAAGCTTGTTTTTCCTGGTTGTGAATGGCAGGCGAGATCCGCCTCTGACATCCTTTTCCTTTATGAAATAGTTGCCCTTTTTACAGTATGTTCCAGCAGATAAAAATGTTTTTTTTTGTTTGGGAAGACGGTTTCTTTTCAGCAATAACATTATATTTCAATTGCATTTCTTAATAGACGCTACAGAGTTAAGTTCTAGTAAATGAATCCCATTTTTAGAGCATAAAGAAATATAGCAGTCTGTCCTTCCCAGCCTCTGCAAATTACATTGTAATCGAAAAGTTCTTGAAAGATAATTCCCTCAGCCTCACTCCAATTAAATATCAGTGTTCCTCCTCTTCAGAAAACACTGTTATTACACAATTACTCCTTTGCAGTAGTTAAATCAATTAGTGTCCTCTCCTGCTGATCTTCCAAGTGGTTTACTCACCAATGAGTTTGCCAGCATCTGAAAACAGATAATTTTAAATGGTTATGAAACAAACTCTGTTGAGCTTTCAATTTTGGCGTCAACTGTTCGGAAGCGGCAATCACAAATAATTGGTGTAAAACAACGTCAGAGAGTTGGATGGAATTTCTCCCTCAGCATTACAACAACAGATCAATAGATGGCCCTCATTTAATTAAGACTGTCTACGTTAAGCTCTTAAAACCTGCTCTCTCTAGATCGGACCAAGATGCTGTAATTTGTTGCAAGTTGATGATCAATAGCAAACTTGTTTTTTGTAATTGCTTAGCACTTATGTCGCAGTGACTGAAGGTTTTCTGGCAGTTTCCTAATTAATGCTTAGCTTCCTCATCCACAAAGGAGATGGATCGTGATTATGACCTGCTCTGCATGTATTTCATGTGTTTTACAGTTAGGCGCAGCACAGAGGCATGGAGGAGGGAGACTGTTTTATATAGCATCATCTCTAATGGAACTGCCCAGAGACAATGTCCTTGAAGAGGTAGCCATGCAGTGCTATAATATCGCCTGGGCTTCTGGCCAGTGAATGGAAGATCAATTTTTAGGAAGGCAATAGAGAACAGCTTCCACAAAACTTGTGGCTGGACACTGCATTGGTGTGATGGTAATGTTGGTGTAGAGTGCCTTTCTGTTTCTCATTAAAAGGCTTATAAAGGCTTAATGGTGCCATGTACGATCAGCAGCAAAATGCTTTATAAGCTTATGAAGACACTTTTTTTTTTTGGGAGATGTTTCATGCCAGATTGATTTGTAGCCTGCTGTTGTCTGAATTATTTTATTTAATGAGCTCAGCGAAACAGATGACACACACACACATGTTCATATTTGGGTTTTAGGAAATGGAGAGTATTTCACTGTGGTTATTTGTTATTGTAGACACAAACCTCCTCCTTTACTCGTTTTTCTTCACCTCTCTGTCCTTGTCCATGTGTCCCTCATAGGTATAGAAACACACACACACACACACAGTGTTGCACTAAACGTATCCCACAGCTAATGACTGATGATTATCTGCCTCCTCCTCGTCTCCTCTATGCTCCAGGAACACTTCCTGGAGGTCATTCAGAACCAGGAGTTCCTCCTCCTACCCACGGCAGAGATTGTTAAGCTGCTCTCCAGCGATGACATCAACGTTCCAGACGAAGAAACTATCTTTCAGGCTTTGATGATGTGGGTGCGGTATGATGTTCAGCATCGACAGCAGGACCTTGGAGTGCTTCTTGCCTACATTCGCCTGCCTCTTCTTCCTCCACAGGTGAGATAGCGCACAAAGGGGACAGAGGTGATAGCCTGAGAATTAAGCTGTCACAATGCCTCCTGTGTCCTCTCTGCCAACAGGAGCTGTGACTTTGTGTGCCTTTGATACTGTAATTTTGAAAAATGCTCACAATAACTTTCACAAAGCCTAAAAATATATATTTAAATGTCTGTGCAGTCAATCCAAAGACATTTTATTTTCAAAAATCAAAAAAAGGTAGATTATTATGTTACGATACTGATAAGTTCAAAAGCAAAATACTGAGAATTCAGTATTTATACTGTTGTATTTAACAGTGCACAGTAGATACATGCGGGAAAAATAACCCACAGCTCTGTTGTTTGCAAAAAACAATGATGCACTGTAGATTTTTTTCTGAATGAAAAATAGATGGAAAATATGATCTAATACATTGGTTGTCTCACCCGTTGGCTTGGAAGATGTTTTCTGTGAGGCAAATAAACAACAGAAATGAATCGCTATATTTTTGAAAATGGGTACTTATTTAGCAGAAACTGAAAAGATAAGCAGAGCAGTGCTGCGGACATTACTTACAGGCATAACAAGATCAATAGATAAATAAAAAAGGAAATAAAGAATGCCGTAAAATGTTCAATAAACCAGATTGACAACAGGCTTATGCTCATTTCCAACACTAAACATGAGTTTATCTGTTTCTCTGGAAGTCTTTCAGCTACAGTCCTTCTTATCATGCATCCTACTAATGTGATTTCTGCTAATTTAGCTCCTTGCAGATCTAGAAAACAACAAGATGTTCTCGGACGACTTGGAATGTCAAAAGCTGCTGATGGAGGCCATGAAGTACCATCTTCTGCCTGAGCGACGACCCATGTTTCAGAGCCCAAGAACCAAACCTAGAAAGTCCACTGTGGGGGCACTTTATGCTGTAGGCGGGATGGACGCTACCAAAGGTGTGTGTCTCCTACATACTACATAGGTGGATAGGAATAAGCAGCAACACAGTTTATTTGAAGTGTAATACTTGCTGTGTCCATGGTTTTAGGCTCCACCACCATAGAGAAATATGACCTGCGGACGAACACATGGGTCCAGGTTGGAGTCATGAACGGACGGCGGCTTCAGTTTGGTGTGGCTGTAATAGACAACAAACTGTACGTGGTTGGAGGGAGGGATGGACTCAAGACGTCCAACATGGTGGAGTGCTACAATCCTGTCAACAAAGTGTGGTCCACCATGCCCCCAATGTCAACACACAGACATGGACTTGGTAAGTGCATCTAGCCAGACGCCTGCAGCTCCATTCACGTCATCAACAAGAAAGTAAGGGATTCATACATTTATAAAAAACTTAATAATGCAGACATGCTAAACTCATTATGTTTTTGGAGGATGCTTACAATAGATATTTTGGTTTGAGGTTTCAGCTCAGTCAGGCTCAGAAGTTCTGAAACGCAAAAAAAATTGCAGGGTGAAGCTCTGAGAGGTCACAGCTGGGATGTAAAAAATACACATTTCTTTTTAAGGTAGAGCTTTGATATTTTCCTATTCCCCTATCAAAGCGTGGCAGGCTGTGCTTACCCTGGTCTTCCTTACCCTCCCCTGCCCAATAAATCTCATATCAGAAGCATTTTGATTCACAGTTGAAACAGGCCTGGGTAACAGTAGAGGGAGATCTTGTCAAAGCATTCAGCTCGCTCACACGGTGTGGTCGGACGTATCAGCGTGCCCAGAGATCACACTGTACAGATTACCTGTGTTGTGTTTGATCTTTCCAGCAGCACGTATCTCTTGCTGTTTTGCTTGTGCTGTGCATATTTTCAGTCTGAATATATTTGAACATAGTGGGTATCAACAGCCCTGCACAACCATGTGCTGCTGTGGGCATTATGAGTAAAAACAAGAAAAAGTGAAGTAGTTCAGTCCGTAATAAAAGGGGGCTTCACTAGGAGAATAATCTGCCTGACGATGTTTGTGTCAGTCAGAGTTCTCTGAATGCCCTAATGTTCCCTCGAAATAATAGAACTCTCACCAAAGGAAGTAAGGGTGGTAATATAAAAATCCATTGTGCTAAGACATCCTCTGCATTGTTGCTGGTGAAAACTACTTTCCTCTGTGACTGGGGAATGACGAATAACAATGTCGTTTTATAGCCTTCCTGTTTTCTGAATAGATTTGGTCAGCTGGGTGACTCACTCCGCTTAGTTCTAAAATGAGAAGTGAACCTCGGCTTCGGCTCTCTCCAGGAACTGTTCAAAGAACAAAGAGATCAAACGCGTTTCATCTGGAAATGTCATTTCATTTCTGTTCATTGATTATTCACCACCACGTGGTCTACATTACCTTGCGCTGACATTATGCTTTATATAGAGAATTTGAAATCTTTGTTTCCGTAGCCTCGAGGATGAATTGAATGTTTTGCAGCTTTAGCTTTGATATTTGAAACTTAGTACAGTAAAAAAACACAGCAGTGTAAGCTACTAGATGTTACAGCATCTATTGTGGACTACCACACATTCATACAAACAACGAATAACAAAAAAACTTTCCGTCATCACTCGTTAAGTATTTATAGTGGTAATGAGGTCATGATTGCAGGTACACTGTGCTTTTGCTTTCTCATGTGCAGTTACACATAATAAATTTAAGTACTTACAGATATCATTACTCATCTAATGGAACAACTCAGTGCAGCAGGCCGTTATGGTTAGCATGTACATCTTGCTTCCATTTGTGCAGGTATTGCTGTGCTGGAGGGTCCCATGTATGCTGTGGGAGGCCACGATGGCTGGAGCTACCTCAACACCGTGGAACGCTGGGACCCACAGGCCAGACAGTGGAACTATGTGGCCAGCATGTCGACACCACGGAGCACCATGGGAGTCACAGCGCTCAATGGAAAGTACGTTGGACTGTTTTTCTCAAATCAACACAAAGCTCCAACATATTTTTCGATAATGTGTGCAGCCTCGAACTCGAGTGCAAACAACATTGTCTTAGGGCTACTTTGATTATGAGCAAGCATGAGGTTGAGGTAACTGGCCACAACAGACACTGGGGAGACAGACAAGTACAGGCAATTTACACTAAAAAAGGAATGCCACTGTTGGTGAACTGTCTGCCAACATGCTAGGTTTGCTATTTAAATGTAAAAGCTACGTATTCCAATCTTATAATGACCACATAATTCCAGTGTTCATGCACATACTTGCACGGTTATTTGAAATCATATTGTTTATAGACCCTGTCTGCTCTTGTTTTGCAGAGATAAGTTATTTTTCCTTTTCTTGCAACAGTTATCCTATTTTGACTAAAACAGAGAGGAAGATATGTTTATCTAGAAGATTTGATCACCTCCATGTCAGCTGCACGCTACACAAAATCAAATAAATATGAAAAGCTCAAAAACACACCTTGTTTTGAGGAAAGGCCAGCGGTGATGTAACCTGCCAGAATGCAGGTATGATTGTGTAACTCAGTCCAGGAAAAGCAGAAGTGTGCTATAAGTGTACTAATAGTTTGACAACGTTATAGTTATTAAATGCAGAAGAAATACTACAGTGTGGCTTTGCAGTAGTCAGCAGCTCAGAGCAGAGGCTGCTGTGATTAGTGTGGTAATTTATACAGGCCAATCTAGACCCAATAAAACAAAACGCTTTATGTATTTGTATGTATTAAATGCTCAACAACACTATTTGAAAGTAAATTAAGCAAAGAACAGACCTGCTCTCAGCCTAATTTAAATATGTTTGTGTGCCGAAGGAGAAAAGAGGCTGCTGCTTGGCTGCATCCAATATTCAGTGTTAAAGTCAATGCTGAGTTATTTCTGCATCTAGGTCAAAAATAGACAACAAGGAAACTGTTTCCCTAGCCTCTACTTTCTTGCTGTCGGGGCTGTGCAACAAGCACTTAAAACGCTAATGTGATCTTTCTGGGAGAGAACACTCTCAAGGAAAGAGCTTTGGAAAAATGCTATTCACTGCTTACTGCTGTATTTCATCAAATATGTCACATTATCACTGTTCTGTCACTATTTTTTTTACAAACATCTGTCAACTGCTGCTGCTGTTCTGCCAGATTGAGAAGTACTGTCAAATATATACACATGTCAGAAATGTGAAGATTTTGAACCCGATTTTGCTCAATTTCTCAGACTGTATGCAGTAGGTGGTCGAGACGGGAGCTCATGTCTGAGGTCGATGGAGTGCTTTGATCCACACACCAACAAGTGGAGCATGTGTGCTCCGATGGCAAAGCGGCGAGGAGGAGTGGGTGTTGCGACGTACAACAACTTCCTTTATGCTGTGGGTGGGCATGACGCCCCTGCATCCAACCACTGTTCTAGACTCTCCGATTGCGTCGAGAGGTGGGTAAACTTCTCCTTTGGAGAAAATACACAAACACAAAAATTGTTGCACAACTGACTTTGGTTTGTCAGTTGGCACTCCTCAAGGGTGGAGATAAGGCTGTAGGCTTTCCCATAAGAACAAAAGAGTTGAAACTCTATTGATTCCCACCCACTTCCTGCATTTTTAGACATGTCAGTGTTTCTACTCAAATAAAGAGATCATAGTTTCCACACATGGTTGTATGTTGTAGTGTCTGGCTCCCTCTGGTGGCCATAACATCTACCTGAATCTGAACTTTACTGTGACTATATCAGGTGTAATTTTAAAAATTTAAGGGGTACTGAAAAATTACATAAATCTTGGAGATTTATATGTCACATACACTTTCCACTATATGCTGTTTCATTTGATAACCTGTGAACTTCCTGATAACCAATATGACGTGTATACCAACTGATCGAGCACTCTGTAATTTAGCACTTTGCGATTGTTACATGTCTCTTGGGTCTTGTCAGTGTGTTAGAGATTATTATTCTGATAGATTATCCAACTCTCAAGTTGTCTTTAGTGACAGGAAATATATTGCACATAAAGATAGTTAGAATCAAATGTGTCCATACGTCCGTGCATGTGGCTTATTTTCTTTAAAATCAACACAAAGCTGCACGAGTGTCCGGAATACAGCAGTCAATCATCTACTGTGTCTTTATTTTTCACATCTAAAGAGTCATGGTGGTGAAAAAAGTCTTTGTATGGTGACTTCTGCCCTCGCTGATGAGTCCAGCTCTCTCTAGACCCAGCGGCTGCCAATTGCTGCTCGAGACAGCTTTTCTTTTAAGTTTAAATTAGATTCTCTGCTTGTGCTGGAAAAGACTTCCCACTAGTGCCCATCCAGACATCTGTGATTAAAGAGGGCAAACATAAGGGTGTCTCAATTAGTGGGAACGGAGCGCTATCGTCCTCTTGAGGTGCAGGCTGATTGCATAAATGAATATTTAAAAAAAAAAAACCTCACTCTAACAAACTGACCATAATGCAGAAACAATCATTTGACCACATATTGTAATTACAGGTATGACCCAAAGACAGACACGTGGACCACTGTGTCCTCCCTCAGCGTTCCCAGGGATGCTGTGGGTGTTTGCCTGCTGGGTGACAGGCTGTATGCCGTGGGTGGATATGATGGCCAGTCATATCTGAACACTGTTGAGTCCTATGACGCACAGAACAATGAGTGGACTGAGGTAATCACATCAATTTAAACTAAGCCGTTACACTCACAATGTTCAAATATTATATGCTTATTGTTTAGGTACAAATAAAACAAAGTCATGCACATTTTTGTTTTATGGAACTTTGTTTTTGCCAAAACTAGTTACATGTAACTCGAGGGTACCAGTTAAGTCCCATTGGGAGAATAAATATTCTGAAATCCGCTGAACACTATCAGTGTTTCAGAACTTGCTCTTCTGTTTTCGCAGCACCGATCTCGTCTCTGTAACTCTCTTATCTGCATGAAGTAAAATCGGATTTTTTGAAGGCAGCCTCAGATGAAAGCCTGCATGTTAACCTCTCTGTCTTCCTGTAGGAGGTCCCTCTCAACATTGGAAGGGCAGGCGCCTGCGTGGTGGTGGTGAAATTGCCTTGAGCGTTTTGTCTCACAACAGCATGGAAACAAATGAGAGAGCAGAGGCAGAGAAGAGTGGACAAACAAACAACAGATCAAGGACACATCCTTCGAGAGTCATGTTTTTATTCTGTTCCTTTAACTCAGCTCTCCAGATTTTTCAGAGGGAAACACAGACACAGCCTTGCCCATAAACCATTGTATCTGTCATTAGTGGACGTATCTGCCCAGTGGGGAGGATTGTTCAGAAGCTGGAAGGCACTGCACATTCTCCACATTCTCAACCCAACAAGAATTTCCATAGACTTGGCTACGCTGTAGCAAATCAGTGCCAAACTTTTGTTGTGTTGGGTCGTTATGCTAGTTCTATGTATGTCCGAAAGATTAAATGTAAAAGTCGCATTTTGAGTAAATCAGCCTAACCGTAGGTCGTTTACATTTGTGCATAGACTTCTCTCATCGGTGCCATCACTTACCATATATTTTTGGGTTTATATTTCCCTTGATAGGCACTGAAATGAAATCTTAAAAAAAAGGTTATAACACACAAATGTAACGAAGTACCAGTCTTTCCTTAATGGGTGGTCTGAACTGAAGATCTTTACTGTAGAAGACCACTGTGAACTCTGAGGTTGATGATGCGTACAGAAGTGAAATCTAACTTTTTGCTGAATAATATATTTGGACATTTTCTTGATTGACTTTTTTATTGAGCCTGTAGCTACAGAACACCAAAGTCATTTGCTTGTCTTAGATGTCTTGTTACATATGAAATGAAAAGGTTTACAAAACTGTGAATCACAGAAAATATATCATATTGATATTTCACATAGCTGTACAGATTTTTGTGAGCTTTCGGAAACTATATTTGTGGTAATAGAATCATGCCTAAGCCAGTGCAGGCTGGTTTCTACCTTATGACTATGTTTTGGTTTTTTTCTGGGCATGCTAGCTGAGTGAATGTTTGACTTGATTTCTATATTCTCGTGTATCAAGGCCATGAGCTCTGTATTTTAAAGGATAGAACGCCTTCTTGGTCATGTAGATCATTGTCAGCTCTACACTTTAACCATTACTTTAATCATAAAGAAACAGCCAACTATGGCAACCAGGTTCACCCACACCTCTCATATCAAGTACAGTTTGACATGTTTATGTGCGGCATGCAGAAAGATGATTCGTTCTAATTTTACTTTGATTCCACTTTTTGCACTTATTGTTCAGCTGCTCAGAAAAGTTAAAGATTACTCACTTGTTCAACAATAGAAACAATTTGCAACTGTAATTCTACCATGTTTTGGGGCCAAATGTCGCTTTTTATGTTTTTATCATGGTTTTGTACAGCATGCAAACCTATAAATAAAAATGACTTCAGTCTTCTCTGCATGTTCAAATCCATGTTGACTGAATGTGCTCCCCTCAGCGGGCAGATTCTGATTCCTCTTGTTCTGCTTTAAGTAAACTAAACTGATTCTTTCACTAAACAGACTTGGAAGCTACTTTGATGTCAACATTAACCTTAGTTTTGTTCTTGTTGTGGCACCCTCTTTTTATATCCAGCAAGCATAGTTGTTGATATCACACTGCTTTTTCACTCTCTTATCAACAGACTGAGGACCAACTGCCTTTGCTTGCCTTTGTTTTTTTTCATTGTTTGCCCTCCAAATAGTTTCAAAGACCCTCCAACCCAGCTTGTTTGGTTAGATTTTAATGTTCTTTGCATACAAAATACAGCGTAGTCTGTCCACATGTAGGGTTCTTATCCAGAAACCTCTAGATGTTTTTAGAAAACAACATATGTAGGCGCACATTAGAACAAACAGCCTTTGCACAATCAATATCTCAGCTGATGTAAAGATTAATCTCCTGTTACTTTACATTTCTGTTTATCTGCGTCTCCTCCTGACAGATCATATAAAGGAAATCAATAAAGGATAATAGCTTTTACCCAAGTTCACCCCCTCGCAGTATAATATTACTGAAAGCACCAACATGTAGAATATTTATCTCAATATATCTCTGTCCAATTAATTTGAGAAGCATACTGTAATGGCTTGAAACATGAGACCATAATGATAAATATAGCTTTATTCAATTTAGTAACGAAAAAACAAAACAAAAAAAAGAAGCAAGCTACTCTTTTTCCATTTGTTTCTGTGATGTTTTTTCTCCTGTGTGTCAGCTCAGTGTTGCCCAATCTTAAATTCCACATCTATTTGTCCTAAACTGCTTTGCCAACTCAATCTAAGTAGCAGCTATTGGTTGGCAACCACAGCCATGAACGCAGTGGGAGAGTCAGCATCACGTGAGGAGAATATGAAGCAATACACCACCTCAAAGTCGTCAGGTTTCCAATTGTGATTCTAGCTTAAAGGGCCCGAGGAGAAAGTACCTTGATCTTACAGTACAACATAGTACTGAACAAAAGCTGGAAAAATGAAATATTAAGATGGAAAAGAAAGAATTGTGCCTGTTACAGTTCTTCCTGGAATTACTAAGCAATAAAATCCACTGATAATTCAGAAGTAAGATGCAGCAGCACTGACCTGCAGTGAAGCTGCAGTGGTTTAGCTGAAGTGAGACAACTGATATATAACTTTATTTAAATGTAAGTCAAAGCAAACAAACTATTATACACTAAGGAGATCTACAAATTATCACTGAAATAAATTAAATAAAAGATATGTCCTGTCCCTCACCGAGTTCTGCTTTTTCAATCCAGAAACAGTATAAAGGACGAGATGAGGGCAACGAGAAACAGACTAATTGGCGAATGATTTTCAAGTTTTGAGACAAATTAAAATAGATTTTGTGCATCCAGTGTGGAACAAAACAATACAGCTAGTAATGGGTTGTGAGATTTTAGTACAGAGACTGAGAATCTGCAACGTGCAATTCATGTACTCTGTAATAGAAATATGCAAAGTATCCAAATATAATTCCTTCCATTTTGTTAGCGAGTGTTAAGCTTAGAAGTATTAATTTTATTTCACCAGTATTGCACAAACACACACACTCATGCACACACACACACACACACACACACACACACACACACACACAGATTTTGTATGCTCCTTCATGGTGATGTAATTGTATCATAAATTATCAAGAGAGGGAGCTGTTGCACTGCAGAGGACGATCCGAACCACAGTTACCACGGCAAACGGCAAATCAAAGATCTCCAGTAGCATTACTGTTCATAATAAATGTCAACCAGCATTAAGAATGCCAAGGACAAATACTTGAGCTAATAACCCTGCATAATTATTGAGACATGATGATGAAATGTTGGGAAATTGGATGTTAAGGCGTCTCCTTCTCTTACTTTCAAATGAGCATCTCGCTGAGTTTTTAATGGGAGCGTGAAGCCTGCGAACAAGATGAGCTCTGACTTAAAAAGATGATTTGTCAGGTTTTAAAGAGATTCTGGCGTCACAAAAGTTTTAACAATCCCTCACAAACGAGTGACAAATGTAGACAGATTGTTCTATTTTTGCGCTCTGCTTCTAGCCTTTTTTTGATATTTCTTTTTTAGAAGTGAGGGAGCAGCTCTCCCTCATATTTTATTGTTTTTTTTTGTCTGTGTGTGTGTGTGACAGTGAACAGCGATGGAAAGTGATGAGAGAAAGGTGCAACAGCGCAGCGTGAGTCACAAACATTGCACTATATTGATTGTTTGGTTGTGACTACATACAGTATGTTCACCAGGTTTCTTTTGCTTATATATGTCTACAAATATTTTTGGATTCAACAGCGGTAGAAGTTTTTCATAAATGCCAAATCATTGGATTACAAAGAGGAATGTGTTACACACACACACACACACACACACACACACACACACACACACACACACACACACACACACACACAGAATTTAAGATTTCATCAATCTTATTTTCTTCTGATAAATCATAATGCTGCATAATTGTTTGCTGTCAAAATACAGTCTCAGAACTTCAGCACAGGTCGGTTCGACTAATGCTCACGGAAGAATGCCTGAAGAAAAGGATTTGGATGGTTTATTTGTCAAAACACAGTGTTCTAAGAAAGACTGAGAATAAAAAAAAAAAGAGAAAGAAAACAGCATGCGAGGGATCATCTTCACAACTGGGACAAAAGACAAGATAGATCTCTCTACAAGTGCCACAACAAACTGTCAACTTAGAGTAAGATTGTCTCGTCAGACTTGCTTAAATAAGCCTGTTAACATGGCACTTTTGACATTTTGCTATGGAGTGCCATGTCAGGCAAAATGTTGTGTCTTCTCTTCCCAGGTGATGGAAAATTGATTTTGTACCGCAACAATCTTTTGTCAAGCGATTGAATTGAGACAAAGACTCAGATTTGACGCATCGCGATGGAAGCAGGACAATATCTAGCATATTGAGAAATCACCTGCTTGGGGAACTACGCTACGAACTGTAGCCTTTAGGTGACAGTGACGATGATAAAGTGGTTAACCGAGCCTTCATGAGTTCAGCACCGATACAAAGAATGACAGTTGCTTTTCTCGTCTGATCAAAGGCAACAGACGAGTGCTGTGGAACGTTTCTCCCTCCATCCGAGCCCTGTGTCGATCTAATGATAGTTGAATACATTGTCATCTCATTATCTTTGAAGAAGGGAAAGACCCCTCCTGTATGAGTGGGCATTGTGTCTCTCGCCATCAGACGAGCTCTAAGATTGGTGAAGCTCGTTCTCGTCTCATTATGTTGAGTGAGAGATATCAGACACATCCCATCTGCCTAACACCTTCCACACATGTGCCGCCATGCTTCAGCCATACAGCATGGTACAGACTTTGAGTGGTTCAGCCTCAGCTCTACACCTAAAGACACAATTTAACAGTAATGGAAAGCTAACCGGTTCAATATCACCATCAGCGTTAAAAGAATACAGACTTACTTTTGATTGGATGAGTACAAGCAGGACTGGTTTACGGTGGTAACCATCAAAGAACTCCCTTAGACGTGTAGGCGTGCAGTCTGTATCTCATGTCACCATTAATATTGCAGCATATCGTGTGGTTTCTTTCCTAATAGTTTTAAACTAGTAAACAAAACTCATTTTCCCCCAGGCAACTGGCTGCAAAGCTTTTACTGGTTCCTTCAGACAAATGAAAAGAAAACAAAATCCGCAGTCCCTTCTAATTTTCCAATTTGCAAACCATCTCCTGAGTAAAGAAACAATACAGATATGGGGAAGAAAGTTGGAAATGTATTACAGAATCACACAATCTGATGCAACCGCACCGCAGACTGCAGCCTCCAAAATCAAGACGACAGAAGACGATTCACAGACGGAAAATAGCCCACATTCTTTAAAACTTTTATACGTTTTCAATTTTCAATTCCTAATCATTTTTTACACGTTCAGTTGCATTGTGGGATAATTTTGGTACTTGCGTGATTATCCTGATGTGAATCAACGGTGCTCAGAGCCAAAAAGCCAACAATAACTTGTGACAGAAATGCCAAATTGGACACAGTTTTTCTTGACTGGCTTTAACAGATGTCATGGGCCAATTGCCAAAACATCTTGTCGTGGACACAGTACAGTGAAACCACAACACTGATCTACATGATGGATGTCAGATCAAAATGAATCCAGCCATGGTTTTACCAGCTTTGAATTCATGCATGGGGAAGCCTGTCAGGGGCGAGAGATGATGTGGACACCGGCTCTCACTGTTTGTCAAGATTTTACATCCCTCCCCCTCGCTACTCGTTTGAAGCCAGTCATCTGCTGTCTGCCAGCTTGCTGCCAGTACGCCTGAGAATCTAGATTCAACATTTGTGGACTTCTCACAGGAATGAATGCAATTAGACTGTTTTGTGGGTGTAAAAGATCCCTTTGCATACACCATGCAATCTATCATTTTAATGGGCCTCAACTTTCCCAGGGAACATGCTTTAATTTGGTAACTACACTTGTCTATTCCTTATTTTATGTGTAATTCACACAGTAAACCAGTGACCCATCAATGGCACATTTATTTCCACAGCAGTTTCGCCTCTTTAGAAGGCTGAAGAAAGAAATGCAGCACTAAAAACAGACTTTTTGAAAGTTGAGCATCAAATGCTGTGTTGTCATCAAATGGAATAATGAGGAAACATCAAAAACCTGAAGAAGATCACATACAGTACGCAAACAGCCCAGTTCTTTAAATGAGATGTGTTGTTTGTTTTTTTTTTTGACTGACACAACCATAGCGCCAAACTTGCTCTTGTCCAACTCACTTTCTAAGCATTTGCAGCATCCATACATCAGAACACATCATGTCCACTTCAATAACACAAGCTCTAGCTCCTTGAAGGACACACACAGTATACATTTTATTGCTTCTTTGTTTTTCCTCAGATAAATCTGCAATAAGAGAAAAAATAATCTAGCATCGCTTGTGTGTGCTACACCTCTGTACCCCATATGATCTTTTCTCGGGCACATTACTGCTGCTTAGGAATTCGAGAACTAAATCACGTTCCTTCCAAGATCCAGACCCATTTCTTACAGCTATTGTTAGTGAAGATGAAGAGCCCATGACAATTAAAGGTGCGGGCCATTACTTCTGCTGTAAGGAAGGTTAGGTCTCATGCTTTACGGCCTGAGGGACAGCACTGCCATATCTGCATCTGTCATCCCGGGCCATAACAGAAGGCCTTGGGTTGGACAAACGTTGAGTGCTCTGCATGCACCGGGTCAAGTTTATGCAAGTATATCTCAGGTCTAAATGATAAATATATTAGCTTACTGCAAGTACAGAAACCACAAGCATTAAGAAAAGCAGCAAGTCCGATACAACACAAGGGAAATTCTCAGGATTCGCTGAGAGGGGTGAAAATGTCTATGACTCATCAGATTAGCTAATTAGCTAACAATAATAATTTAACTTAGTAGACATAAATCCATCTATCCAATTAATAAGTATATATGTTGTAGAGAGCAATAAACAAATGCTAACAAATAACCTATTATCCCAAACCCTTCATACACAATGTATTATTATATTATTTAACACATTTTACAAAAAAGTGTTTTTTGGAATAGAGGTTTTGCTATTTCAGCAACATCCCGCCAGACACAAGAGAAAATAAAAAATTCTGTAAAAAAACATCAGATTTCTTTACTCTCTCCATCACTTTCAATCCTCCATACGTATACTGCGGGTCTTGACAGCGAATGACAGGTTAGATCAAACATACTTTGCATGGGTACAGGCGTAACTCTACACACGTGCAGGAATAAAATAGCAGTTATGTGGATGTGACACGAAAAAGGACGTTCCAAAGTAGTAATAATGTGCAAGTACAAGGAAGTGATATTGTAAAACTGAACACTTCTGCTACAGTGTTTCAGCTGTAGGCAATAGTCTATAACTACCTACAGATGGGATCTGAACAGAGGCACACCAGGGTTGATTTAATCAATTTTTAGAACATTTTGTTTCTTGCTTAACCCCAGGCAATCAGCATCACACAGACAAAACCCACATGGCAGCCATATTGCCAGGAGGATTGCCCACGGTGGACAAAAGCCGAACCTTTCTTATCGTCCTATAGCCTGGTGTCTGAATCTGATAACGTATGCATGCAGATAACAACTTCAAAAGATTAATTCTCATCTCACTACACTTTTTTTTTTTGCAGGAAAATCTCTTGTTCTCAGAGTAGTCTAAGTCTTTTGTTACATAGCCTTTAGCTTAGTAAAGAACTTTCTCTTCAAATTCATCCTAAGGCTCATGCCTGATATCCCTGTTTGACGTGCAGAGGTGTTAAATAATTTAAGTTGAATCTGTATTTTGTTACAGGAGGGAGTTGGGAGGAATACTAAAACCTAACACACAAGTTACCAGATATGAAGGATGCTTTGGGTGAATTTAACACAAGTCATTGACCTTGTAAATAGTGAGTTTTTACACCTGATCATTACATAACCTAATGTTTCCCCTGACTGCCCTTGACACATAACATTTGCTCTAAAGAAAATTATTCTCTAGAGAGCAGCTCACATGTTCAATTTGCATTAAAGTGGCAAAGTGGGCCAGTGTGTACAATAGAACATCAGATACAGTCAGGAAAATGCTAAAAAGAGAAAGCAACAGTTAATAAAATCAGAATATACTGCAAAGACAATCAGCGAATGAGTGAATCATTTCATCGCATTCAATCTTCCCCTTCTCTTCTCCTGCACTCTACTATATACCTTATGTCCTTCACAGCGTAGGAAACCATGCATGACGACCAGGCTTCCCAGCATGCCTCAGGCTTTCCAACATAGTTGCCAGCAGGATGCAACACTGCGAAAAGTGCTGCCTCTTTAAGTCTCCTGTGTGGCATGTTAAGCAATGGTAATCTGCCGCAGTGCAGACAATAAATTCCACTGCATAACTAAGCGTCGCCATGACATCGTACCTGGATGGAATATCATATGGGCAGATGGAGGGATAGATGAATGGAGGCCATGCCCTTTGCCTTTGTAAAATAAATATATGTTCCCGTTTGTGTAGTGTTGACACAAACGGGACAAAATCTCACAACTAGTCTCGGTGCCACCCCTTGTCCATGTGCTGTGTAGAGGAAACAAAAGAGGACTGTGCATTAATTATTTCCTCTAGCTTAGTGCTTGGTTTGGTCAGCATGCGATTCATCTGTTCAGCGCAACAATGGAGCTCAATGCTATGACAAATCTGAAGGCACGGGCTGTCTTCCCAGTTCCCAAAAGCTTAATAGTGTGCCATGTGGTATGATGTAATGCTAAAACACTGCAAAACTTGAGTGCTCACCAGCTTTAGTGAGGGCAGAGGAAAGAAGGAGAGACAGACTGAGGAGAGAGGGAGAGAGAGAGAAAGAGGGAGAAAGACAGAAGGAGACTCAAAGGGCCTGATTACTGCATATCATCTAGAATACAACTTGTACCACACAAATCTCCAGTGAGATTCCCATACTGTTGGAGTATGATAACAGAAATGAAAAGCTAGTTTGTGTTGAGGCTCTCTTAACGCAAGCCGCCTCGCAGTGTTGAGGAATGTGATCTTCAAATGTTCACCGCATGACTTAGACAGCAACTCTGCGGTTATTTGACAAACTGAAAGCCATTTCAGTCTGTCACAAGCAAAAATATTTGGAACACCCTGTAGCAAGGACCTATAATCCCCAACAAAGCAATGTTATTATTCACAACAGTGTGAAAAGAGACACACCAAAGCTGGCCTGCACTAAGTGTGGGTTTTGCTACGGGTTTTGATCATTTTTTTATTCTTTTTTTTTTTTTTTTTTTTTCACGAAAGACATTAGACAGGCTTTTTTTTAAATTCTTTTCACTTCTTTCAAGAACTGAAGATTAAAGGGTAGTACTCTATAGCAAGCACAGTAACACTTGATAAAACAGCTCGTTGCATAGATATTGCTTCTTATGCTTCCTATATAAAGGAAACCAGTGGATGTAATTTTTATTTGTGACAGCATGCTGTCAAAAGTAATGAGAAAAGTTAAGTCAGACAGATAAAAATGATTACTGAGTTTTTCTAATCCATTCAAATCACGCTTTCTATAAACGTGACAGGTGAACCTCAGCATACAGTCGTAATTATTCTGAATATTTAGAGGCAGCACAAACATTTATTTAAATGGAGCTTAAAGATCATGTTAATACATTTCCGTCATTATACTGTAGGTGAAGAATTCTTATTTTTCTTATTACAAGAATAATACTTTGCTCAAAGAAGTTCATCCGGCCCAAATCACTACAGCATTTAAACCTTTGAAATGAAAATCTGATATGATTTTCTTTTTTTTTTTTCTTACCTCCAACTTTAGCGACCGCATTTCAGTTTCATGTCATACTGTGCAGGTTATGCACGACGAATACATATGAGAACCCGATCACAGAATTCCAGTGAATAAGTCTCTTAAACTGCACTTTTTATTACATTGCCGGCCAAATTACATTATATCATTAGGCAACATAATTGCAGTTTGTATTTTAAATTATGATTCAGAGAAAAACATTAGATCCAAGGTGTAATGAGGTCTGATTCTTAAAAAGTCTCATAAGGGTAGTTTCTTCATGGCAAGTCTTTATTATTCCAAGGCACAGAAATCAATTACAGTTTTATAGAGATTCTTGATCCCTTATGGGGAATTCATCAAGGAACACTTTGCATTTTTACAGGTCGTCAGGATTTAGAAAGTAATAAAAAGTGTTCACTAGTGACACGTCCAGGCTGTTTCAAAGCCAAATCCATGCAACGAGACTCCTCCTCCCCTTCCCTAAAATAGGAATAATATTATAATGTGTTCCTGCATCCAATCACTACAACTCAATTGATACCTATATATATTTTCGGTGACCGTGTGATAAACTTAGTATCATTCATCGACAATTTTCCGTTTCTATTCATGTCCCCGACCAATTTGTCGCAGCCTGTAGAAACATGCTCTTTACTATGCATGCCGTTCAAATACCTTTTGGCCCTTTTTTTGGACAAACGGCAGAGAGAGAGCCAGAGGCATTTCATTTCATGCTCTGCCTCCTCAACCCCAGATGTTCACCTCGAAAACATCTCCACTGATACAGGTAGGAGCTTAATGGCCTGCAAATTGCCCCGAGCTCAGGTAATAAATGCAACCTCTGTATCATTTTAATTGAGAACTCTGGATGGAAATCAAATGATAATGTGCTCCACGCATGGGAAGTTTTCAAGTAACAGTGAAATCTGTGTCTGGTGTGTAAGTGCAGCTTGGACTGAGGCAAATGGCTTTTTCCTTGTGAGCCTCTCTTCATTTTAATTGTGGATTGCTCAGCGTAATAAACGAGTTGGTCATGACTTAGCATCTGGTAAATGAAGCAGAGGATGTACACATTTCTTAATGCACAATGGCGCTCCATATTTACAATTCAATACGACAAGGTGCCTATTAGAAGCCATAAAGCTGCTCAACTGTTAGATAAGATACCCTCAATAACCCCCACGTTTCCCATATCCTCCCTCCCCCCTTTATGCAGACACTCACACTCAGTTCCTGCACTTAACATTGTTCAGTCAACATGTCTCTTACAATTATATTACATGTTTTACTTGTGTTGTCTGTTTAAAGTATTTGTTGTACTTGATTAGCACAGGGCGGTACCCTTGAACAGTATCACCCATCAACAGACTTGGACGTTCCAACAGCCTATTGGATGGCTACAGGAAAACTGAGTCATTCCCCAACTAGTCGCTTATTTTGTCAGCTTTGTTTTCTGCTGGGCACGTACCATATTGTGGAATTTTCTTTTTTTTTTTTTTTTTACTAGAATCCTGCTCCAGTGTTGAGACTGAGCCAAGACTCTAAAAGCGAAACAATGAAAAGCCAAACAAAGGCCACAACACTCGGCAGAGCTGCAGCGTGAGGTGACAATCCTAATGTGGATTTGTCACTATGAGTGATACCCGTCACAGTACGTGTAGTAATCCAATCCAATTTTAAAATAGAAATATCCATTAGCACAACTTCAGTTTAGTGACATCAGAGTCGCTGTCAGTTTTCATTCCACAAATGAAAGAGACATACATTTTTCTCTAAGTTGAAGTTAACTGCATTTCTACCAGAGGTTTGTGACTGAAAGCAGGTCACACTCAACAGGCGTTGGTGATGCAGAGACACTGTGGGAGGACTGCACTGTGGGATGGTGTTTGAGGGCTGCTGATGTTAAACCAGATGTTGTATAACAGTCAAATGAACCTCAGAGTCAACTATACGTAGCATTTCAACCAAAACTTGAATGACCTTGACAAGGTCAAAAAAAAAAGTTTTCAAGTACAAGGTCTTAAGTTCACTTTCTCAAAAAACAACATGCAGCTAAAGATGCTTCTGGGATGTGTTACTTGATGTGAGGAGCTGAAATGCAAACTAACTGCTGGTGTCATCTCCAGACACCAAGGCTTATTTGTCACCTGTATCACCTCTCCCAGATGTTCAACAGGGTTCTGATGATGTGCTCTCTCTCTCTCTCTCTCCAGTTTTTCTTCAAGAAGAAGATAAAATGTATGTCCTGCTTAAAGTTCACTCTCAAGTACGCCGCACGTGTGCACAAGCACACACGCACGCACACAGATACATACACTTAGGGCATGGATGGACCATATTTGAAAGCCTTCTGACAGGCAGCAGGTGACGGCGCCAAGGCCAGCTGCTCCTGCCCCACCTCTGCTCAGCTGTCCGAGCCCAGAGCAGCCTTTGAACAGCCTATTACCCCGACACAGCACCGGGGGAAAGCAATCAGCTCCAGAGGTACACCACTCTCGTGCCAGATGGTGTGGGAGATGAATCGAGCCATTATATTAGTGCTGGATAATTCCTCAGATGAAGCTAATTAAAAAGAAAAATAAGTGCTATCCTCCCTCTTCTTACCTCCTTTGCAATCTGAACGGAAACTCCGCTGACACCATTTTTTTTCACTTCATGTAAACAGAGAGAAATGGGCTTTTTTGAGATTTCTCCGATTAACTTTCCTCCAGACGTCAAGAACGGAAAAGTTTCTCGCCAAAATGAGATAGAGCAGCGTTTGCAAAACACCTGCTCTTAACAAACATGATTGACAGCGCAATTTGATGCGTCTTTTTCGGAAAATGAAAGAATGGTTTTGACCGTGTGGACGTGCTTTACAGACTAGAACCAGTTAATTAAATTGAATAAGATCATATTGTAGTGAGATCAGCTTATGATTGTTTTCATCCCCATATGTTTATTATACTCGGGGATTTAACATCAGCCATGTGAGAAGGTAGATTACATAGAGACATACTTATAGAGATATCAAGCGCATTAAGAAACATCATCATTTCTTTGAAATAGGAAAGCTTTCTACAGCTTCTTAACAATAAAGACATTATAACAATTTTTGCCATTCGTATTTCAATTCCGAAATTCAAAAGCACACATTAAAGGGTAAAATAGAGGCACAACATTTTGTTTTAAACATCTTCATCTTGAACAGTCTTTATTCTCTAGCAACTCTGGTTTGGGTTTACACGAAAAGCTGTGAAATCAACTTTGTCCCTGCTTTTGTTTGTAGTCGCACCTTGAAAAATACAGCCTAGAAAGTATGTCAAAGAGCTCTGTAAATATGGTACCTGCATTGGCTTAAGCCCAAGCAGACAGAGACAGGCGACACCAGAATGTGAATCTCAGTTAGCTTTAAAGGATTTAGGTAAACTCTGAAACAGTGCTTATTGCTCTCTTATCCACTTTTGTGTTAATGAAAAGCATGTCCTGAATCTGTCAAGGGAGATTAGGTGAATATCATTACTATTGTCCTTTTGCCAATGTAGATTCACTGTATCCAGAGGGATTATAGTCCAACCCATCCCAACGTGTATTACCTCTCCCCGCCAAGGAAACTCCAGAAAGGTTGAGCTGATGATAAGGCCTAGAAATCATGTGTCACAGGAAATTCAGACAGCATCAAATTCTGAGAGGTGGATCCTATTTTTGACTACACTAATGCAGTCCAGTCCCAAATCATGGTAGTGAACCGCAGATGGAAGACAGGACTCCTAAACCATATCCGTGCAATGAATTCACTGTCAGCCATCTTCAAATTTGATTCAATTTTGAATTGTTTTTATAATTGACAGCTTAGAACTGTTTATCACGAGTTGACAACTGAGTTGATTCAATCATGTGTGTGATGCAAGACTCGTTGTCAAGGTTATTTTCATGTTTTAATTGTAATTGAATTATTTTTATGAGAATTTTTCCTGAATTTCAGTTGTCATGGTAACTTAAAAATAATTTTTTAAGGGTTATCATAAAATTTCAGACTGATTTCCGTTCCCACTATCAGACACCCGTCCTGTAATGCTCAGTGTGCTGAGCCTGCTTTTGTTCACGTATGGTGTGTAAAAAAGGTTTTCAGCAGCAGCTCCACGAATATAAGGTATTTGAGCTCCTCTGAACGTTCTTCCTTGCTCTTATTGGCCCAACATCCCAAAACAGACACACTGTGTTCACATTTCCTTTAAACGCCACCAAAATCCATATCAAGGCAGAATTATTCGTATTCAGAACCGTGGCCATGCTGGAGCTTAACTCTCAACTTGGGCACAACATCAGAAATATTAAAATCACTCATTTTAAGCTCCTGCCCCACAGCTTTGGAAATCATGGGCAAAAAGCTCTTGGCCTTAATTCCAACAAAATGGACAGGCTCACCTGCCAGTGTCTGGAGTTACCTTGAGGTCATTTTAATAAAAAACTGCCACTTCTTTATTTTTAAGTTAAGAAATTGAATCAATAATGTTGATTTGATTGTTATTTGCGTAGAATTTAAATAGACGCCATCTAGAATATATTTTCATAGTGATTCAGTGTTTTCTTTTACATTTACTTCATGACAAACCGAAGCCGCAAGAACTGAGGGCGCTTCATTGATAGCAGCATTAAATTAAGGCGCATCAGTTCAGAGGCGTCAATCTCAGTAATCAGAGGTCATACTGCTTAGTTAAAACACTTCCACTGCAGTGGGTACAGTAGTTACAGTTGAAATCAATGTTCTCTGCACATGCTCAGCATTAAAAGAAACTACTAACTAAATGCATAAAGTCAGCTGAGGATGTTGGCTCAAAATAGAAAAAGTTCCATAAAATGCAAAGCAGGCAATTACGTAGTCTGTGTAAAGTCGGTGTTAGTCAAAAACAAATCACAGCAGTGCCAGTTGCTGTCTGTGAACTGTTACTAAACTTCATTTTAAGGAACATGTGCAGTGGTCAGCCATGGAAAGAATTTAAGAAGTTAACCGGAGTTATTGAAATTCTACCCTGTCCTAATACTCTGCAAACGAACACTCTGTATTCACCGTTCACTCCTGATTAAATGTAACAGTGTAAAACTGAATCAAGCCCTGTACTCCACCATTTCTCTATTACCGACAGAAGAGGTGGGCCTTTTTACAGGTCTATCATCAGCACTGTATTAGTCTGAACACAGCACCGAGCTGGAAATGCAACAGTGCCACATGGTTGTAGAATATCTGCTTTGTTTTTGCCCACCAATTAGGTCGGAAGAAAGACGATCAATTTAAAATATAGTGCAGTATTCAACTGTTTCAATGATTTTTCACATATGAATTCTGGTATTACTGGACACACGAAGGTTCACCTGCCCGTGTCTTGTCAAGATAGATTTAGTATCTCGGACTTGAAGTTTTGAAGATGACTGAAGGCAAAAATGAGATTGTCAGTGCCACAGGTCACAGGCTATTCCAGGAGCTATACTCTCTTAAAAATTCATAGAATATTGATCCTTACGCTTGAGCAAAGTAAAATACCACATATAAAGGCAATATTTATGTATACAGTACCTCAGGTGGAATCTTTAAGATATAAGATCAGGAGACTACATATTGTAGGTCCAGGAGAAGGTCCGTTCAGGTATTACTCATGTGATGGGCCAGTATTCTCTGTAAGACAGCTTTTTTAGTTGGCAGGAAAAACAGGGTGAAGTTGAGGCATTAACCTTCGGTATATACGTACGTGTTTCTAAGTTTGTCCTGCTTGCACAACAGCAAACAGAAGAAAGACTGAGTAACACTGGAAGTAGATTTAAGCAACAACAACCAACACAATGCAGCTTTTCAACACAGGAGCAGATTAAGCATTCCCAGAAATGCAAGGTGTGTTATTCAAACTCATCTTCCTTAGGTGTTAAAAAATTCAATCAGGCAAGTCATTTGCTTCTCTCTGTACAACTGTAATATCAGGCCGGTGCTCAGCCCCATTTAGCAGTAACAACTAATCATGCAAATGGCATCAAGAGTGCCACTTTTGTCTCTTTCAAAGGTAACACTCGGTGTCCACAAAGTGCAGGGATTTGCACAAGCGTGCACACGTCCACACAAAAATCAACACAAGCATACACTCAAAAGATACCTACTGTAGACAAACATTATGAAATTGCCATACAGTTATCATTAATAACGGTTCCATCATGCAGAACCTGTCCACTTACATGAATGATATACAATCAGTGGCAGAAGTAATCCATAAAATGGCCACGCTCGTGTCCGAGGTGTAATTTCTATTTCAAGATGTGATTGCATGCAGTTGCTGAGGGGAAGTGAATTGCAATAATGTTTATATTTCTTTTTTTTTTTTTTTTCATTTGATTTTCTTATAACCAGCTGAATGCATTTTGAATGCATTTCTTGCATCCTAACTCTGTTCTGTTTGTATTAAAGGGGTTGTCTGTTTCACAATCTCACAAACGATGTTATTCCCATTTAATGGATGCTTAATTTCATGCTTAAAACCTCAGCACTTTCGCTTTGGTCAGAGACATAAGCAGCCGTAAAACTGTAAATTAAAAACACATAAAAATAGTATATGCAAAACAGATCATACATAGAACAGAACATAGTGTAAACGCAACCTTGAAATGCTAATATTTTTGCAAGTCTCAAGAGTTTCGCTGACAGATACTAAGAAGAACAGTTTGATGTTTATGTAAATCATATCTTGCTGACAGATGTAATGCGGTCTTTGGGAGTGCAAACAAAGAAAAAACGGGAAAAGGGGAAAGTAAGCATTGAGAGCATGTCTATTGTTCCGACAGCTTGTGTCCCCAGCATCTGGCATCAAGCAAGAACAGCATGTCAAGATTAATGAAATGTTGCTTTTATTGATCTGCAGCGTACAGTATATAAATATATACTTCTTTAGAAGGTACAGGCACTCGTACAGTACTGAGCAGCCAATGCAAGCCCAGTTTGTAAAGTTTGTGAAGTTTTAGGGCTGCAAACTCAAAAGACTTGGTTTGAGCCCGTACTGTACCACAATTTAAAAAACAAATGTTCAGCACATGCTTTAGGGACTAGATAATCTTAACGTCTTCCTTGCTATATTCCGGGGCTTTAAATTCCAATCAGTGAAGTGAAATTAAAGACCATGTGAATGACTTTCAGCGCAAGTCAACTGAGCTGACTTGTTAGTGGGAGCAGGGGCACGGTGACAAGAGCGTGGCACAGACTGCTCCCTCACTCTCCTCTCCCCATTTAATTTTCCAATCCACTTCCTCCACATAGTTAGGAAGAAGTGAGTTTTGTTCTGGTTTGATACACCATCTAATGAGAGCTACTAAGAGCCTGTTGAAATCATTCCCTAATAACACATTCTGAAGGCTGTGAATGAGGAATATTTTTCCTCTATCTCTCCATTCAGGGTTTAATGTATTCCTTCACTCACCTCTGTTCCATTTCCCTTCCTTCCTCTGTGTTTCTCCGTTTTCATTAACTGTATTTCTAGTGGGGGGGGGGGGGGGGGGGGGGGGGGGGAAATGTCTTACAATCATTACACTTTGATTTTATGTGATTTTAACAAGCGATATATTTTGTTTTTTGTGGTCCCTGGCTTCTGGTATACTCCCAAAAAACTCCTTGAAGGTCACACAGGGTTTAACATCTATGCAGAGATTGAAGTGTTGATGTCAGCATTACTTCTTATCGCAATAAAACCATGAGCTTCACCAGGAAACCCTGGTGTGATCCAAAATTGGTCAAATCTACCATCTACCATGCAAATGTTAAAATCCTGTGTATCAGACATATATTATGCAGACATATGATGTGTTGTACAAATAATTAATTAAGAATTAATCAACATGCATAAACAGATGCCCTATTGTACTGAATGGTGCACGACAGCATAACGTGTCCACCCTTAATCCATTCTACTTGCTTGACACACTGCAGCTGTAACAAGAACAAGTGACCTGACCCGAGCTGCTACAGTATGTGCCGTCTGCTTAAAACCCCTCTGTGGTTTAAATGTTATCTGTTACAAAGATAAAGCGCCCTCCCCTCCACTTCCTTGGGCTACGGGTATTAGTTACAGCTGAAACACTGGTTGGTATTCTGCTTTGAATCCTGGAATTGTGTTGGCACCTTGACGTTTGATTGGATCTGTGCAAATACATGTATATGCAAATTAGCCAGATATCAGTTTTTGCTCGGGGTGAAATGGGAAACAGTGGTTGCATTCTGACAAGCCTCTTGCATGGACTTTCCCAGTCTCTCTCCTTAGAGAGCAGCATTTGGTGATCTATAAATTCCCAGTAAATCTCAGAGCCTGGGTGCCTTCCCTGACATTTCCACGCTCCCACATAGCATATTTTTAAGCAGGTAAAATCCATAATCTGTGTCAATGGTATCACACAGTGAATTTGCAGGGGGCCCTGTATGCACTAAACCGGCCAAGGATGCAGTGCAGAGGCTCAGAGGAGGTAAAAATGTTTGTTCTTACCTCTGTTGTCATAGCCATGCCTCAGGGCCTACACCAGCATTACTCATAACCCAGAAGAGACAATCCAATATTCTGCTTACAATTCTGCAAAACTGTTCATGCAACAAGCCTTGATGTAGCCGTATTTATAGAAATGACGCAACTGTTGGAGTGCGGAAATAAAACAGTGCATGCATTAATGCTATAAAATATAACACAGATGTTCGAATTTTTATTTAAATGTATAGTCAGTTATGCAGTTTTCATATGGAGTCATACATGAATGTACGATGTTCCAGTCTGCTGCATATCTTCATCTCCCTGTTGTCCTTTTTAAAAAAACAGACCAACACTCTGGGACCTGAAGTCAAATATTAATATAAAGACATATATTTATCTACCTATGCAGTGGAAAACATTTAGCATGTAATTATGTGTGTATAGTATTGATGACTGGGAAGTTACTGTATATTAAAATTGTTTACCTCTTTGCTGGATCTGCATTAGGATACAAGATGAATTTCAGAGGAATCTGACAATAATGTAATATACGTGCTGTTTTCACATAATCACCAGCAGTGTCTGCGGAAACTCGGTTCTGTGTGTGTGTATTACTGTACATGAACCCATACGCATGCATCGTAGTAGTAGTAAATCATAAATCATTTCATGAGTAATGGAATTAAATATAAAGAGAGCTCAGAAATACTTCCTCACAAGGGTCCCATTATTCCGTAATCACGGCTCAGCGTCTACACTTTCTAATCATTTGTGGTATCTGGATTTCAGTGCGTTTTGACATTCACTGCTGCTGCTACTTTGACATTCATTCTTGCAGAGAAGAACAGATAATTGTATATGATACCCACTAAAATGTGGTTATACTGCTGTGTCTGCACATCTATGCAACGTGACAGTGGTAATCATTAGTCTTTCAGTGATCTTTGCAATTAATCTAGCTTGACATGCTAATTTCCGTCTGTTCTATTCGAGGCGTTTTTGTGAACCTTTGCACAGCAGGGGGGCACGGCGGTGTGTCTCTGTAGAAGAAACAAGAGGCAGATGCATTCATTGTGCTAGCCTGTCAACACCACACAGCATAGATCAGAACAGAACAGGCCTTCCAGGTTTCGTTCATTGTCACCAAATTACACTTGACCAGTGGAGGGAAAATTGCTTGATTGATGAACAAAGTACTTCTACACATGTAATTAATACACTGCTAATGGTTATCCATTTGTCTTCCCCACTATGCAGTAAAATCCAAAGGAAGGTGGAGCAACATACCGTGATGGAGGCTCCAAACTGACCGCCCTGCAATGTGAAAGATTGTGTTTCCTTTGCGAGATTTTGTTACCTAATGGCTTGTCGGGAAGCCGTAGGGACAATGTAATGGACCATGTAATGGATAAAGGATTGCATTGATGGGCATGTGTTGACTTAATACTATCGATCTGGAGAATTTATATTGATAAATGCAGAAACATTTTGCAGTGAAACGCTAATGCACTTTTTGTGATTTATAAAACAAATAGCTCTAAGTGTTTGTCCTGGCCTAAAGTAATAATATGTGACATTTTCATACATTTTAATTTGTAGTTTGATACTCTTTACCAGTGCATAATATTAGATAATGTGAAAGCTTTTATGTGCTCTGCTCCAAACATCAGAAACATCCTCTCCAAAGAAGAAGAAAAAAAAAAAATCCTCTGGTGCATAGAAAGCGATTGTTTGCATTTCTATCGACTGCAGTAACATTTATTTGTAAGAGAGAAGAAGAGGAACTGGCCACAACAAGAAATAAGTTGCTGTAATCAGCAGCAGTGCCTACTAAGTTTGAACAGGAAAAAAAAGAAACAACATATCCAGACACTGAAACCTTAAAAATGGGAAATCAAAGTAAAAAGATGCAACAGAACTAAATACACTATTGAATTGAGAGAATATCTCCTGGGAGCTTAGTTCAGCAACACCATGGCAATGAGCACTTAGCAACAAAGACAAAGGCAGAGTGAAACAACAAAAAACACTTTAAGGTAAAGGGTTTAATTCAAACTTTCAAAGTAGTGGGATTACTCCATCAATTAAAAGTAGATAGGTGAGACATGCAGTTGGATGATAACAGAAGACCTAATCAAACAATGTGAGGATGGTATGATAGTATAGAGGGAGAGAGGAAGAAGAGAGGCGAGAGATTGTGATGGATGACACAACATCCAGCATAGTATCATATCTCTGTGGATTAAATGCTCTGGGAAGCTGGCCCCGGAGTGTGCTTGTGCATATCATTAAGCTCCATGAAGAGGAGGAGGAGGGCACGTTGGAGCTGCCGCCCAGCCAAGTGCACGGATAGGCCACGTCTCACAGCTGGCGCTTGCTAGACTCCAAAGGCAACCATTTCTACGAGTATTTGAGATGATAAACATGTAAAAAAATAAAAAAATAAAATAAAAAATCAAAGTAGCCCTGCAGGACCCAGTGGTAGTTTGTGAGTGTGTGCACGTGTGTGTGTAGGTTGCTCATGAGAGTGTGCAAGATTTTGCACATGTATGCACATCTCTGTATACTGCTCCATTTGTCCAAAATGTATTTACCTGTGTGTGGTGGTGGTTGTGTGTGTGTGTGTGTGTGTGTGTGTGTGTCATTCTTCCGGAAGGCAGTTTTAAAAAACACACATTATTGGATGGCTACTGTATAATTTGACGGGTTTGTGCACAGAGGCCGGCTGTGGTATGAGTCATTGATTACACAGCAGCTTAGTATGCTGCAGTGCAGACCCCTACATTGGTGGAAAGGCAACCTGAAGACCCCAATCAATAGCTGCAGCCCTGTGAAGCTTTCCGTCAGGTCCGGAGTGAAGGACTCCCCGCGTCTCCTCTGGACCCATGCCTAACCTTTTCCAAAGAAAGGTGATGAAGAAGCTCATCATTTCTAATGAGGAATTAGTGATTGGGCCAGAAGAAATGACTGTCAGCACCACACTGAGGAGTCCAAAAGGTCGCAGACACTGGGAAGTGCCAAACAGTATTCATTAGGGACCTGGAGATTTTCTTGATTTGCTTCGGCAGACAGCGGGGTTTAACGACTGGGCTGGGAAGCCCAATGATTAAATATTTCTGTGTTCCTGTCATTAAATTTTTTATATTGTGAATCGGGAGAGAATGAATATTGCTTTAAGATAATCCAGTTGTCTCCTCTTGCAGAGGGAAGAACAAAGCAATATCAAGAATTATTAATTTTTTTTTTTCCCTTTCAGCAAGGCCTACTTCAGTGACAGAACTTTTAACCCAGAAGACACAGACTTGTTCCAAAATCGGAATCAATACAGCCTTTCTGGCAAACACGTGATGCATTTCATGTTTAAGAGATGAATCACTCCAATTGACAGAAACATATTCACAGCTAATTAAAAACGTAATTGCGTGCACTTTAGCCGTTTAGAGGAAGATGAATGTGAAATCATTAGGCATCCTCTGAAAACCAGATGTTCATTAAATTATGTCTATACAAATGCCATTGTTCAATAGATTGCCAGAATATATGCTTACAGTAAAATGCTGGGTAATCCATTCCTTAAAACGCTTTAATTGATTTAAGCCTGCAAAATAACCAGTCATTGCGGCACATTATTAAAAACCAGAAGCGGCATGACAGCTATTTTCTCCCTTTTCTTTCTGTTGTTCTAAAGTTTGTCTATTATTAAGACATTTGAGGATCTGAAATGACTTGTGAATGAATAGGAAGTCAGATTAATCTTAGGAGAGTTATCCAGTTGCCAAGCAATGTTGCTTTTTAATAAATAATATCTGTAGCGTAGTAATACTTATGAGTGTAATCTGCTTTTGATGCATGGTAATCACAGCAGAGATAAGGCGACGTTCCCCTTCGCCTGGCCTCAGACAAAACCTCTGGAGAATGCAACAATCATGCCTCAGTTTCTCTCTCTCTCAATTAGCCCCTGCTGTGCAATTCATTGGGTTTGCTGCAACAGTCCCTTAACAATACTTACCCAGGCTAGTCATTACTCAGTTTTACAAGATAGGGACCGCCATCTGCATATTTGGGAGATAATGCACGGTCTGATAAAGATGATTCAAATACGATGGCTCCTGGTGATGAATGAGGGACATCAAATTATCCAAATTCTTCAAAACTAACAGAAGACGGTTTGGTTTCTTACATACATATTTATTTCTTTCAGTTCCTGTCAAGTTAAGCTCAAATGTTGGCCACGAAACACAAATCCTCTGTTTGGACTGCCAAGTGGCAGTGACTGACTGGAAACAAAAATCCTCACAATGTCTCACTTGTTTCTTTTGCATTTTTTTTTATTTTCTGGCTCTTGCGGATACAACAAAAAAAAAAAAAAAAAAAAAAAAAAGTTGGACTAACTATTCCAGCTTGTGCAAACAGGATATGCATTTTCTGCTCTGAGACTACATCAAAAGGCTGTGCTTCAGTGAGAGTCTTTTACTGCTAGTGTGTCTTACTCTTATATATAACCCACGATCACTCCATTTTGTTATGACAATTATTATGAGTTTCTGTCAGACGCACTAGGAAGGCAACTCACTGTAGTTTATATACCTAATAAAAGCTATGCTGAGTAATTTCAATTTCTTTGAAGGTTTAACAACAGCTACTGCCTCTGCTTTTTACATTAGACAACTCTTCCACTGGTTGTGGATTGGTCTAATGGAAACTGTACTTTTCTTGAAAGGATGTAGAAAGCGGAAAAGGTAGAGAGAGAGATGTTGAACACAGCAAATTGATGCAGTCTTGTTACAACAACCTGTTTATTAAATACACATTTCCATATGTTCAGCTCACATCTTGACTAGGCTCAGAAAACAAACTGAAATGCCTAATAAAGCAGCAAAATTAGACTATTTGGATCCCTTGATGATTCTTTCAAACCTACAATTCGGTCTCTGTGTTACTGCTGGCAAGAGTCTAAATGCGTTGGCATCAAAAGATTCTGTCCAGCACAGGCTCAGACACCTTGCTCAAAGCAGCTGCATCTATCTTATCAGTTGCTTTTCATGTGGAAACCAGAGGGGCCTTTATTTTAGAACACTCACTAGGGGGCAGTCTAGTAACATAAAACCTGATGGCTGACTAACCTAAGCATGCACATACATCAAGATACAAAGAGATGAGACGATAATATGGATTAACAAGATCTGGCTGTTTTACAGCTGCATCAGAATACATAATTTGATATTGTGTTTGAAAGGAATAACCTGAAAAGTAGTTTTATACACGCTGGATGCTGCTGACTATGGTAATCACGTTTTTTTTTTTTTTTTGTTTCAGTAGATCACTGTGTTTGTCGATGCCGTTGTAACGGATGGAGTCTGAGTTGAGATGGGTGGAGGAGGGATGAGGTGGTCTTTTTACTTTAAGGATCTGTAAATTGTCCAATCTGTGTTCTTTCCTCTGATACCTACCCACCTGAAACTGCTGTTCCTACACTTCACTGAAGCAATTACAGAGAAGGACTTTGGCAGATCAATGAAATTCCCTTTAGATGAGAGAGCCGTACAGCCGTTTTGATCAATTCCACATCAATTCCACTGTTTTGCCCAAACCTTGGCCAAATAAAAGTGGGACTCCTGGTTGAGGAGTAGCACTCGCCAATAATGATAACAACATCTCTGTCGATGGCTGCCTGTATCTGTTTTCTGGCTTGTGTCTGGCTACAGTATATTTTCTACACTTCTACTCTTAGCACACACCTGCTGGTCTCGCTCTCTCTCTCTCTCTCTGTATGTCATCCCATCTTTCCTCTTTCGAATGTGCAAAAGTGACAGGTGCTTGAATGCAATCTAAGGTGGCAACTCACATCAAAGCTCTCAGTAAATTCTAAAGAGAAGCTGAAAGTCGTCATTAAAGAGACTCTGCATGGTTAAATCTGACAAGACAAAGTACTGAGTGTAATTGAGATGGCAGGAGATTGAGTGATCGAATGGCTGTGATTTCCCATTCATTTCAGAATCTTCATTGTCAAAAACACTGTCAGTACGTTTTCTATGCGGTGATGCGTCCCATTGGTCTTGATTTACTGTCACACATTTTAGAAAAAACAAAACAGAACTAAACTCTTATCTGTGTTTCTGAGCTCCTCCTAATCACAGATGGATGTGAGTACAACGTGATCTCCAAAGTCTCTGAGCTAACATCTGTAAACCACAAAGATATTTACCAATAAATATTCAGAACAGCAGCAGGATTTCATCTCGGCACGTATAGGCTGAATCAATGCTTTTTAAATTAGCGAGGACGGGCCTGTCTTCTTTCATTTTGCCTCACTTTGTGATGAGCCTGATAAAACGAGTGTGCTTTTACATCAAAATGTGCCTTCGTGCAGCTCAGACAACATCGACAGCTAATGCACGACATTTTTTTTGCCACCTGAAAACAATGTTTTTAACAGACACAATTTTATTTAGCTAATCTTCATTTTCACTTTATGTTTTAACCCTCTGATCATGTGAAGCTCTGTGCTCTTAGCAGAGTTAACAGAACAATTGCGGATGATGATTTCATACACTTGAAATGTAAACTCTGCTCTGATCACCGCACAGACACACGAGCTTCGCCTCTTCTCCAGTATACACAGGGAGCACAGGCAATATTTGTAGAGTCAAGCATACTCATCCTGTACTTTGCACCAGAGCAAGTCAGGAGCTGTTAATACATTTCTGTTCTGCTACAACCCTCCACAGCTTCATGATAATATATTTCCATCAGTTGAAAACAAGAAAAACACATCTGAGGCCTTTAATAATGTAGACAAGAGAGCCACTTTGCCCCACCCGCACACTGCATCCAAAAATTAGTGTCAAATGCATGCTTCTTCTGAAATAGCTTGGCCGCCAATGCAGACTGAAAAATAAATATGTCAAACATATTGGACTATATATGAATAATGGATATTCTAATACATCAGTGTGTTGTATTGTATTGCAGAGAGTCATATGAAATATACATCATCTAATTAGACAATGTTCTCGGACGTGGCGCAGCCTGCTTTTGATCAATATGTAATAAGATCTAGTATCAATTAGCGATGCCAGGGGTAGAGATTTATCAGCAGAAAATAGTTACACTAAAGGTAAGTAAAATAGCAGTAAAATCACTAAAGCACCACAAATAAACAAATCACGCAGCGAAGATTTAAAAGCATCATTTTGAAGGAGAACTATTGAATTCTGTAGATTTGCTGCATCATTATGCTGCGGCTCAGCTATAGCCACAGTATTGATCAAAGAAATGATGTCTTCCTCACATCTACTGCCCATGAAGTCTTCCATCTGTAAGAAGATAAAAGAAAGTGACACAGAAGTGTCAAACTCGCGGCTCGCATAGCAACAACAAATGCAGTGATTTAAAATATTGGATTCAATCACAGGGTCTTTTCGTTCACACTAGTTAGTCTGTATTCAACAGTGTGAGAGCTGCATGTACAAATTTACAGACGTGCAACAAAAACAGCAAAAAAAAAGATCAACAACGTGTCACGTAGAGCTGGAACAACAATGAATACACAGTTTTATGCTTTTATTTTATTATATTATGGGCTATAAATACCCTCTGAAGTCAATGCTTTGCCTTGCTTCCAACGCTGGGAGACTAAGTTATATGCATCCATCAATCGACTCATAACTACAAGTCAGCCCAGCACAAGGATCTCAAACAGGGGATGATAGTAAAGGAAGATTGTGATCTGACCTGGTCTGCCGCCGGTGGTGGCGGCAGGCAGCCTATCTGTAACACAGGGGCAGTGTGTGTGTCCACGTGTGCCTCTGAGTGTGTGTTGAGGCAAGTCACTGAAGCAAAGACAGAACATGCACTTGAATGATTGAGGTTACCCAGGTGACCTCATAAACCAAAACCCGTGGCAATCTCCCAAGGTGAACGCTGAATTATGCCGTCATTAAAGGACAGGCCCAGTTGCCAAGGTTAGTATGTAAAGTATAATCATCTTCCTCCCCCTTCTTCCAGTCACTCATTAGTCCCTCTCATGGGCCAACAGAGATTATACCTTGAACTTGCTTGACTATCGCTATCTGCCTGCTGGGAATGGTTCCGCTATGGGCCATTTATATCCCCTCCCACTATCGCCAGCTACCTAAGCCTACTTTTCTGCAGGTGTAGTGTCTGCATGTGCCTGTGAGAGTCTGAGTGTGTATGTGTGTGTGTGTGTGTCTTCTAGCCACTCGACACACAGATCATCGAGTTTGTCCCATAAAAAATGAGGGATGCTTTGACTTACTGCCGCATTATGTCCCAATTTATAAAAGAACCACTGGGAAGAAGCCCACTGGCGTTGCAGCAATTTGTTAGAATTAGGACCATTTGTTTTTTTTTTTCCCTGGGCACTCTGTGCTGATTCAAATCCTTTGCTTCCAAAATGCTCTCAGTACCATTTTAAGTGCAACAATACAATCAAACATCACATAAATATGTTTAAAACGTAATTTCACCCTTCAATTGTAAAATACTATCTGCTGAAGGTGATGGCAATCAAAGTACATATTACACACACGAGCATGGACACTGTATATTAGAGCACCTTATCACATTAGTATGCATACAGGGCAGCCAAACCCTGGAGAGCAACCCCAGGTTTTGATTTTAGAGCAAATCAGGTGCTGCTAAAATCAACCCGACCATTCATCACATTAATTTGGTTTAGCAGACACTGACCACTCGGTGTCATTAAAAGTCACGGCAACGGCTAAATTAATTATTTGATTTTAATTATTAAGTGCTGTGTTGTCTGTTGGTGCCTCCTAAATATTCAAGGTGTTACTGTGAGCTATAATCTTGTTAAATATTGTAGCAGTAATGTGAATGGATTGTTTATGTTTGCATGAAGTGATAGATAATGTTTATCCACTTTCCCATTTACTCTAGCCAATTGCCTGTTAATGCTGGTATCGGACACTAAGAGAGGGTATTCATTTCAGAATTGGCAGCGACACTAAGCACACTTCAAACTATGAGTGCTTCTGGTTGGATGTACAGCTGTTAAAAAATAACACATTCCGACTCAATTGATGTGTCTCTTTTGAATTAGTCGTACGTTGCTGTTCCATTTAGTGAATATCACTTTCACCGCTTTGTGTGAATGGTTTTATGACAATAGAGAACTTGTGCATCACGTAACCATTATATTGTAGGTTTATATTGCAGCATCAAAGTCTCTGACAGCACATCTGAATTCCCCAAAGAGAATAAAGAAATGCTTTTTTTTTCTTGTTAAGTTGGGAAAAAGAGAGTGTGATCAAGATAACCGAGTCTTTGCTGGACAATGACAGAGAAGGGAAGAGAAGGAAAGGTGTAACACGTTCTGAGGATACAAAGCTTCATTTTCATAAAGGAGACATATTGGAAACTGAAGCTTTTTTAACTTCTTTCAAATGGATTAGAGCCACCTGCCATGTGTTGTAAGATAAAGACTTCCGTGGTTCCAGCAGACTTTGATGTGCCTGAATGTACATGATGTCTGAATGTATTGTACAGCAACAGAAACTATACACAGTGCTACATGTGGTGCTGAAGATTCCCCATCAAAATGCAAAAAAAGTTTTTCTTTCTGTGTAATGCTAGGAGCATGACAGAAATGTAGCTCAGTGCTTACTGGAAGGACTCTCTCCCTACGAAGGGTCAAAATCCACACTACCAATCAGTCCTCAGGAATGTATGACACTGTCTGTGGTAGTAAGATAGCAGCGTCTGCTCTGCTGTGTAGGGTGCGCCTGTGTTCCTGTAATAATTCAGCCTCACATTGACATCAGACTTTACCAGAATATCCAGTAGTTTCTGTTTTTCTTCAACCTTTGACCTGTTTGCATACATTAAGTCATGAAGTCCAGTGCAGATGCTCACTTCAGTCGATCCAAAAGCAAATGTGTGTGGACCAAACCTACTTATGGGGCTGTATGAACACTAAAATCTATGTGTGCTGCTACTATTCATATGGGGACTAGACAACTCCACCCACCTATACCTAGTTTGACATATGCATTCAACAGGTCAGCAAAGTAGAAACTGACCAAAAGCAAGGTGGCCTTTGTGCTGACCGTACAAACCTTACTACACCAGCCAGCACTTGCAGGGCATTAGCACTGTGAGTTTCTCATTCACAACCATTAATCCTCAGCCCAGTCCTGAAGAAGAACTCATGCACATATACATCCAGCAGGTAAACCTGATGAATGGAGAGGGGAATACGCTGCAAATCTCATCCGCACCAGCTGAATTGAACAAGGTTTGATGCCTGAACACTTCTTCAGGAATACACACAAATAGCTGTAGTAGGATCCCGTTGATATGCTATCTTCCTAGAACAATTATGCAACCTTTCTGTCACTGCCCTTGTCATCCTTATGGGTTGTAGAAGTGAGTGCTTTGTGCTGATACATTAGATCTAAATGTTTCGTCGGCAAGAAGGATTGATTCTCCGAGACACTACTCGGACTCACTCTTTTATAGATGTAACTCGGATTTACTGAAAGGTCCACAAATTACTCACTCTCTTTGTTGAGGTCAAAGCAAATAGTTACACCACTTTAATTGCCTGTGACTTTAGAGATGTGCCAAATGTGCTTTAAGGACTTTTTTCGAAACAGCCTCAATAGCCAGAGCACAATCCCAGTGAGGGACACTGATCAGTTTGATCGGTGGACAATTCCTTAACACTCACTAGGAAATGCATCAAGACAGACTGTCCTTTCTCCAAACTCCTCATGCCAACAGAGACTTGCTGACGCACGCAATTGGACTTGAACTGGATTTCAAGAATCTGATAAGAATGTGAAAGAGTTCACCTCTCAGCAGAAGTACAACCGTAGAAATAATAATAAGTATAATGCAAACTATTTAAAGGATATACATTCTACATCTGTATCCACCCTGAGACACCAACCAGTCATTGTAGTTGTCAACACAGTGGTGTTTGAGGCAAGCATGCCTATATTTCATAAAAAATAATCAAAAGTGAATTAATAGGCAATGACACTTCTCCCACTATCAACACAGTGATGCACTGCAGTAGTATTTATAGAAATGGCAAGCACTTACTGGAGAAATATGCAAGACTACTACTGTAAACTGTATATACACATTAAATCTTCATGTTTTGTTTGATTATTTTACTTTTTTTTGACAAATTGGATTCACAAACAACAAAATGACCTTTATTAATAAGTGGTTGATTGCTGCTCACACAGCCTGTGTATAAAAATACCCATCCAGTCCTAGTTCAGTTTAGCTGGGTGGAGATTTTCTTTCCTGAGAACGAGTCCTGCTTGCTGGGCCAAGCTCAGTAGCCTGATCTTTGCTGCTCAGCAGCTTAAACATAAGAGCAAAGGGAATGGGTTTATTGTGAAAGGTCACTGCACCATAGGCCAATGGAGTGAAAGCTCAGAAGGGCAGTTACCCCACTGCTCATGTTTGGACACAAGAAACAGAGGAACATGTGTTACATTCATGGGTTACTGTAGCTATAACCTTGATAGTGTTCAAATGTTTTCAGTAATGAAATTGCCTCATCATCAGCAGGGCAAGCTGTCAGTGCCACAGCTCAGCTTGTGCTATGTTTTGTTTTACTGTTGTGTTTTTTTTTTTTTTTAAGGGAGCAGTGCTTCATTCTTGAGGTTTCACCATGAGGTCAAGCACACAGATATGAGTGAAGAGGTCTACAAAAAACAAGTGCTTGCTAGAAAACAATAATTAATAAATTACACATATTATATTACACATCAGTACGTTATTGTTAGTACCAAATAAAAGATGAGAGTAGGCCTTCTTCAACGATTTTGACCACAAAGCTTTATGGGAAAAAGTAGAGGAAAAGAAACTCATTATGAAGGCAATTTACTTTCTCTACTAGACAAACTCCTTCCAAACAGCTTGTTGCTGGAATAGGTAATAATATATGTAACAATTTTACTGTTAATAGTTATGGTTAAAAAACATACAGTGGCAAGAAAAAATATAATAGAAAAGTGTCTAATCTTTCATGTCTTTGGTCTTGAGAACAGCCGTAAAAACCTCATAGTGAAAGTAGAAAAAGTATGTGAACCCTTAGAATAATGACCTCAAAGAAGCTAACTTGCTTGTGCTAGCACACCTGGAATCTTTTTAAGAAAATTTGTTCATATGTGTGGACTAGAGCTACTTTGACTGACAAAAACCAAGCCTTGCCAAAAACACCTTTCAGAGGATCTATGATCAACAATGTACAAAACAATGTGTCTGTAAATAGAGACACAATGGGACTGTGGCTCATCTACCAAGAAGGGGGTGACCAGTCAAAATGACTCCAAGAGCACAACAAACAACCCTATCTATCTATCTATCTACAGTATCTATCTATCTATCTATCTATCTATCTATCTATCTATCTATCTATCTATCTATCTATCTATCTATCTATCTATCTATCTATCTATCTATCTATCTATCTATCACTACATTAGGAGTAAAAACTATACTGCACATCATCATGAACATCATCCCAATCGTAAAGTATTGTGGAGGAATCATTTCAAAATGTGAGAATGTCTGTTCGTCAGCTGTAGAAGTTGGGTGATGCAACAGGATAATGACCCAAAACACACACAGAATGGCTTCAGAAAAACTAAATCCACCATTTGGAGTGGTCAAGTCAGAGCCCAGACCTCAACTCAATAGAAATGCTACAGAGCGACTGGAAGAGAGAGACACATACACACGAGGCGTCCAAAGAATATGACAGAGCTAAAGAAGTTCTGCAGAAAGAATGAGCTGAAATTCCTCCTGAACTATGTGCAGGTCTAAGCCACAGCTACAGGAAGCACCTGGTTGAGGTTTTTCATGCCAAGGGGGGTTAATTCCAAGGGCTAACATACTTTTTCCACCAGCACTATGAAGTTTTTTTCGTTGTTCTTATTTAACATGAAAAATAAGAATGATTTTGTGATTATTTTAGGTAGAGTTCCAGTTTTGAGTTTAAAATGTCTCCCTCAGTTACACACTGACTAACTGGACCATCTTATGATTGTGTTTTTAGGACAATAATGGCTCATTGATGGCATCTAATGAGCTGTTAAAATATTAGACCATTGCTAGAAGTGGACAATATTTGTGGGCACAATACATCACAGATAAAAATAGTTTATTTTAACTAGATATGTTGGTAAAGCTTGCTTAATTCATATGTAGTGACATTTGTCAATTCAACAGTCAGTTCTCTCTCTCTCCATACTGCTGTGACCCAGAGATCAAGTATTGACCACAAAAGGTATTAGAATTCAACATTTTTGCGTTGACTGGTGGCATTATTTTATTAATGATTTAGTACTGAACTTTGCATTGTGCTGACACCAGAGATGGGGTAGCTAAGCTGTGAATTAAACCCCAAATCCCTTCGATTCCCCCTGGCTGGCAGTCTGCTCATCACCATTACTTATTCACCAGAAATAAAAAAAGGGACTTCCAGTGTGGTAGCGGCCTTCTACATACACTATATCCTCCGAGTCTTTCCTACCTGTTATAATCCTGCATAATGGAAAAGTGGAATGTCACCTTGTGTGAGAGGCAGCTGATATCTCTCAGCAAGCAGAAAAAAGTCATTTAGCACAAGTGCAGATCACATTTAATTAGACGAGAGGATTTAAATTGCCATGCATCAAACACTGCGGATGACCAAAACGGAAAAAACTTGGGCCACGGGCCAGATTCCATGAGCTCTTCTATAACCCATCAAAATCCCTTGAGCTACGGGGGTCAATAAGTCAGAACACAGCCGCCTTAATTAACGATGACCATAGCTGGGAGGTGCCCAGAATTTCAATGCCTGCCACCTGCATTCTAGTGAAAAATTAGGGAAATGTACAAATTAGCAACTTTAGTTACAAAATTGCTGTTACTGCTTTATTCAGAGCGAAGTTTCATTTGGAACTGTCCAGAAATGTGCCATTGATCTCCATCTAATTTACAGGATAGTTCCACAAATATCTTATACACGTGATTCTATCTCAGATGATATTAACACATGATTTCATGGTGTCTAAAATGTATTGGATGTTTCTAGTTCACTAATAACTCCAACCCAGGTATGGTTGGGTAATTTTTTGATACATGCTAACCTGTCAGAGCAGGCGAATGTTTTCACCATTTAGCTGCCACCTATTGTTGAGGAGTGATTTCACTTTCATTATGCTTTGCAGAGACATCAATAATAGCCACACAGCTGTCAGAGTCCATTAAGACACATCTACATAAGGATGGGAGCAAATATTCATAGGCATATCAGTTTTCTGGGAACCACTTGGTGAGATGGATTGGAATGACACAGAGATGAACTCCCTTTTGAATCCATTGTGAGCCAGGAACTGCCACGTTGGCTCAAGGTAAAATATCACCCACACATGTACACACATATTTAACAGCACACCACACACATCGAGTTATTCATATACTTCTCAGTCATACGACAGCTTTGCTTCTACTTGGGTATGTTTTCCTGAGAGCCTGTTTTGGAGTTGTGCCATTGCAGAGAAGCTGTAGAGGCTGGACATATGGAATCACTGATTCTCTGGAGGTTTGTTTGGTGTTTCAACATATTAATTTTGTCAATATTGAAATTAAAGAACTGGAGAAGAGAAGGCATAGATGGGAATGATTGACATGTTTAGGACTTGCAAGTGTTCAGAGAACTGACTGACAGAGAATGTCATACTAATTAGCAATCAAATTGATCATTATATATATATATATATATATATATATATGTGTGTGTGTGTGTGTATGACTGTATCTACATATTCTATGTCTGTATACAGCAGTTAGTTAGGTTTTTATTCACAACAAATGATTAGCAACATGTACCTGACTAATTGTGAATTTCCTTGGCATTATTTTTTTGCAGCTTTCAGTTTTGTGTATAGCTGAAGTTAACCAATGATGTGGAATACATTAACATTGTTAAGCGTGACATAAAGGGAAAATGACAATACCTATTTGAAAAGAAACACAGTTTCCAAACAAAAAAAACAAACAAAACAAAACTGAATGTACTGTAGAAATACACAAATATATTATAAAACTGTGACACAACTGCACCTGAAGCAATGTTTTCATTCATTAGAAGGACAGTGCTCTGTACAGTTTACAGGAACTTGCCCCATTGTTCTTTATTCACATTTGTAACATACCAAACCCAAACAAGCAAACTGAGTTAGCATGCACTGACATTATTGCCTAGATAGCTCCATAGCCTTGAGCAGTCTGCATAACGAGAACAATGTCTTCTTGATGGTGTCATGATTACTGCATATTGTTTTCAATAGACAGTTGTAAGTCTCGCTGTAAGGTTTACATGTGTTGTACTTACATTAATATTCAAAGGCCTATTGCCTTTATTGTCTGAGCTCGGCATAAAAAAGGAAAAAGAAATTAATGTCCTGTAACAGCATAACACTGGATCAAATCCCAGATGGAGGAGAATTGTTACAATGACTAAATATCCCAGCTCACATCCAGGTGTCCCTGGAAGCACTGGTATTGACCATCACAACAGTGCTACAGCGAGAACAAGCTTCCCTGTGGGGCCCAGATGAGTAAAGAGCTGTCAAGCATGACTCCCCTAAGTGTTAATAGACCCCCTACCTGCAACTATCTCCAAGTCTGCATCTAGCCTCCAGCTGGGTTCTTCGAAGCTCTAGCAGTAGAACCCTGTTTCAATATTCACCTTCATCTCAAGAAATGAACCAGCTTGAAGTTGCTTCTCTGAAATGGATGGTGGATGGTTTCACTTCTGCAAATGCAACAGAGGCAATTTATTATTGCTAATGGAACATCAATTAGCAAATTTAGAAACAGTACAATATGTAATGTGTGCAACTTTATGCAAGTATGCTTGTATTGGTAATGTTTATACCAATAATAATTTGGCTTGTGCCTGTTTATTCAATCGTTTTACAGTAGGTCTACTTATGTGGTTTATACTAATTATTACACAGCAAAATCTCACAGTGTTATATAGTCAGTAAATCTATTTATTTGAAAAAAAAAAAAAACATTTTGATTGAGGTAAAGACAATTTTGGCCTTCAGCATAAAAAAGGAACTTGTGTTGAAGTAGATTTCTGTGAGTGTGAATAGTTTGAGGTTGCAATGGCTGAATACATAGTGGCTGCCATTGGCCACAGACCCATGGTTACACAGACATAAACTTTGCTCTAAACCAATAGAGTTGCTTTATTCAAAATAAAGTATGTGTCTGGAGATTCAACTGACCAAGATTGTTCTCAGACTGTTTAATAAATCACATAAAGACTATATTCAATGTGATTTCAAAAGATACTTTGAAAAGAAAGTATTGAAAAAAGATACTGCAAGACAAAAATAGGTAGGCTGGGAACTATAGATTTAGCTGAAACTTAGTGTCTAGGTAACATATCAGTATTTCCATAAAATAGAAAGAAATAGCCCAGTGAATAAATAAAGGTGAGTAAATAACCCTTGTTGTTGTTTATACTATGACTTTTCAGCAGTAGCTTTAACGACTGAATGGATTTCCATTTTGTTATTGCCTCTTTGTATATAAGTGTATTGGTAGTGGGAGAGCCTGCCATTTACCTACATATGTTGGATTGAAGTCACCCACCTATGTATAAGGAATTGAGAGGAACTGATGCATGTAATCCAGAGTTACTGTTTCTAGTCATATATAATTGTTTACCGTTCTCTCGTCTAAAGCCATATTAAATTACTGCCACTCAAACTCAGCTAATTACCCATCGGATGCTCACAGAAGTAGATTAACTGAGGTTTGAAAAGTTTCTATTGACTCTTTCTCACATTTCTTCCTTTGCAGGGAAACCTGGTCACCAGTCCATTTGATTTTCCTTGAATCATGTTGATTGGTTAACTGACAGGCTAAAGTAAAGAGTTTAAATATGTACACTCAGATCACACACCACAGTATAGTCAAACATTTTAACTTAAACTATTAAACAACATTTGAAAAACCAAGGGAAGAACTGCACACTGCATGACAGAGGCTGTTTTTGAAGACCTTGCCACAAAAATGCACAGAAGCAACCATTTAAAGACTCATTATGCAGCTTAATGACTTTCAGTGGTTTCAGGACAGGTTTAGCAAAGCTGCTGAATGAGTTTTAAATGGCAGAGTTGGGCTGCAGGGGAGAGCTTTTTTGTCCAAGTTGCTGTATATGGAACAAGTGAGACTTGTTTTGTTAACAATATTATGACCAGGTGAAGGTACATGTTTGTAGTAATTAAGTTAGCGATGAGAGTCGGGGGTTTCTTATCTTCTTATCCTCCAACATCCCTTATGATTTAATTTTTGGCCCTAACTTTAGCAAAATTCCCTTCCTGCCATGCCTTCATTAAAGCCATCTTATCTTCCCTTTCTCTCGCCAAAATCCACCTACCGATTTAAACAAGGGATTGTAGCTCTAATTGGGAAAACAGCGATTGTAGGGTTTCAAAAGTGACTGTGGAAATCTTGCAGTTCTACTGCATATATTTCAGCAAATTCATCTGACATCCATTTTTATAAGTGTTCAGAGAAATGCCCATTGCAGAGTGAGTTAAAGCTCTGCATTGACCACAATGAGACTTGAGTCTTTGACATTCTGGTAGGAATCTCATTGAACTCCTCTTTCTGGCTACCTGTCAGGGCATATCTAACATTGGCCTTCCAACTAATGAGAAAACTCTTCCACTTGATATTTTTTAAATTCTAAATTATTTTTGGCTTCACTAGAGCAAGACTTGTGTGAACCAAACGGCTGTCTATTATTTATAGTACATGGCAAGAAAAGAGTTGAAAGCTAATGCCTCCTGTTGGGTTGTTGATTCTCAGTGGAATAATCAGTAGTAGCATGTCTTTCACATTTTTCTTTTTTCCAGGAATTTGATCCAGTGTTCAGCGATGCTATTAAAAACATGTAATAACTGTGTAAACCAATCGCTGGCCAACTGTCTGATTTTGACAGCTTTGCACATTAGGGCTATTGTGCATGGCACTGTTCTAGTTCTCTGTTAAAGTAAATGTACAACGTTGGTGATCACATATTGTCTTTGGGTTTAATGTTGTGATTTCTCAAACAGAACAGTAAATGAACACCATCCAATCAGCGTGGGACAACGCACTACGAGCAGAAATCATTCACAATGAATAATGTTGTAATACAATACAACACAACACAATACACAGCTGAACGAATATCAACTTCAAAGTCTTTCTTCTTTTTTAGAAAATACATATACAGACGTACCCACATACTTCCAAAATGTACAATTTCTCTGATGACCACTTTTCTACAACATGATGAGTCACTCGGTAATCAACATGAACGTCTCTGTTGAATAGGGCCAAATGATATCCTTCCCTGTTAGGAGCTTTGTGATTGACTTATATGACTGAGCTATTACATTCACAGGAGCTGTGGCTTAACAGCTAGGGAAATTTTATAGATAGAGTCATAGGTTTCTTTACTTTACCACTGAAGTTTACATTGAGGTTTAATTGCACAGAAACCAAAGGTCTGTTGCGGCTCGCGTGACGTGTTTCTCAGAGTTCATCAGCTTTTAAAACTCAAACACAAGTGATAACAGGAAATGTAAAAGGGTAGAAAAGTTTCCAGCAAAGAGAAATGCTTTGATACTTCTAGGCGTCGAATGATGAAGATAGTGAAAGACGACACGGTTCTGCAGCATGTGAATAGAGCTGTGATTCGAATAGTTGTTCACGATGAAGCCTTCAGACTTAAACAACTGGAGCTTAAACATGACTTCTTTCATCTATTCAGTTGTGTCGTGGTATATGCTGGAGAATGGAATGACACTGAGAGTCGTGTATGTGCTGCAAACACAATACCTTTGCTACTGGCTTTATCTGTAGCGTCTGAAATCCATTACTGGACCTACGGGGTCTTTGTAGTATTACAAATAATCATGAATAATTCAAATACTTCTGTATGAGGTGACTTTAATATGTGGCAACATTTATGTACTGTTCTGTACCCTGAACCACTCATGTATTGTAACACTGTCTGCTAGAAATTACATTTCTCTACAACAAAGACCCAAAAAGATTTTATAAGGGAACGCAATTGATACTGAATTATACTTACAATTAACATAATAATATGTTGATAATTACTAAAAGATGATTTTTGTTTATAATGTATGGCTCCTCTAACTTAATCCCTGATTTGTTTCTTTGTTGGAAAAAATATGGTATGCCATGCTCAGATGTAAGAGTGTCTGCCCTGTTTTATAGTCAGCTTGTCAGAGTACATTATTACAAGCCTTATTGGTTCCCTGATTTTCATTTAATCTGCTTCCGAGATGCATTATTGCTCACCTTTTATGGTCTCATATTGTTTTATTGAACATGCATTGTGCTTCTCTGGTAGTGCTAGCTTTTATGGCAGTGCAGTAAATTCCACTCTTTTAAGATGAAATCTTGACTTACTTCAAAAAAGTTGGTGCTGAGCAGCACAGAGGGCACAGGCTAAATTTGGAACATGCTGTGTGGTGAGGTGTGGTTTAGTGTAAGGTTCACAGAATGTAACAGCCAACTCGGGTGGAGTGGGATTTATTTAACTGATATCTGCTGCACAGCAAACCACTTGAGCTTCACACTATGATCCAGGTGCTTTCACCATGGAGGCTCAATAATGACACTGATAAAAGTTCAGCACTTATTGGTTGTCTTGCTCTGCCTTGACACATCCTACTGCATGCACACATAAACTATAAAGGCGACATTAATGTGCCTCAGGATTTAAGGAGCTGGCGGGCTGATGACATTTCACCTGATGTCATAAATGAACACATCTCAGATTCTGATAATGCCAGTTTTATAAGGAACAGCTGTTAACACATAGGACAGCATTCATCATTCATCAACAATCGTTATGCATCTGTGCTTTCTGTACCTCATGCCTACTACATCATCATAGTGCCTACAATTATCAGTTTAATACTATAAATTAAACACTACCCTGAGATATCTGACAGAAGACGTCTAGTTATGGTAGATCAAAACAAAAAGATCCATCATCTATGGTAGCCTGTGTTGAGTATAGAAACCTGCTTCATATGTACTGAACAGAGAAACATTCTTTAGAAAGTCAGCTCTGATTAAATGTCACTGGGTGTTTCCTACAACTGGTTTTATAGCAGTAATATTGCACTACAAACCCTGACTGTTTTGGAGTATTTTTTATTGTGATAGTTATTTTACAACAGTAACAGACTTTCTAGTGAGTAAATCCGGTCATTTGGAAATCACACAAAGCTAAATTACTGACATTTAATTTGTAGCCAGCCTCTAATTTTGCTCTCTTCCAGTGTCCTATTAAATAACAGTTGCATCCAATTGTCCCTGAAGTGTCAGCCACTTTTTTTTTTTTATAAAAACTGTGTTATTACTGTAAATATTGTATATACTGAACTGCAAACTAACAATTGCTTGTTAGATCAAGATCTGTTTAACAAGACTGCTACTGGCTTATTAATTTCACAGCTTTGGAGTTGGGAGCAGAATCCCAAAATACATAGAACAATTTGCCCAATAGCCTGTTGTCTCAGGGTCAATATCACTTTATTATAATTTTATTTTTTATCTCTTTGCTCTTTTCTTGGCTTTAGTTGTACTGTAACCACACCTAATACAATCTGCAATAGCAAGCATTATATATCTATAAAATCACAATCTAGCAAGATTTTTAGTCTTATTAAACCTGTAATCAGTAAATAATATACTTAGTATAGTTCTGTATTTACTAAGTAGTTCCTTATTAACATAATTATTTGAAGATTACTCTGTTGTTCCTGACACCTCAAGTAAAGTGAAGCATCATAATACGGAAACACAGATATTTCCCCTAAGGTGGAACAAAAAAATGTAAATAATGTTAAGATAATTCTAAAGTAATGAAGTTGCTAATATAACTTATAATTGTTTCTTTGAAGGACACAAAAAGAGATGATGAGATATGAATAAGTCGATACTATTTCTCAGTGGCAGAATAAAGGCAGAGATAATCAACGTTGACCTAAGAAGAAAGTAGTTGTGACTTCGTACACATGAACTACGATTATTTCCCACCATTCATTAATAGAGTTGCCTACTGTAGTAATACAGTAATTCTGTTGTCAAGTAGCAGAAACTGATTCATTAATCATAAATGATGTCGTCCTTGATGGATTCCTCACTTAAACCTCAGTAATGTGGACTATATTGCTGAACCTGCTTATACCTTAAAACAAACGTTTTCCACTTTTTATGTTAATTAATCTAACATAGATCAACTCAAACATGGACGTAGGCAAAATCTGGCAAGTACTCCCCCGGAGTACATACAATCATGCAACCAATGATAGCTATGAAGGTATTAGGAAAGACTATTCTTCAATAGATAGCTGAAAAACCTTTTTTTCAAGAGACTTTAAAGAGCTACAAATTCATAATGTCAAAAGAGGGAGTACAGAAAATATTACTAACAAGCTCCCTGATTTCCTCAAGAATTGACATAGCAACCAGTAAATCACGGTCAGTTGTGCTTTATGGGAATTATTGGCTCACTTGGAGCACATCACTGACCAAATTCACCTACGCTGAAACTGCACATTATATAACAGGGTATTAACCACAAATTGTCAGTCAGCTGTAGTTGGGGTCCATAAATATTATTACATATCAGTGATAAAAATATTCCTTTGTTTGAATTTAAGTCATAAGTGTGCACTAAAATGAGGAAATACTTTGGTGCATTAAGGGCAAAGGGATATTCAAGGGGTTGTGTGCTGGAAGAGTAGGATTCACATAATTATAATCATGGAGAGCATATTTAAAACTACTGTGCTAAAGTGGAATCCTATGTCAATCTTTAAACACCTTGTCTAAGTGCAAAGGTAAGTAGTATGCATGTGTTTCTGTTTCATTTTTTCAGTATAAAATCGTATCTTAATCACCTGTACTAGAAGAAGAGCTGCTCAGGTGATGCCATTCGTCCATCTGTTTTGCAGAGACCTTCTGTTGATATTTACTCGATGTCAGTGAGATGTATTCATTGCAACTGCTTCTCGTGCTCAGGAGCCCTGGCCCCAGTCCTGCGTGTAGGGGAGTTTTTTCACAGTGAGAAGAATCATGTGGACGTATAGATCAAAAAGTGCATTCTCAACTGATAAAGAGAAAGATAAATAGGCTCAATCCAATAGTACTTCTGGAAGGAGCTGTGGGCTTGAGGCATTCAAAAGCCGCCCACCCTCTTCAATAAGCCATGAGCAGACGAATGGACTGTTCTCCCATTCCAGGCTGATTGGTGCTGACAAACTATAGATCACCTGTGAGGGAGCAGCACCCTATTTCACCAGGACTTGTCTCACTCTATTCCTCAGCCACTGGAATCACTCTGCTCCAAGACAAAACGACAAGTCACGCCTTTTGTGTGACTTTGTGATTTTTTTCACCCTCACAACCAGTTTAGTTCAAATAAAAGGTACTTTTTTTTTATGGCTGCAGTAAATGTATTGCGATCATGAGCAGGAAAACCCTCCCCCTTGTAGAAATAATTACAGCTTTTTTTCTTTTGTGCTCTCTATCGGCTCCGTCCTTACATCTGAGCGTACTTGCGAAGGTAAATTTAGATGAGTTCTTTGTTGATGCTTTTGTGTTGAAATGAGCTTGTGTTAATTGGAGAGAGGACTTGTTACATAAGTGAGAAATTCTCCACTGATCTCAGTTTGGTTATATCTGACATCACTCTTTGTCTGTGTGGGTGATGAAAGCTGAAAAGATGAAAAAAAAAAAATGATTAAAAAAATATAATCACCACATGCAGAGACTGTGGCCAAATTGTGCTAATATACAGTATCTAATGTATGAACCTGCAAGAATCATCCAGTTGAGAACATATGACAAATGATGTAATGACCCACTCCCACAATAATTATTTCGAAAAACAAACAAACAAAAAAACAGCTCATTAGAGGCAAAAAAAAAAAAAAAAAAGTGCCAAGCTTTAACAAAGAACGGTTGGTTTAGTAGCTATCAGAGCAGTTTTATTTGTAAATGATGAAAATAGCCTGTGAACTACAGGCAATGCCAAACTTATCAATTGGATAAATTGCATGATTTTTATCCTGTTAATATATCCTTCAAACTCATTTTTAATACATCTTTTATTGCCTCGGGCAAAACTGTGTTCCTTTGATCCTCTGCAAGTCTCTGCATAAAGGATCATAAGGAATTGTGCCATTAGGATTAGGCGAACAGCTTCTTTTATCAATTACATCAAAGTTTCAGCCAGTGCCCATTAAAGACATGCTCACACAGACACACAAACATACAAATACACATGCACGCCATTTAATTCTCTGGACGTCCAAAAGATTGTTGGTAAAAATAAGGAGCGCATTTTTGTACTCCACTCAATGTCTGCATAGTAATCAGCTTGTAAATTTGGGTTGAATCACAAGTCAATCCTCAAAGCATCATGCTTGTTAGACCCATAGGCTTGAGGCTAGGAGCTTGGAAGAAAGCCAGGGGCATTTAAAAACAGTCTTCTATCCAAAGAAAGGATGAAAGCTTACTTTTAACTCCTGCTATGCTGCCAGTGTTGAAAGTGCACTGCTGACACTGTTGCTGTGTTCTCTGCAAACACGCTGAAATGTACACCAGCCGTAGATGACACTAATGATAATAAGCAGCAGGGAATGTCGTGTTATCACCAAATTGTGCTGACACTCTCTTATTAGCGACTGCAAATCTAGCTTCTCTTTACCGTAAAAAAAGAATTTTACAGGAAAAGCCCGACTTTTACAGTACCCGATCAAGACGGGATGTGTGCAACAGTGTTTACAGTAAAGACTGCCAGTTGAATTAACACTGCTTTGAAAAGATGTAAAAAAGCAACAACCTATACAATGCCCTCGTGAGATGGTAAATTTTATGATGGCGCCCTCGGTGTTGGGCATTCATTGAATAAAATCCCTCATGACTTGTTATGGCAGCTAAGCGGAGATGGATCACCCGCTCAAAACAGATGTCGCTGTCGCAACACAGGGCCCCCTGAAAACAATGTGATCCTCCAGGAGCAACTAAGGCACTAACAAACACAAACACAGACGAGCACACACTGATCGTAACATATTACGTGGATGAGCCCCACCCCGACCCCCCCTCGGCCTGTAGACTACGCACACATGCATGAACACGCTCCTTTTATGTGATTTCACAGTGCACACACATAAATGCAGCCACACACAAAGGGATTTTGTTGGCACACAAAACGGACATCACCCAAGCTTTATTTGTTTGCGTTTTATTCTCGGTGCCGCTATGGCAGAGACGATATCACACAGTGAAGAGCTGTTGATAAAACCCGCTCAGCATGCCCTGTAGTGTTTATTTTGGTATGAAAGGTAAGGCCTCGCCATGTTACAGACTGCAAGTTCCTGTAGAGCAAATATATCCTTAAGTCAGTAGACGTGTTCCACTTCACATTTGTCTGTTGGAGTTTTTCAGATTAAGAACACCACATGGCAATAGAAAAGGATAGAATATGAAATCGGGCATACTCTAAAAACTTGATAAACCTAGGAGCTTGCTCCTAATGAAGAGGCATCTCATAGGGGACCATTTTTATTCCTTTTTTAATATCCGGTTTTACTTTAGAAGTTCAGATGCTTGCATGTTTTGTAAAGTCACCATTGTCATGGGAATAGAAGTGGAGCACATGCACAAAGAACTAAATGTCAACCTCCCTCCCTTGGGTAAATGACTCACATTGTGTTTAGAGACTAAAGTAGAAAGGTGTGTAATAGACCTAAGTTGGACTCGAGTCAGAATTTGATAGTAGCTGGCCTATAAAAACATTTTGTCTAAGCATTCTGTTCACATTTTAAACATTATAAAATTACATCTTCATTTAATTAATAGTGTTTGGTCCTGTATGTGGAGAAAAGCAACATGAGCACACGTTAGGCTGCAGGCCTTCAAGCCTGAAATCTTAGATTAAAGTCCATCTCTCCTCAACAGGACGGACTGTGCTATGAGCTCTGTGTGCAAACTTCCCTCATTGTCTCTTTTGTGCGACGTGTAAAATGAGAGACAATTTGCATTATGTGGCATTGGTAAAGGGATTAGCAGACATGATTTATGCTCGACAGACATTTATCGTTCAAAGCAAATGAGCTTCTTTTCTCAGAGGAACAATGGAGGACTGCCTGACTCCTCCCTTAATCTTTATGAACAAAAAGGGCTCACTAAACTGGAACTGCGGGTCCATGTAATTCAGACCTTGATTAAGCCACTTCTCCTAATTTTACATTAGCCTGGCATTCTGCTACCCCAGTTATGAACATTAATCACAGTTATCATTAGCCAATCAGAGGCCAAAACTGATGCTTTTTGTTGGTTATTGTTCAGAAAAGAAAACTAAAGGTTTAAATCAAAGGTTTTCTTTGTCTTTGAAATAGTTCGGAGAAGCAGAGACAAGTAAGAGGAAAACGGTTTTGTTCTTTTGTTCTTTCTTTTTCTCTTTGTCCATAAAGCCATTTGTAGACCACGAGCTGAAGGTGCCTTTCGTTTTTCAGAAATAGGCAGTTGCAAAAGGGGAAAAAAAAAAAAAATCCTACTGTTTACTACTGTCCCTTTTGAAAATGATTTGTTGGAATTGGTCCCTGACACAGCTCCAGGATATTTTGTCGTTAACATCCAAGATCCGAAAAGGTTTTTGACCTCCTCCTCCTCCTCCTCCCATCCCTTCTCTAGCACAGCACACCTGCACCACAGATCTGAAAACACACACAGTAACTCCAGTTTGAAATACCAGAGTGACAGCGTTAATGTTTTTTATGGACTGTATTTTGTACATTGTTTGTTCTCCACATATCATCATCAGAGGCTTGTTCGTAATCGCAGCGAGACCAACGGGACGTCAGAGTCAAAAGAGTCAAAATGATTGGCATGACTTTCAACCTCAGAGGTGGGGTTTGGCGCTGAAGTGTGGGTGGGAGGAGGAGTGTCCTGGATGTTAACACATGGCATAGTACTCAGCCAGGGAGATTAATGGTTCTGACTGCATCAGCCCAGTGACTGGGGATCAGAGGATGTAATTGGGTTGAGACCAGATACGGGCATACGAGACAGCTGCTCATAGCAGGAGCCAATCACGCGCTCTCATCCCTGCCACACTTCCAGTTGTTCGCCACCTCAGGTAAAGATACTTGAATCTCTTGTGCATGGGACAAGCTGCTTTGAGATTTTGTTCTTGATTACTTGTCTTATGTTTGAAGAGGTTCTTTCCAAAATCAAACATTCATTATTTTTGGAGTCTTTAGAACTACACTGAAAAAGATCAATCAAAGGGTTATTATCACGCTGAAGAACTATTTGCACAAATATAAAAACAAAACGCAAAAAACAAATAAGAGTTCAGAAAATATACATTGTATTTTTTTATTTTTAACACTGATTTACATAAATGTATGAAAGATTCAAATACAACATGAAAACTGATATTGTTTTAAATGCATCAAGAAGCTGTGTGTGCTGATGGAGTGATTTGGGGCACCTACTGTACAATTTAAATATGTTATTTATCATATTCTCTCTTTCTTCACTGTGTGAAATGCTCGGCCTGTAGCTCAGGAGGGAAAGTGGGTTGTCCACCTAATAAATGGTTTGTCAAAGACGTGTTTTTGTTCCCACATGTCGGAGGGTCCTTGAGGTATGACCCTAAGCTGCCCTTGGTTTGTGTTTCTTACATTTGAGTCACATTTAATAAACTGTCTGTATCCTGTTATTTATATTAATACATAATGGGTTAAACTCATCAATAAAGGATCTGGTAGGTATGTTTCTCAGTTGTGAGGTGCAGTACAAATAGTACATATAGATAGGTGGTAGTTTAACCTCAACACACCTGTGATTACAATAATCTTTATGTGTAAAAATTCTACATAGCTCTACCTAAACGAAGTTATAATCTTTATCTCAAAACTAGCCAACTTGAAATGAGCCGGTCTTGCTCTTTTGACATTGTCACGCTCTCCTAATTCTAGGAAAGTCCCCGCTCTGATCCCAGCTGTAGTAGGAAAAGAAATCATGTAAATTTATTGGTGACATTGAGATGGTTCTTTGCTATTCAAATGAGGCCTGCCTCGTCAGATGCTAAAAGGTACCGCGTATTGGCTTGTAGCGGTAACCTACCTGCAAACAGCTGTGACCCCATGCAGGAAGTCAGACATCCCACTTCCTGTGGCAAGCTGTGCCGCTGGCTCTCTTGGCCAAGGATGGTTTTCTAATTGGTGTCCTCTCACCCCTTTACACTGAGATGCTCCTGCCTGACAGGTCTTGGCAGCAGGAGGAGATGTCCTTGGGGGAAAAAAAAGTCTGATCTGAGAAAATGCCAGAGTACAACATTTTAGAAAAACGTCCCTCAAAGTCTTTTCAGAAAGTAAACTGAGGGGGAGTTTTTATTAAATATAAAGAACAATGAAAGGATTCCATGTGAGCCTGTCACGAGCTACCTGATAACGATGCGAGTGTGACGCTTTGAAAGGCAAACTGAACTTCTTCATTGTGTGAGCCGAGTGCCTGCTAGTTGAAGCGATGGTATTCAGTCAGGCAAATTTTATCTTTGTATGCAACATGCTTCGTCGCTAGGTATGCGGCGTTGATAAAGCTGATTGATAGAGCTCATCCAAGGTTTCGCCAAATTGTGTGTAGTTAAAAGAATTGTCTGTGATGAAAGTGGAGATTTTTTTTTTCTTTTCTCCTTTTCTATCATCCCGACTTTGTTTGGATATGTTGTATTCAGTATTATCGAAGTAACATGTTTCTATAAACAAATTAAAAATTAAATGCTAGACAAATGTCAACAAAAGTGAAGGTGTTTTATAATAATATAATAATAATAATAATAATAATAATAATAATAATAATAATAATAATAATAATAATAATAATCCAAGCAAAAGCAAAAAAGTATTCAGAACCAATCAAATAAAACATTATACATATATAATATAAACTAGTATAGTATGTAAGAATAATGTTACCAGCTGCCTTATGTTATTAGGTTCAAAGACATATTCACTGTTACACATACAGTGAATATAAAGACCTTCAGTGTGTCTGTTAATTAACCATTTACCAAAGCACAAGTCATTCAGATAGTCTGCAAAAGAAAATTAAATGGCCAGTATTTGTTTCTTAGATGTGCTCATACATAAGAGTCACGTTCCTTTATGATTCATTTGGTGCACTTTTGACTTCAGGTTCAGGTCTGGATCGCACACCCTCCAGCGGTCCTTTGATGATTTCGTTATAGTGGGTGTCTGGTAGAGTAAGGAGAACCATCTGCAGCTAAATGTCAGCAAGATCAAGGGGCCGGTGGTGGATTTCCGACAGAGCGAAAAGCTACTGACACCTGTCATCATTCAGGGTGAGGAGGTGGAGATGGTGCAGACCTACAAGTACCTATGTGTGTACACAAACCGAGCCGCTCTAACAAAAGGGAGCCATCGTACAAAAGAGGGCAGTGCAGACTATTAGTCAAAAAGATGCTCTTCAGGTCTAATCCAGCAGCTGAAACCAGGTCACTGTGGTTTCTGTCTATAAATTTAGAAGTTAGGATCAAAGATTTAAATAAAGACTGCTGTAGATTTGCTGTACTGCTGCTATTTTACTCCTCTTCCTCTATTTTATATGTTATGCTACATTGTCATAATTTTCAAACTGGAGTTTAACCTGCTGTATAGTTGAAACCATCTATTTTTAATCTTCTATGCATGTATATTTATGTATTTATTTCCTTTCATTTGCTCTATTTGTATTGCTTTTAATTTTCTTCTCTGAAGTATCACGTTGCTATTTTCTGTAAGGGTGTCCCCACGGTGATTATTACATTTCCATCTTATCTTATCTTACCAATCGCAAAACACAACATTTCCTAACTCAAGCGTCTGCATCCAATATAGAATCCAATTGTATGAGCATAGATAGTGCAGTAAGAGTTAATGCAACAGAGGAATCCAGTGTATGGGAGACACAACATCCCTGATATCCATGGTTTTGATATTGTGTGCACTAGTGCTGCTTTCAGCCTTTATCTGATGATGCTTAGAGGAAAAGAGTACTATCTATATTGTTAAAGCCAAAGCCTGTGGGCATCAAACACCAAAATGTCAGGGTTTGGCTAAATTCAAAGGATAAATTATTCATATGGCCCCAGTAAACGCTGTGCTTGAGGTCACCAGCAGGCCTCACAAGCAAAGGAGAACTTGACAGGGAGCAGCACACGAGTAGTCTTCTAACCCCTGTTAGGAAGAGGAGGGGTCATCACTGAAGCAGCTGTTCAAGCTAGTGGAGGAAGTGACCTGCTCAGTAAACCATAAACAAGTGTGGAGCATATGCAAAAAAGGCTTCTGCGCCGTACACAGAGTCGGATTTGGCAAGATAGCGTGATCACCTTGGGGAGGTGATGAAACGAGATGAGAGAGGCACGCCAAGTCAAACACACTGATGTCACTGCAGATTTAAGAGTGCGTTTGATCCCGCTGATGTACCTAACATCATGACAGGAATCTTTGCCACCACCTATCAGATGACAGGAAAACAATCTCGGGTCAAATGAAACAAGATGTTGTTGATTGGGTTACGCTGTGGGTATGAAAGAGTAAAAGAAACGTCTTTTTTTTTCTCTCCCAAGCTTAGAGGATTACAGACACACTGGGACAAAAGACTAAGAGAGGTGACAAACATTTGATTGTAGAATCCATCTGCTGGAACTAACACTAGATACTGTACATATGATGACTTATTGCAGATTATTTAAACATTAAGGTTCATCCTAAAGGAAAGAAACCCTGTTTCAGCTGTTATCCTTATTTGAGAGGTAACTTCAGTTTCTTCTGTAGTCTGAGAAAGACTGAAGAGCTCATATTCTGTGTTGTTACATAGTTTGACTTGACAATTAGTATGTGTTATTTTGATGATTTAAAAACATTAGCTCATAAAATCGACGCCGCCATTAATACACAGTACAGTATATACGTATGCAGAATTGCAAATTGCCTTTCTCTCCATCTCTGTGCATATGTCGTTTGGATACTCATGCTGTACACTGTGTCAATGTCTGCAACATACCCAAAGCTTTGTTGTGCTAAAGAGAAGAGTTTTATTGAGCCAATTAATCCCTGAAGGCAAAAACAACCTCTTCCCACCCTGAAAGACCTTTTTCTTTCAAAAACACAAATTGTTATATTTCTATTGTGCATCTCTGTAGCAGTGACAAGGAAACCAATGCTGACCTTCATTTAGACCAAAGAATGACAATACTGGAGAGGAATAAGAAAGTGAGTAGGGAAAAGAAAAAAAAAAGGAAAATCAATAGCTCATTTTCTGCTTTTTTGTATAGGGATTCTGATGTTTGCTGAGATAAAGGTCGACAAGCCTGAGAGATCTCTTGCACCGTCTTAGCTTGAACAACCCTGAAATTGCTATTGTGTCCATGGCAATTTAAAACAGAGAAATCTGATTCTGCCCTATAGCCTTTAATGTGTCTTATGGAATTAAGGCTCAGTTTTGTTTGTTTTTATGTGCATTGTCTTAATTTCACCTTAAAAAAAAAAAGAAGTCTCATTCCTGAATTGTGTATTTTTTCAAAACACAGCATTAAGAAAACTAAATCTACAGTCTGCAGTGTCTAATTGTATTTGACAAAACAATCAAAATTACAAATGATAACACATATAGAGCACAACAGAGCACACATTATATAAGATACTAAAGACAAAACATTAGAAACACTAAACAGCTGGGATGGGAGTAAGAACCAGATGTGGTTACAAATAAAGCTATGGACTAATGTGAAGCAATTTGCTTCTTGGATGACAAGGTAGTTAGCAGTAACAAACACACAAATCTGGCCTGTGATCAGGAAGAAGACAGATTAAAACTGCATAAGAAGAATTCATCATCAGATATGTGATTTAACAACAAGTCAAAACCACAAACATGAGACATTTAATTATTGAATGTGACTCATCAGATCGTCCCAAAATTACATATTTGCAAGACTGAATGCATTTTTTGTCAAATTGTTAAATTTTATAAATTATCAAAAAGGATCTTCGGGAATACAGATCATCCACCTAATGTCAAAATGGATTCCTGCCTCCCATTTTGGCAGAGCTGTCCGTTCCTTACCAGATGCTCCCTGTTGTGTGTTCTCACAATAATTTGTAGGTTCTGAAGATGGTGTGATTATGTCCACAGGAGACTTCCACATCCATCCTCACTTCCATCATTTCCCCCCAATTCAAAGAGGACAAGTGTCAAGTTCAAAGCCTCTGGTAATTATGATGTCTTTTCTCAGCAGGGGGCGTGTCGAGATGGGTCAGAAATGTCCAAATCAACCTGTGTCGGGGCTATTTTAGAAGGGGAGGAAAGTGATTCACAGGACAATTCAAAGACAGCAGAAATAAACAAAACCTGCACCATATAGATATATATATAGTAGATCGCCTGTAGCAGTTTAGCGGCTGTAAAGCTGGGTGCCAGTCAAAGTTGCAGCCTGACAAGATTTTAATTTGAGGTACAGTATATCAACAGCAACCCTACAAAGGTGACTTGCTCACATAAGCTGTTTTCAGACATGCACTGCAACCCTGAACTTGCACTGCAGCCCTGCGGCTGGACCAGCTGGGAGCCACTGTTCTGGGACCTTTCTCAGGCAATGATGGCAAAGAAGGAGTATGAGTTTATAACACTTTCTTTTTTGTTTTGAGATAACCTTCATGAAATAAAGTGCAAAAGACAAATTAAACCTGAATTTAAAGCTCTATGATTATTTTAAAATGGAATAAAACTTTACGTCACCTCATAGATTTTCAGAACAGAAATGATAACGGAAGAAAATAATAAGTTAATTTTGCTAAGGAGGAAAGACAGGGTTGTGTTAAAATGTTGATTCCAGTCATTTATACTCATGTACAGCACATTCTCTCATTTCTGAGATCAAATAATCATAACATCAACTGAGCCAGGATAGTATAAATTCAGCCTGAGCAAACATTTTAACGTCTAGACCACCAGACATATTGCGAACCAACATCAGCAAAGCTACTATTACTAATTAAATTAAAAAATAAAATGAATACAATTAATTATGTGCACAAGCTTGTACAGATTGGATGACGAGATTTGGAAGCAGCTACAGCAGTAGGAGATGATAATGATGATGATCCTACCACGTAAAGTTTGGTTAATTGGTGACTCTAAATTGCTCATACTATAGGTGTGAGTGAGAGTGTGAATGGTTTTCTGTCTCTATATATCAGCCCTGTGACTGACTGGTGATGTGTCCAGGATGTACCCTATCTCTTGCCCAGTGACAGCTGGGATTGGCTCCAGCACCCCTGCGTTCCTTAAAAGCAGTTGGTATGGTGAATGGATGGACTTCGATTTAGAGTTTAAGCAGCATTGAAAAGTAGTGCCTTATTATAAACACAGGAGATTTTATTTAGATGTCGACAGCTAGCGAGCTAGTTTCCTCAATCTTATAAATACTAGATGCTGTCCTTAATTATACCATGAGGCAAAACAGCTTCAGCAACTACTTAATTCAAAAGAATTGAGTCGGTTATTTACTTTCAGCACTGCCTGAAAATAGCATGGTCATGTAAAGGGTATTGATGTATTATGTGGAGTTTGTTTCCTTAATGTTGTACAGTACATAATAAAGCATCACACCATCTGCACTGTGAGCACTGGGAACTGAATAATACTGAGCTTTACACTATATCCTCTATTCCAAAATGGTTTCGCTGTCCCTCAATGTACGCTCTGTGTTTGCATCTCCATAATTTCTACTAAAGATAGATTGGTAGCACAGATCATACATTATGAGACCAAAGTGGGGATTCTGTTATGCAATGTTAAATATTAAAATAATAGCAGTTTTAAGCCCTTAAGTGACCTTAAGTAAATTCAAAAGACGTGTTCATTTGTCAAGTACTTTGTTTACCTGATGAGCAGAACCTTTTTCTATCAATCACCAGTGTGCCAAATGTAACCCAAAACTGAGCAGCTAAATGCTAATAAAATAAATAACACACATAAAAAGGCTTCCCTGGACACCAACTTTGTGTACACTTGTGTGTGCACACAGCATTATGGAAAGTAATGCAGCAGGTTGGATGCACTGGAAATACATGTAGCGGGAAAAACCACCTGTTGTATGTGATTATTTGTGACATTGATGGCATAAGGACTGAAATCAGATAACAGATGCTTCCATCCAACCAGTCTGCTGGGATACTAATGAATCACAGAGCCCTTGAATGCTAAGTGGCATTTGAGAAGCCCAAGGATGTGCTTGTTTTTTATAGTCAGAACTGGTTTTCCCAGTGCACCTGCACACTGACAGCTAGCTGCCTGACCTCCAGTTCCTCGTATGGGCAGCCTGACGAGTGTGTGGTGAGAAATTGTATTCCCTAATGATAAAATTGTTAAGCTTTTCTAAATAAGATCTAGAAGTGTATTGCCAAAATGCAAGCTTATTTCTTGAAAGGAAACCTCCTGTCAGGTTGATTCACTGCTGGCGATGATGCCAACGTATCAATGAAAGTGACTGGTGGGATGCTGGAGATCTTTTATCTGAATAAGCAGCATCCTTTTGCCCCCTACAATTGACTTGCAACATCAGCTGTTGTCTGCTGTGATCAATTACCTCAGATGAACGTGACAAGGCTACAGCACCTTTACAGTGTAGCGTTTCCTGTGCAAGCCTCAGCCCAAAGAGTGATGGGATGCCTCTGTCAGCAAATCTATCTCTTGAAATTCAGGCCCCTCAGCTGTGACACATGCTCAAACAGCAACAAAGATGTGACTATAGTATGGAAGAGAGGTGTCAGTTATTCAATGACCCCCTCATATATTGATGCAAAAGAATGAGGTGTCAGAACAAAAGTGGTAATAGACTGGAATACATTAAATTATGTGGATTTCCCACCAGACTGGAACCAATTCTACCCTTTTCTTTAAAGTTCAGTTGTCTGAGAATTACAACTAAAAAAAAAAAAAAGCACCTCTGCACATTAAGATAGGTTTCAGTGCATATTTACAGTAACAATATCTCTAAAAAGAAGTTACATATTGTATCTATAATTAGATTTTTTGTTGAGTCTTTTATTTAGTATTCACTCCACACATTATTTGTTTTGCACAGTAATGCAGGCAATCATCTGAGAACATTTACATTTAGTCATTTGGCAGATGCTTTTATCCAAAGTATCTTACAAGGTACAAGGCAAAGGCAGGGTAAGCGTAAGGAGGTCATGCCTTAGGCCCCTACTGTAGATAGGCCACGGCCAGGATTCGAACCCAGGTCTCGAAGCATGCAGGGTGGTGATATTACCACGACATGATTCAGACGAAGGTTCGGCTTAAAACAATTAATGAACCCGAAAGCAAACTGCTTACATCATTTTTAATTTTTGAAATATGAAATACTACTATTTTTTGCTTTGAGTCTAAATGCATTATTGTGTCATTTGACAAGCTCGACACTTCAAAGTGTAAATGGTTAAGGGGGAAGAAAGGATTTCATTTGAGCCTTTTAAAAAAATAAAAATAAAAGTCACAGCTTTAGTATCTTACATTTGTATGCTGACGCTAAACTTAAGCTTCACCAAATCATCATTATGGAAACATTAATACCTGTTGTGACTTTTATTTGCTTGACATTTCAAAAGATTTCAAAGTACCATCCATGCCCATTCCGCGTTCACACACACACACTTCCACACCATCCTCTGTAGTCTAGTAAATCTCATAGCCTGTGAAAGCTGCTGGGATCTGCTATTTTGTTCTCTTTGGGATTGCTGCCTCTCCCCACTTGATCCAAACAGTCAGCTTAGGGAGCTTGTGGCACACAGGCATACAAGTTGCCAAGGAGCTGTCACAGAGATGTCCGCACAAAGGATTTCTGCCGCAGACTAGTGGAGTTTGATATACAGAGCAGCGCTTTCCCTCGGTATTTAAATGTACACAGCGGCAGGGGGTGATCCAATTGCAGCCCCGGGAAACATTGAATTTTATACCACAAACCCAGTTTAGTAACAAAATGACAGCTTGAGAAATAAATGGGTGTCGATGAGGTACAAGATGCAGCTTG